>NC_045476.1:105636322-105951377 GCF_009650955.1 Corvus moneduloides | reverse complement strand
ATTTTTATATAAGGTCATGATTATCTAAGCACCAATATTTTGCTAAACACAAAAACAGCAACAACAACAAGAAGATAATTTGAAGAGCCTGCAGTAAAAGGGATGCTGCAAAAAGATGCCCAGTGCATTCGAATGAGTTTAGATTCAGTCTCTGTTTTTAATTATGGGAAGTACAGAAACTACTTGAACCTGACTGGTTTTGTCATTATTAAAAAAATAGCCTTCAAGTCAAAGGCTACTTAAAGGTTGCCTAATATTAAAGTTATGAGTAAATAGTACTTGAATTATGTTGAAACAAATGCTTCAACTTTTGTTTCTGCAGTCAGGAATTACACTGAAAGCCACTTTGTTCAGATTTGTACAGGAAAGAATTAAAAGTATTTGACTTATGGGCAATTTCCAGGAACTGGAAAAACTTTTGGAAGTGGTTAGTATGAAGAAGTCTAGAATGGAACCCAGATAGAAAGGTGTTATTGGATAGTCTGAAAGACCATAGCAAAAGGGGACATTTAGTAAATTTGTAGAGTCAAGTTACTGCAGTGAGCTAGTGAAGTATCTTTTTTGGTGCAGCTGAGTAAGTGGTGTAGTTGTTCGTACATTTTATACCATGAGCATTACTTTTGAAATATGGCAAGCCATGAAAGTGGGAGGGTAATATAGCTGAACAATTGCTAGAATGAGAAATACAGAGCAGGAGAAGTTGTGAGTGATGCTGACAGAAATTCTGGAGGTGAGGTACTTTGCCCCAGACAGAGACAAAAGTTTGTGTTAGAGTTGAGCAAAAGAGAATGCTTAGAGGTGCTGCTGGAGTGGAACTAGAATTGAGGCGGTCCAGGGAAGGTTAGGACAGCCAAGTGGTCTGTACTCTGAGGGTCTTTGTAGTGTGAGCCAGAGGTGAGAGTCTTAGTCCCAGCCAGAGATGGAAAAGAAAGTCCTTCTACTGTTGCCCACATTATAATATAGGTATAAGGTCTGCATGAAATCATCTATGAGTTGGGTATATACAAAATGCGAGAATACGTGTATTTGTTTCTAAACAACAGTAAAGGTTTTAAAGGAAGAATGACTTGATGGACCATTTAGTATTGGTAATTTAATTGTAATTAAGTTTGGTTTTTTTCAGTTAATAAACAGCTCTCACTTATCCTGTTCATCTTATGGGGGAAGAGAGGAAAATTTCAGAGATATTCTGGAAAATTCCCAGTGTCTTGATGGATAGGTTATTTGTAACTGAGAGATCTTCTTAAATCAGCTATAGGAAAAAAAAAGAGCTAATTATTATGGTAAATTTGTCAAAATGTAGGAGGAGCAGATTAAAGATTTCATATCTTTTTTTCCTAATTTAGAAACCTAGTTTTTCATTTTTCCTATGGGAGCATTTATTCTGTCTAAGATGCAACAAACAAGATTCTGGTGGTGAAGAGGCAGTTAGTTACTTCAATGGTTCCTGACGTGGCAGCAGCAGATACCCACAGGTACCTCGCAGGGTTCCCATGAGTCCCTCAATGATCTCTGAGAGAATGCCTGGTGTTATGATCCAGTTTAAACCCAGAAAAGCAAAGCAAGCTAAGTCTCTGTGCATAAACCAGAAAGAATTTAGAAGGTTCAAAATATTCCCAGAAATGAGATTAAAACCAAATGAGGTTAGATGTTGATGCCAAAAAATGGATGTATTTTATTTAATAGTAAAAGAGGCAAAGAGAAGGGAAGAGAAAAGAAAGAGAGAAAGAAATAGAAGTGTGCGTAGGGGGTGGGGGAACAGGGAGAGGTGACAGGGGTCAGGTGGAAGCACATCACCCCTCCAAGGGTCCCAACGATGTCTCGTTGCTCCCCTCCATCTGCTCTGCTGGTGGTGAGGGTCCCCCGTCGCTGCCGTGGCCGCACCGCCACACGCCACCACACCACACACCAAAGAGTGCAGAATCCCGTGGATTAATACACGCTTTGGGCCAGGTGGGAATGCCCACGTACCTCTCTTTGCAGGGGCCGGCTTGACACTGTCCCTTGCAACACTGAGGGTCTGTTGCATCATCTCTGGTGCTCAGGGTCTGGGGACCCCTTTGAGGGGGGCCCCTGTGATGGGCCATGTCACCCCCTCCTGCTGTGGATAAGCTTCTCCCCACCCTGGTGAGGACCCCTCAGCTGGGCTCCTCTGCACAGTGGAGGATGGGCAGTCACTGCGCCTCTGACCAGAGGCTTTTCCCAGATACCCAAAGCCTCTCCTCCCCCCACCCTTTGGTGCAGGGGGTCTGTTTGAGCCTGGCAGCTGATAGCCCTGGGGCTGTGGTCACCATCTTGGAGGTGTTAAGCTTGTGCTCTGTGAATGTCCCCAGCCCTGAGTTGTTACTTTATCTTCATCAGTGAGCGGTGTAAGGCCTCACTCAGGGCCCCATTCAGGGTGCCGTAGTCTTCTCTGCAGCTTTTTTATACAGTTTTAAAAGTCCTTCAAGAAAATGTTTAAGTCATAAACTGTAATATTTCAGTCTCTGACACCCGGATAGTCAGGAAGAGACTTAAACCAGAGTACCTTCAACTTCAACCTGGCGAATGTACTCTCATGGATTTAATCTAGGCTACTTAGAAATTCAGTCAATATCAATATTAATGACTAAACTGAGGAATGGTTCTTACCCAAATGATGTATTTTGAGTTATGCAAATATATGGCGTGCTACCTTTTAGACAATATGAGGGCACCCCAATCAGAAATGGTGGTAAAATATTGACATATTTATATTAGCAAATATGAGACATAGATGCATTAAGAATAAACACTGAGATGAGGCTGATACTCTGTTTTCATTTGAAAGGTAGGTGAAGATGTTGATGTTTAGTTGTTATTATTTTTACTGTTTTCACTAATTAAATTTGCATGTAGAAGATGCAGTAGTGCTCATAATTATCAAATGTACATTTCCCTGTGGAAAATGAAGGAATCATTTTTTTCTGTGCTTCTCTCAGCTGAAACACACTTCACTCATAACAAAAATTACATGTATTTGTATGGACTGGTATGCAGGAGGTTTGCATTTTGAACTACAGGTTGTTGAATTTGGTTCTGGAAGATAATAAAGTACATGGTTCATCTTTCATGTGCATTAGTGACTTGACTGATCAGGACATGGATATGTTTGATATATCACCTGGCTATAAAAAGGATATAGCATTTCTATATTTGTTTGCTTTAAACCATGGGTGAAAGTCCCTTAGTTTCCAAGATAGCCTAGAAATGGTTTAACATTTGGCTTATATCTCAGTAGAACAGCACAAAATGTATCAGAAAAAATAATCATGCTCTTATTTGTTTTCAAATATTCATTCAAACATTCATGCTTTTCTGGCAAACCTACAAGAATGTCTACTTGACAAAATTGTCCTTACATCTTATGGCTATCAGATATTTTATTTGTAGCATGTGTTTTTATATCTTCATTATAGCCATCCTTTCTAGTTCAAACTTCTTTCCCCTGTAATTTTTGAAATTGTTTTTGATGCATGAAAATGTTGACTAAATAAGCAGCACTGTACAATCTGGGAGACACTGACAGTTTGGACATTCCTCTAGTCTCAATCTTGTTATGAATTGTGATTACAATGAAGAAGGCTAACATACCCTGCTGGAGCAGGGATGTTGGCCCAGATGGCCCACTGTGGTCCCTTCCAACCTTATCCATTCTGTGATACTACAAGAAACTTCCAGTATTTGTTTAGTCATCGTGCTTAATTTTTACACTTGAAAAATGTAAATATCTCTTTTTTAAAATGAGATCAAATACAAAAGCCCTTCATAATTTTAAAGTAGAAATGAGTCTATGATGTATTGGTCTCCTCTTTACTGATCGCAAATGTTTAGATAGGTAAAGGTAGTTCCTCTGAACTATTTAATTATTTACAAATAATTGGTGGAAGTAGAATTTTGGACAGGAAAGTAGAATTGTGGATAATTTTCTATGGTAGTCATTGATAGAAAATGTGTTTCCCTTGAATGAAGACTAGATTCTCCTGAACAGGAGGTGTTAATTTTAACGTAATACATAGTCCATATGAAATTGAAATTACAAGAAACTGATAAAAGCGGTGCCAGATTCAACATGGCAGGAAAGATCTGTAAGATCAAAGATCATTTTCTCCATCTCACTATGTTCCTATTTTTGAACTTATTTATGCCTCTCTGCATATATTATTTCTGATTGTTGTAAAGTTTCATGCTTAAAGCTTTTTATGTATCTATGGACAATTTATATTCCTGCATAAATCACTTCTGTTAAATTAGTCATAAGCACAAAAGAGTTTTCTCTGTGTGCAGACAAGGGGAGAGGAAAAAACCTACTGGTAAATCAGCAACTTTCCATTTAATGTCAGCATAGTGCAATGATATCTGCTTGCAGCAGGCTCAAGCATTTGAGTAGAATCAGAAGGAAGAAATATTTGATTACAAAATATGCTGGTCCTAGGCATTGTTATGAATATAAGCATTCATTAAAAAGTTCAATTTGTTGCAAGGCTTGGTGTCTCAAGATATTGCCAGGCACAATAACATTTATCATGCTTTCAGTATAGTTGCAGATGGACTAAATGGTGTTCTTGGCAGACTTGCTCACAATAAGAAAAAAAAAGAGTAAATTTTTTTCCTGTATTGAAGCACTTGTCAAATAAAAAGGTAGCCAACATTTGTCTTCCCTTTCCTTTGGAAGGAGTGCTATGGATGCTGGTAGTCTTTGATTGCACCTTTTAGATGAAAAAAGAAAAGAATTATAGAAAATGTCAGACGTACTGTAAATAATCATTGCAAAACTGCCTAGTGTCACACATGCTAAGTAATAATTTTGCTTGCCAGCAAACATCACACCTGTGTACATCAGTCCTGGTCTTGGAAGTGGGGAAGCTGATGAGTTTTCTTTCAGCCCTTAGGAGCTTTGACAGTTTTCATCAAGTTCTTACAGACTTCTAGCAGTAGAAATTTCAAAACAAATAAAAAAATAGAAAATAATTTTTAAAAAACAAAAAAAAACCCAGACTCCTTCCCCTATACCCAAACAAAATAGGCCCAGTTTTGCTGATAGACTGTCTTTAAGCATTTGATACCATTGCTTTCAGACCGTTGATAAAATATCTTCAGACCTGGTAAAACTATGTTATGAATTGTAAAGATGTTTCACAATGAATTCAATGAAGAAAACTGATGCTTTTGCTTGATGTTTTCTTGCTCCTCAGGCAGAGCTTGGTTTTCAATTCACTTGATCCAATATACCTAGGTGTCATATTTAAGCAAAGTGAATGTTTGCCATTCCTTCTAGCAGCTGAAGCACATTCCATATTTTAGAGGCTGATAACATCTCATAAATAAAATTCCCACTGTGAAAGGGAAGATTCTGTCCTTGCATTTCTCATCAACGTGCAATAATTTGGAAGATGGTTGGTAACACTGCACAGCTGTTGAGTTCTTGGCTCTGGCTTTGAAAAGGCTGTTGGATATGACATTTTTTAAGAGATAGTATTCCTGTCTGAGTTACAGAAAAGGAAAATTTGCTTCTCATGCTGAGTTTTCTGAGTAACTGTGGGAAAAAAATCTGTAAGAATCAAATTCACTTGTGACTCTATGAAGATTTATGGTTACTTCAATCGGCTTTCTTTATTAGGAGGGTGCCATGGTCCTTAATTCATAACCAACCTGTAGCTTATCAACTATTCAGTTTAATATACCTCTTGCTTAAATTTTGTAGAACAATTTGTAGCATAGATGAATGGAAATTACCTCCATGCACAATAAAGTGAGGATATCAAGAATCTTGAAAATACGTGTTCATTTATCTTGCTTTGGAACATGAAAAAAGCCCTGCATAGTCATTTTAAGGACAAAAAAACCATATTGATTTTAAATTTTCATTTTTGTTCAGCACAAACTGAAGCAGATGTTTTACATTTGTACTTGAGTGAGGCTGCCAGAGGTCACTAGTTCAAACAGGAATTCTTGTCTCTCTGGGTCACAAGTCTGTAGGCCTTATTCAGCTTGCCTCTAGATACCTAGTATAAAGACAGATAGCATTAGAAGCTAATGATTTGCTGTGTTTATGTAAGGTTCAGATTGGAAATTTAAATAAATAAATAAAACAAACTCTTCTATTTTCAGTCAAATCAGCTTTTATTTGAGATGCGTAGATAATCTTTCTCAGATTTGAGAATGTGTAGGTAATCATGCTTTTGGTAAAGAAAATGCCAGTTTTGTAGAAGAAAAATTTTACAGGGAGAATTTCTGGTTGGATTGGTATTTTTTTATTTCTGATATCATTGTCAAGTCAGATCTGATCAAAACTACAGGTTTTTTTAACATAATGCTTGTCTTCTGTCCAGCTCTGTTTAAATGTTTCTTTTAAAAAGCTGAAGATCATAATTCTCTAAGTACACTTTCCAACCTTTTCCAAGCTTTGTAGGAAGCTAACAAATCTTTGCACTAAAAATAAACCTGAAGGGTGTGTAGAATTTCTTCTGTTTTCTGTCTGAAATCCTGTTGACTGCTATGTTATTTTCTCATCATCTTTCTTTTTGCATTCATTACACCTTAATTGTTGTCCTCCATCCTACTCTATCTTTTCTTGACTAAGGGGACAGAGAAAAATCTTGTTTCAATAAAACTTTTGGAGCCTCAACCACTGTTATATTGCCTTAAACTGAAGAGGAGCATTAAGATTTTCCTGTTAATGAACTGTACAAGGTGGAGTCCTTTTTCTGTGTCTGTTTTTTTCAGGGTTTTGCCTTTCATGTTGGTTATAAAATGGTGTAGGTTAGCTCTAAGATGTAATTATCCAGTTTCAAAAGGTCAGTACACTGTACTTCATTTCCACCATTCACCTTTGCAATTATCCACTTCATTGACACTACCTTGACCTCATTCTATGCTTCCACCATTATTGTGGTCTTCCTATTAAAAAGTAAAATTCAGTGCAAGTCTGCTCTGACATTTTACGGAGAGAAAATATTCACATTTTAAGGGAAAATTAAAGATCTCAATATTTTTTCATGTGTTCCAAATTGTTTCTTAAGCTTTCACTTGCCTTTATAAATCAGAATCTGGAGTTCCACACAAGAGCATCATATAGAATGGAATATTCCTGTGGCTGCTTTGGGTCATCTGTCCACTCCCAGCTTCTTGTGCAGCCCAAGCCTCCTTGGTGGCAGGGCAGTACAAGGAGCTGAAAAAGCCTTGACTTAGAGTAAGCAACAACGAAAACTTCCCTGTTATCAACATTATTCTCATACTAAATCCAAAACATAGCACTGTACCATATCTTAGGAAGAAAATGAACTCTTATCCCAGCTGAAATCAGGACAGTTAAATATGTAAATTTATCCCAATTGGAGCTTGTAGACATCTTGGGTGCAATGAATTGAAATTTTACAGACAGAGGCAAATAAATTTATCTTTGACATCAGATCTTTGTGTGATAGTCATCTTCTGCCTAATTTCTTGACTTGAATTCAACCTTGTATGGTTTTGTGATTTCTCTCTATTTGATGGCTGACAAAAATGAATTTGTATTGATTAGTGTCAACACTGTGAAAAAGTAAACTTTCAGGCTTAGAATTTCACCTGTGTATTTTGGCAGATGCTTTGCAAGAAGACAGGTTTGCTCACGTTCCAGAACTTTCATGGATACTTGCAATACTAAATATGCCTGCATATTTATTTAGGAAAAGGTATGGGGTAACCATATTTTATGTGATTGTAGTCCAGTAGACAGTAATCAAACATTTTGCATAATTTTGGTGGGGAAGAAACAATATTTGCTGCTAAATAGGGGTATGTGATTCCTTAATTTCCAACTATTGTACAGAAATTCAGTGAGTAGACTTTTAAGACCTCATTAGGAACGTGTGAGCATCAAGCATTTACTTGTGTGTTGGAGTTAGCAACTTGTAGTCTATCACTCTGGACCCACTCTAATGGTTTGATGACCTGTGCCCAAAACTGTAGACAGTGCTTGAGGTGAGGCCACACCAGTACAGAGTGCAGTGGAACAATCACTTTTACTGCCCACTGGAAATCTGAATGAGCCTCTTTATTTGGTTTCTAATTGTTTTTATTTACTCAGAAATAAGGTTGGAACAGATGAGTTTGCAATTTGATTTAGCTAGATAACCACATTGTTACTATTCACAGGGTCAGAATTATGTTTCTCTTATGCTGTAAAAACTCATTCTTTTCGCCCCACATTCAATACCTTTTCGTTATTTTCCAGAAATTGATTTTAGAATAAAAGTAACCAATAAAACTGAAAAAGTACACCTCTATGTCTCTTTCTAAAGCTTGTTGGCACAGATATCCTGTTTCTTCAATGAAGAAGTGTCTCACAGTGTTGTCAGTCTCTATTTTTATCAACCCATCGATTTTAGTTCTCACAGAACTGAAAATTGTAAAAAGTTCTTAAATTTTGACCTTTTTAAAATATATTAGCAATTCCTTTTTTCATTGCAATTAAAAGAACTGGAACCTTTTATTTTCACAGTCTTTAATCTATGTAAATCTCTTTTAATCTGTTAAGAACCAGTTAATAATAACTTGTTAATAGTAAGTATTGTCAATAACAATTTTCTGATAAATATCCATTAGTACCTGTTAAGTACCTGATTTGTGCTATAAACATAAATTCACTTTGCTATTTTTTCTTTTGAAGTCTGAGAAGTATTTAATACAGCCTTAACAAAAACCTCTATGTAGTTGTCTCTGAAGAATAAATCAGTTCTCAGATAATTACTTTATATGACTTAGAAATGTGTCTTTTTGTTGATGTATTTAATTCTCCCTATATGTGGATTTGATGAATGAATTCATAAAGTTGTCCTAAAGTAAGGTTACAGCAGTGGCCATAAAAGATAATATTTCCCTTAAGACTATTAATTGTGACCACAAGAAAAAGATTAGCATGAAAACTTAAAAATCTTTCCTCTGGTTATGAGGATAGCAGTATGTAGTACTGAAGGCATACTTTAGAACTTCTTGAGTTTAACGAATATTCATTACAATACTTCTAAATTGTAAACAGAGTAAAAACATGCCACTTTTCATCTTTTGGAGAATAAAAAGTGAACATTGACATTGTCAATCCAAAATCAGTCTCAATCTTATTTAAAACATTTTATTATTTTTTAATATTATTTTTCCATGAATAGCAGGAAAATAATAAGAATTTATCACCAGTTACTGTATAAAAAAATTACCTATGCTTTACTTTTTTAAAGGTACATTTGATGAAAAATTTACTGTCTTGGTTATTTTCTTTTCGAATTCAAATATTTAACTTTATGAAACATGGAAAACATACACCTTGGACTGATTTCTAAGGTGCCCACCTTACTCTGAGGTGAAGCCATTAGCCTCACTCAGTGGAAAACAGGGGGTTTTAATCAGAGTATTCTAGTCCTCTTTGTTTTTTTTCCTTTTTTGGTTATTCTTCCTCCTACCCTGAACCTCCCAGCTGGAAAGAATGCAGTGCAAGAATTCCACTGAATGGGGAAAGAGAGAGCGACTAGAAGCAGAAAAACAAAGTTTGGAAGAAGAAACAAGAAAACTGAAAATGCAGGTAAAAGAAATTCAGGAATTTCTGGAGATGAAAAAAAATAAAGGATCAGTAACTAAATTGAGTTTTAATCATTAAAATGCACAGAGTAAGCCAATGATTAGAAATAAGCTTTGTGTATTACTTAGTTGGATTATTTGGGGAGCATTCACACCCCAAATTACTATTTCCTAATGTCAAAATGTGTCACTAAAACAAAGAATTATACAAGACAGAGCAGCCCTTGCTGCATCCTAGACCTGAACAATTGGACCCCAGTGACTTAGAATTTCTGTAGGGTACAGAAACATAAAAATAAATCTGTTCGTTTTTAAAAGGAGCAGGGAGAAATGACAAGCATAACAAGACTAGGAAGCAAAAGTGATGACTGGGAGGGACAGAAGAGCTTTGCTAGCTACAGAGTCCTGATGAAGGTCGAAGCAAAAAAACCTGTGAGACAAATCATTTCTCTGTTTTGTTGAACATTGACTCTCTTCTCAGGAGGGAGAATGGAAGGAAGAGCCTGTTTCTTATTTTTTGTTTCTCTAAAGATCTGTTCACTTTTAAACCTTATTGTGCTGCTAAAAAATTATGTAATAATTTATTCAGAGATTCTTAACTGAGCATATTTCCTTTATTTTATGGTTTTCTATGCCAATAACTAAGTAGTAATCCAGAAGGCTCCCACTTTCATTTGAGCTTGAGAAAGCTCAAAAAAGAGAAAGCAAAAAAACCCCCAAACCCACCAACCAATCACTAAATGTACATATCTGATGCTGTGAGTTAGGTAGTGAGAAACAGCAACTTTTTTTTCTATTTGCCTAAATTACAAATAATTTAATCTAATCTATGTACATTTGCTGTTGAATAACGGCATTCTGTGTAACTACATTTAGAGTTTAGGTACAATAGGTAATTTCTCTTGGGAAAGACTGAGAGAGAGGTTTTGTATTTGATGTCTGCTTTTAAATGTAATCAAAAGATTTCCTGTGTTTCCATCATGGCTAGTAGCAAATGAAAGCTCATGCATATAAGCCTACCTTTCTAACATATCTTACATAACAAACACTGGGTTTTAACTTTACTAGTATTTATTTTATGATAACATATCCATATCACATCATACCATGTCACATCAGTATTTTCTTTATTTATTTGTAATGCAAGTAATTTGAGGTTGGAGATATGGCCAGAAAGATGTTCATCTGCTTAGGCATGTTGCTATATTTCAAATCTCTTTGCTTATATGTCTATGCTGGTTTGTTTATTTGTTTGGTTTTCTTTTAAAAAGCAGTTAGTTGCATAGATTATTAGATATCTGTGATCAATTCTGTTAGTATCAGCTTTCTCCATTAGCAACACACCCCTATATTTGGCTTACAATAACTGCAAAACATGGAATCACAGGACAAGTCAGACTGGAATGGTCCTCATGAGACCTTCAGTCCTATTTCCTGCTCAAAGTAAGATCAGCTCCGAAGTTAGACAGAGTTGTTCAAGGTTTTGTTCAGTGAGGTCTCAAAAACATCCAGGACTGCATGACCTACTCTGGTCAGTGTGTTTGTGATGACTTGATCCCAGCTGATAGTTAAGCTCCCACTCAGCCTCATTCACTCCCCAGCAGTGGGTTGGGGGACAGAATTGGAGGCGCAAAATTGAGAAACAAACTTGTGGATTGAGATAAAGACAGATTAATAACTGGGAAGGGGGAGAAAGGAAAAGAAGGGGAAAAAAAAGAAGTGATGCAAAAGCAATCAACACAACCAGCAGACTGATTGCCTAGCAGCCAGGCTCTAAGCAACAGCTGCTTTGGAAAAACCATCACCCCTCTGTCACTGAATGGGAGTCTTCCTTCCCAGGTGGAGGACTTCATCACTGCATAATTTCACAAGGTTCTTGTTGGCCCCTTCTTTCAGCTTTAAGACAGAACTTCTCGATCCCATCTACAGGCAAGGATATTGCCTCTGCCTGCCCCAGCCTCAGAGGGAGACAGCAAGACCTCAATGGGAGCAATTTCCCTACAAAGCTGTGAATTGAGGCGCCTGCTGTGTTTCTCCATTTTAGGCTGGGAACCATGCCGTGTGCTGCATCATCCCCAAGGCTGAGCTGTCTTGCAGTCTTCAGCAGCGTTTCCAGCCAGGTCTCCTTGCCAGGGCCTGCCACAGTATCCTAAGCATACTTCTCACTATGTCCAGGGCTCCTGCCTCTGGCTGCAGAGAGCAAGTGTACCACCATAAATGTTCTTCTGTGACACCAAAAACCCATGGACAACATGAGTAAAATTAAAGATCAACAGGATTAAAGCACTGTGGCAAACCCTTAATGAGAAAATGAACTCTTCACAGCTGGAAAAACTAATATGGAAACAGCCTTATAAGGATAATTACTCTTTCAGCAAGTTCATCTCCAAGTCAGTCATGGCAATGGAGACCTGATGTGGAGAAGGCAGTAGTTTCTACAGTTAGTTGGCATATTTTCTAACCTTGCTGCTGCCATTAAATGCAAAATGGGTTAAGAAAGGAGAGTTTCTTTTTCAAGGATTCCAGCCTAACTCAATCTAGATGGAACCTGTCTATTTCTTTGTGGACACATCTTAATGTCACTGTTGAACCTAAATTCTGAGACTGTTTCTGATTTTCTCTAATACTATAAATAATCTGAAAACAATTGCTTTGACTTCTGGTTCAGGACCCTTTTATTTCTGGGATGGTAGCTTCAAGTTCAAATAAAATAGCATTATAAACAGGGTTAGAGATGTAAAAAAGAATGACTCCTTTAATTTGGGTGATGGTTAGATGTCTAGGTTAGCAAAAATTGAAACTACAGCTATCCAAAGGTCTTTGTGCATCTTAATCGGGTTGATTATGGCTTTGTTTAGCAAGTAGACACAAGAGATATAGGTAATGTTTTGTAGAATGAATCCCAGAGCACAACACAGTTACCTAGTTGCCTATTTTTTTCCAAAACTTGTGTTTGTGAGATTATTTGGAACATCTATTGTAGTTGCTTAGAACAATATAGTGTTATTAATTGATATATGGCTGATTCATACTTGTAGAGGTTATAAGCAAACAATGGCAACATTTTTTGTTTAATAACAGTTTCAGTAATATTAAAAACATGGTATCAATACACAGAAATTAAATCCTTACATCCTTGTCTAAATGATTCATGTTGACAGTTATCTCACTCTTTAGTATTTATACATACCTCCATAGGATATAGAATTTCTGCAACCTCTTGCCACTCATAGTAGTAAACCATGTAGATTGAAGTTCTGAATATAAAATTTAATATTAATTATATCTTGCAAAAAATGTGAGTCCTTAGCTTAGTATGTTGGTGTAAAATGTTTCCACATGCAGTTTTTGAAAGGTTAAGTTCTGTTGCACAAGATGAGCAGAATTGATGAAACAATTGAGATCAGACATTGTTACTATGCAGTTTTATTGATTGCACTTCTTGAAATGGAAAATACCATTTAAATTAATAGATGTATTATTTGACAAATAGCATGACAACAAATATTAAATGGATCTAACTGTTTCATCTAGGAAGGGATAACATGAAGAAAAAACCACTTGTTGATGGTATAAATCAATACCCAAAACATGATGTTTATGGAAAATATTTTTTTTTCTTCCATCCATGAATATGATCTTGAAACAAACTTATAAATTAATTTTGAGGAATAATAACTATTCTTTTGTATTATTTCTAATGATTATGGTAAATAGCTGGCTATGAAATATTGAATCAACTGAATATGTTTTGTCGTGGACTTGTGCAGAATATTGAACTGTGGAGCTTGTGGATGCATAGACTAATTTTTTCCTTTTTTAAATTTCTATCTCTAATATGATAAGGTTATCATGTTGTTAGGAAAAAAATCCATAGATCCACGGGCTTTGTGAGAGGAGCCTAGGAGCTTCCGCATACCAGGCACAACCAGCTCCTGCTGGTTCCAAAAGAAACCCACTGGCCAAAGTTGAGCCAATGTGAGAGAAACAGCCCTGCAGACACCAAGGTAGTGAAGGAGAAAGGGAGGAGGTGCTCTGGGAGCAAGAGCAGAGATTCCTCTGCAGTCCATGGTGCAGACCAAGGTGAGGCAGCTGGGTCCCTGCAGCCCATGGAAGTCCATGGTGGAGCAAATGGCCATCTTACTGCCCAAGGATGACCCTATGCTGGAGCAAGTGAACTTGCTCTGAAGGAAAGTATAGCCTGTAAGAGCACATGCAGGAGCAGGCTCGTGGCAGGAATCACAGACTGTGGGGAACCCACTCTAGAAACTCTGTTCCTAAAAGGATTACTTCATGGAAAAGTCCCATCCTCAACCAGTTCTTGAAGAACTGTGGCCTGCAGGAAGAAGCCATGCTGGGGCAGTTCATGAAGGATTGTATCCCAGGGGAGTGACACCCCTCACTCTGATACAGGGGAACAGCATGAGGAGGAAGAAGAAGCAGAGAAAAGCTGTTGTGGATTGACTCATATCCTGACGTCCCCTTCTGTGCATAGAGGGAGGAGGTAGTGGAGAAAATGGGTAAAGAAGTTATGTTGAGCCTGAGAGGAAGAGTGAGAATGAAGAAAGATGATTTTAGTTTCATCTTTGTTTTTAACCATCCTACTCTATTTTTAACTGGCAATATATTTAATTTTCCCCTAGTCAAGTCTATTTTTTCTTGTGAGGTTAATTTATAGAGGAGAGGTGTGAGAGAGCAGCTGGGTGGGCATCTGAAATTCAGCCATGGTCATCCCATCATAGTGTCAGAGGTGTGACATTTCACAGGCAAAAGTTAGTTTTTATGATACAATTTCAATGAGATTGGTTTTCTTTGTATTTTTAAAATACAGGAGCATTATCCACTGTCTCCTTTTCCTTAGACCCTTTCCTCCCTTAGAAGTGAAAGGGATATTTATTCTTCCTAATTATATGAGGTATTTAATGATGGTTTTCTTATATGCAGAAAATAATTAGCCTGCTGTAGCCATGAAGTCTTTCTAACAGTATCACTGTGTAAACTCTAATTTTTATGGATATAAAATTTTGGTGTGGGAATAGGTACAATGTGAATGACATTCTTCCTTACTTTAACGAAAAAAACCAAAACAAAACTAGTAAAGGCTATAAGACTAAATTGCTGCTCCCTAAGTCTTTTTAGTTGAATAAGAAATCAAAGTTCAAACATTCCTTTCTTTTTAAGGTCTAGAAAAATCAAGTTAGCAAAAATTTCAAAATACAAAATCTTCTGTCTCTGCACGTCTCTAAAGAAATTGTCATAACACAACAGTACTTGCTTCTAGATATATCTTTTAATAAAGGGTAGACCACTGCAGTAACACACTTTTGATGAGAGAGAGCCTTATTACTCTGAGCTCCACAGAAATGTATCACAAGTTATTAATTAAAACAGGTTTTGCAAGTACAGTTGAGAAATCAAATTTAAGAAGGGGTTGAGAAAAATAAATGGAGCAAGATAAGATGAAAAATGCTGCAGCTGCACAAACATACCTTTACATTTTGGTTAAAAGACACAATGTGGCTTTAAGGCAGATTCTTTCATCATCCCCACTTGAATTGGCATTGCTTTAATTCAGAGTGATTTTGTGCACATTAATTCTTTCTGAAACCATGTGGGAAGTTCTGCTTCAGGTATTTACAGTCCTTGCTCCAGTCCCTGAGAGAGTGGATATGGCTGGAGCATTAAGAATTTTTGGGATGGCTTAATGCCACATGTGCATTAAGGGCCACAGGAGCGGGAAAAATCTCAAGTCCTGTGTTTGTGTGTGGGGCTCAGCACCTGCTGTTGTGGTCTGTTTAACAACTTCTGCTGTGCTGACTTAGTGGTGTGAGTAGGGAAAAATGCAAAAGGGATTGCAAACTGTTCCCTTGTCAACAGTGAGCACAGTAGACAGGGATCTGTCTGCACACTCTCTGAATGCCTGTGGAGTGCCAGATGTGTTTTGAGAAGGCACCACAGTACAGAGGAGGAGTTTTATAATTTGCCCAGATGAGAGGAGTTTGAATACTAAGGGCTTATATTAATTGCCTTGTGTTTCATTGCTGGTTTTGTGTCACAGATCTCTTGAACTGAGGTTTTAATATATTTTTTACTCTTCATCCAAACAAAACTTGAGAGGAGACATAATTATGGTATTATTGTTAAACCTTTTGATATTCATCTAGCCCTGTTCATCCAGTGGAGAAATATATTTGTTTCAACAAAAACCACTGGGGCTGGTTGTTGCAATGATAAAACAGTACAGGTTGCACAATTTGCTCCCTTAATGGATTTCTAAAACACAGTATGTTTTGTCAGAATTACGACATAGAGTACAGTTGTTTTTGTATGATTTTTTTCTAATTACTTTCTGGTGAATTGCTCATTTCAGTTCCTTAGAAAATCGACTACATTGTAGAGCTAAAACTAAATAAAAAGAGAGTTTTACAGATGTGTTTCCTCTAGCAAATTTTGCTGGTGTTTAATAAAAGCAAGGGGAAAAAAAAATTACTGGATTACAAACTGTTACGGATCAACACTCAGCACTGTACTTTTCTCACCAAATTTTTTCCAGTTTTAAAGATATTTAATTCAGAATTCCTGACAAGAAAAGCTGAAAGTCCAAGAGTGGATTTAAAAATTTATCTCTCTTTTGCATCGGACTAGTGGTATAACTTTGAGAGCATTAATATGCTTCAAATTTTTCATTTAAGTTCATTATTTTATCTCCTATTTTCTAACCTTGAATGGGCCTGTAAATTGTAATGATAAATTTTTCAAAGATTGTATAAATATTTTTTAATTACACATTTTATAGTGCTGATGGAAACCAGAAAAGCTGTTAAGTTTTGTTGATGCATGTATATAATCAGCTACTCTATATTGTATTCTTTCTTCTCCGTGTTTTTTCCAGCCAGTTGGGAAAGAGTGCTTTAAAATGCCAGTTGCCTTTTTTATTTTGGCAGAGTAGCACAAGAGTATTTGCATGCCATCAGAATAAAAGTTCATCTGGTCCTATATCCCATTTCTGACATTGGCCAAAAATGGGTAGGTATGGAATACTTACTAAGAGCAGCCCAGGAATACTGTCTCAGAGAACTGTCATGGCTTCTTAGCAATTCATGTCTCAGAAGTTTCCAGAATGAGATCGGTGTTTTTCAACTCTAATACTTCTTACTGAATAATTTTTTTTGGTAATTTTTGAAAATTATTTTTGAACACGTAGATTTTTAACATCCGCTGTGCTCTGCCATGAAAAATTATAAATTTAGCTGTACATTAGGTGAAACATTTACACTGTTTGCTTTAAATCTGCTTTTACATTTTCGTGATACTGAAACAGAAAATTAATTCAGTTCCCTCTTTCTTCACACCATCACTGATATGATCTTCCAACACCATGGAAACTGCTCAATTATTCCTCTCTTCTTTCCCTTCTCGCTTATTTTTTCCTAATTTAGTAAGTAAGCATTCCAGCATGTAAGGGCTTTTTTTCATGCCAGCTAAACTTCTCTAAGAATCACTGCAGAAGACCTTTGTTAAATGCCATTTGAAGGCCTGCCTAGACCTCTGATCTAGGAGAGACAATTTATTGACTCATTCAGAAAACTGGCATAAATTAGTAAGACAAAAAATTTTTTGTATAAAAATTGTTTTGATTCTTCTTCAATAAATCATATGTGCCCATGCCTCATCTTACTTGTAATTATGAATGTCAGTATTACTTTCCATGGTTTTTATACCCTCTTGAAGCATTTTAAAAATTGTTCTCATGTTAGCTGTTCTCTAGGCTTTTTGAATTCCTTAATGTCTGGTATCTAGTCCCAGGATTTTTTTAACTATCCATTTTGTCTGTTTGATTTATGACAATGTTCAGTTTGAGACAGATCCTCTGGTGTAACCCATATATATATATAAAATATGGGTACAGAATTATTTATTTCCATGCTTCTCCCATGTGAACACAGAGGAAATTCAAGTAGCTTTCTTGTTTCCTGAATTTTTGATCTAGTTTATGTAACAGTCAAAAGACTATGAGGTTTCTTGCTATTGATTTGTTAGAAAAAGGATTAATAATAGTTTTTATAATTTCTTCAAGTTATTCCTCATATCCTACTTGGCCTCTCTTAGTTATCTTTACAAAAGTACTGCCAGATTTTAAGATCTATTTTTCCCCTTTGTAAAAAGACAGTTATACTATTCATGTAATATAATATTTTATCTAGTTCCCTTATGAAATAACCACAGTAGACCCTACTCCAGAATATATGTATGAGAAACTGATTTAACTTTCTTCTGCTCTATTCTCAGACTTGAATGTGTTTTCAGATTGTTCCCAAAATCTGTAATAAGATAAAATTCCAATCTTTAATTCTGTTTTTTTTCCCTGCATTCTATTTATTTCTAAAATATTTTCATGACATTAGCGCTGTTGATAGAAGGTCAGGAATTTTACCTTTTTTTTCCTTTTGTCTCATAAGTTGTCATTTGGTAAAGGGGGGAAATGTTCTTCCAACTGTGCTGATGCTCTGTTCAAGTTTCACTCCTTTAAATTCAAATGTCAAATCTGATTAATCAGTGATTAATCTTTTCAGTTAGAAAGAAAATTTGGCCCTGGGGGGAATATCTGAAAGCTTGTCTCAGTTGGCAAGGTACTTCCTACAGTTACTGAATATTTGAAAATAGTTCCTCTGATTAAATTTCTACTTCTTTGAAGTAGCAGACTTCTGAATTCACTTGTTGCAGGAAGAGGAGTTGGACTTATCTTCGTGGGGGCCTTCTAACTCAGGATATTCTGTGACTCAAATTCCTGTCGCTGTTGTACCGGGGATGGCGAGGTAATGACATAGAGAAGTCCGGAAGAATAGCGCTCTTTATTAACTTACAGACTCGTTTATCTGACTTGGTTTGCTAGAATGGCTAAGGCCATTGGTCCCTTGGCAATCCACCTCCCAGAGTGATTGGCTAAATGCTACGACATCCATTTTCTCCAGTGTACCATAACAAGACTCTGCAAAACAGGCTACAGGTGTTAGATAAAGTCTTGGTTTACAAAAACCTCTTACTGTTTTCAGTTAGCTTGCATGAGAAAGAAAACTTTCACAGAATACTCAGAAATCTGGAGAGTTTCTCTGCTTCTAGCTTTTCAGTATCCACAAATTCCTTTATAAGAAAAATTCTTAAAAATTTTAAAAGGTAAGGAGAGGGTAATTCAGCCTTCAGTTCGGGGCATCTTTTAATAGTCTTGGAAAAAGAACGAAAGGAATTGTTCCTCTGCAGTATCTCTTTTAAAAATGCATGCTCATGGATTTGAACATTTTTGACATTTGGAAATTTCAGTTCTTTAAACAGTCAGCAGTAGACGCTTGGAATATCTTGTACTTTGCTTGCTGTGCTATGCATACCCATTGCTTTCAGAACAGCTATCTTGGGTTATTATGTTCATTGAAGAGATTGTGGCTCAGTTGTCTCTGATCTGTCTTCCCACTTTCTAACCCTTTTAGCCAAGTTTGTGTGAAGACGTCTCTATGTAAACCTTCACAATGTTTCTTATTCCTTCTTTCTTTCCTTTTCCTTCTTTTCATCCCTCCCTCCTTCCTTCTCTTCCTCCCTTCCTGTCTTTCTCTTTCACTTATTTATCCCAGTATATCCAGTTTATGAAGTGGGGCAATCCAAATCTCATGAGGTTTAACAAGACCAAGTGTGAGGTGCTGCACTTGGGTCTGGGAAAAGTCCAGTATCAACACAGGCTGGGGGATGAACAGGTTGAGAGCAGCCCTGCTGTGAAGGACTTGGGGGTTGTTAAGGTCCGGTTTAAACCCAGAAAAGCAAAGAAAGCTAAGTGTCTGTGCATAAACCGGACGGCACTTAGAAGGTTCAAAATATTCCCAGAAATGAGATTAAAACCAAATGAGGTTAGATGTTGATGCCAAAAATTTGATGTATTTTATTTAATAGTAGAGAGGAAAAGAGAAGGAAAGAGAAAAGAAAGAGAGAAAGAAAGAAAAAAAAGAAGTGGAGGGGGGACAGGGAGAGGTGACAGGGGTTAGGTGGAAGCACATCACCCATCCGAGGGTCCCAACGATGTCTCGTTGCTCCCCTCCATCTGGTCTGCTGGTGGTGAGGGTCCCCCGTCCCTGCCGTGGCCGCACCGCCACACGCCACCACACCACACACCAAAGAGTGCAGAATCCCGTGGATTAATACACGCTTTGGGCCAGGTGGGAACACCCACATGCCTCTCTTGCAGGGGCTGGTTTAACACTGTCCCTTGCAACACTGAGGGTCTGTTGCATCATCTCTGGGGCTCTGGGTCTGGGGACCCCTTTGAGGGGGGCCCCTGTGATGGGCCATGTCACCCCCTCCTGCTGTGGATAAGCTTCTCCCCACCCTGGTGAGGACCCCTCAGCTGGGCTCCTCTGCACAGTGGAGGATGGGCAGTCACTGCGCCTCTGACCAGAGGCCTTTCCAAGATACCCAAAGCCTCTCCTCCCCCCACCCTTTTGGTTCGAGGGTCTGTTGGAGCCTGGCAGCTGATAGCCCTGGGGCTGTGGTCTCCACCTTGGAGGTGTTAAGCTTGTGCTTACTTTATCTTATCTTCATCAGTGAGCAGTGTAAGGCCTCACTCAGGGCCCCATTCAGGGTGCCGTAGTCTTCTCTGCAGCTTTTGTAATACAGTTTTAAAAGTCCTTCAAGAAAATGTTTAAGTCATAGACTGTTATATTTCAGTCTCCGACAGAGGTGCAGGTGGATGAGAGGCTGGGTGTGCCCCAGCAATGTGTGTTTGGTGCCCAGAAAGCCAACCATGTCCTGGGCTGCATCCAAAGCAGTGTGGCCAGCAGGGTGAGGGAGGAGATTCTGCCCCTCTGCTCTGCTCTGGTGAGACCCCATCTGGAACACTGCATCCAGCTCTGGGGTCCTCAGTATGAGAAAGACATTGACCTGTTGGAGCAAGTCCTGAGCAGGCCATCAAGATGATCAGAGGGATGGAGCTCCTCTTCTGTGAGGCACGGCTGAGAGAACTGGGTTTGTTCAGAGTAGGAAAAGAGTAGGCTCAGGGGTGCCTAGTTGCGGCCTTCCAGTATCTAAGGTGGGCCTATAAGAAAGATGGGGAGGGACTTTCTACAAGGATGTCAGAAAAAAGGGGGATGCTTTCTAAGTGGAAGAATGGTTTAGATTAGATATTAGAAAGTAACTCTTTATTATGAGGGTGACAAGGCACTGGAACAGGTCGCCCAGAGAAGTTGTGGTTGCCCCATTCCTGGAAGTGTTCACGGCCAGGTTGGATGGGGCTCTGAGGAACCTGGTCTTTGGCAGGAGATTGGAAACACAGGATGTTTAAGTTCCCTTCCAACCCAAACCATTCTATGATTCCATGACTATATGGAAAGAGTAATCTAAATCTAATTGGAAGTAGTCTGGTATTTTTTCATTAGATCTTATATTAAAAAAAAGGGAGAGAAAAACATGTAATGGTTTAAGAATTTCATGAAAATTTAATCCTGTGCCAAAGAAGAGAACAGAAATAACAGCTTTTATTTTGTTATTAGTTAAAGTAATTTTGTCAAGAGATTTCTTAAAAACAGCACTTATTTGTGCCCACTGGAGACAGATAGTCCCCTAATACCATAAATACTTATCTATAGATCTGAACACCTCTTGTCCCACGTCGTCTCTTCCCATGTGCTTTGCTTTTCTCAATTCAGGAATATCGACCTCTCTGTCTTTCTCTGTTCCAGAAAATTTGTCATGAAGGAAAATAATAGTTTATGTAAGATAACCAAATTTATTTCTCTACCCAAATCAAACTCCTTTTTTCTGTTTTTGTTTTTTTTTAATTTTTTTTTTAAGATGCTTGGACCAGAATTTTATTTGTACTTAATGATGCTAAAGGTGTTCCTTTGTTGTAGTCTAAAACTGCTCTTCTTAATGCAAAAACATTGTGTCAGAAGATCCTTTTTTTTTGGTAAGGGAATAATATCTAATATTTATTGTCTTTTTGCTTAATTATAGTTGGGAAGTGAATATGTTAAAAAACAATTTCTAAACATTCTCAGGCTGTGTTGTCATATAACATAATTGCAAAGGAAAATAAATAATCTTCAACATTATTTTATTTATTGTCTACAAGCAGAAATATCAATCATGAAGTCATTTAGCAGGAACTCTTAGATACCATAACGAATCCTTACTTCCAGCCATACATCTTACCAAGGATATGATAGTGTACTATATTTAATACACTGCCGTACATCTTGCTTAAGCAGGTCTTAGAAACCCTTACAAATGTTATCTTAGAAAATATTTTTCTGTCCTAGAGTTTGCAAGAGGTCCTTGTAACTTTGCAAGTGATTAGTTTGTGGTGACTGCTTTTTTTGTCAGTGTTGTATAGATATGTTAAGTATTTGGAATCCAGAATTCCTCTTATGTGGAACTACTGTAATTTTTGGGTCAGCATCAAAACCAGTATGTTAACCTCTACCCCAGTATGTCAGAGAGGCACTTGTTCCCTAAGGGAAGCAAAGCCAGCAGCTGAGCAGCAGTCACTTTTGGTTTCCAGCACAGCTTTTTGTACAAGCTTTATTTAAGGTCCTTTCTAAAGGGGGAGCAGGGGCATGCCCTCAGCTATCTGGTCTCTAAATTGGCCCAAAGCCCAGGCAGCCAAATATCTGCCCTTAGAGCCCCACTGTTCATCACTTAGTACCAAATGACTGTATCTGAATTAGAACTTGGCTAAGATGCTATAAAACAGTTGAACAAGAATAGTTTCAGCCCAGCCTAATTCACCAAAATATTAAGTTCCTTCTGTTCAGGTTGATTAAATGTGAGCTGTTGTTTTTGGTTTTGCTTTTTATGGGTTTTTTTGTTTTGTAGGTTTTTTTTGTGGGTGGTTTTTTTTTTTGTCGTTGTTTGGTTTGCTTTGGTGGTGTTTTTTTGTTTGATGCCTTTTGGTTTCATATTATTGTTTTGTGCTTGTTCATTGCTCCTGTAAATTCATCAATTAATAACTTTTATGTCATACTGAAGGTCAACACTGGTGATTGCTGACCTTCAAATGGAAATGACTGTAATCGGCTCCTGTATAGTTGAGTGGAAATACCTTTTACCAAGTCTAATGGCCTAGAACTGATAAGTTTAAATCAATTACTCTACATTCACACTCTTGTAGTTTTATGATTACTAGGTGTAAAGGTATCTGCAGTTCTGAATTGTCTTAGACATTTACAACTCATCACACAACACATCATGATTGAAGAAGGTGCTTTTTCGTGAGAAGTAATATTTCCAGCTAACTAAGTGGAAGTGAATGCTTTTGGCAGTTCTGCATCCCTGGCTCCCATGGTACAAGGCAGATCAATTTACATGAAGAATATTGTTGGTAAAATCTGAAAGGTCATGGTACTCAGACATACATAATAGTCTGCCTTCTGAAAAATCAATCTGTTTGCATTGATTAGGTGAAGAAAGCTATTGATGTTTCTGTTTGTTTCAGAAACTGATGGTTGTGCTGAGAGTAAACTTTATTTCCACTGACCTTATTTGGACTCCTTAAGTCTAATAAATAAATTATTTTGTTTTGCATACAAGAATAATCTTTATGATTTAGAAAATATCGACTCTGTAAATTCAAAAATGTTAGGAAAATGTGCTATAAAGAGAAAGAACATAAGGTCCTGGAGTAAAATAATGAGACATTTTTAAATGTGGAAATTAAATCCCACAATTCTCAACAAAACTTTATTTTGACTCTACTCATCTTTTCTGTTTTTACAACACTCCACTGATGCCTTAGGATTTTTGCTTTTATGTTTTTCATATAATGTAATGTAATTCTGCAATTCTTTAGTGTATAACTCTAAACTCCATATACAGTGTTAGCTACTGTTCTTCCATTTTGGTCAGAAAAAACAATTCCTCTCTAGGCCTGGGAATCAAGGACATCTTTCTGTCTCAGGCCCTGAGAAATGTAAACAAAAGTGAGTTGAGGGAAGCGAACTTGGGGCAAATGACTTCATTACCTGAAGTTGTAATTGAAGGATTAACCCACCAATATGCAAATGGACGAAACTTATAAAAGTATGGAGACCTCTGACCCGTGATCCATTTTTGGGTGTAGCCCCTGGGAGGGCTTTGACTGCCCTAAATGTACCTGAAGGCCCTTCAACAAATATAACTCCTTTTTGATCTCTTAATTTTGTCTAGCCTCTGTTTTTAGGAAGCCTATAAACTGTTCAGTTTGTTTTCATCAAGATGTAATGAATGCTTCAATAGTGTAAAAACAAAAATGTGGTTTTCACACTAAAAGATGAAGGATAATGAAGATAATAAGAAGCCTTGAATGTTTATGGGTTTTTTTATGAATGTATGCAACCTCTAAAATAGGAAGAGAGAAATGTTAAAGAAATTATATGCCCTGACACCATTGTGAATATAACTTAGTATTCTGTTACTAACTGATTAGTTAACAAGGGAGTAGAAAAGATATTTTCTGAATTCCTAGTAATTTTTTCACTATATTAGTTTGTTCTTATCCAAGAACTAATTACTTTCTTCCAAGTGCTTATTTTTCTGAACTGTTTCAGGTCATGAAATTTAGCTTCTAATTTATTTATAAAGAATTTATTACTAGTGACCCAAATACATGATGACAACTCACAAGAGGTTTTCAAGGAGACCTTTCCAAGTGTGTGGTGCTTACTAGCTTCTAAATGCAGATAGGTTAATTTCACTGAACAGTGGATGCAACTCGCACAGAAATGCTAAATCAAATGCTTCAGGATATGCCTGTATTAAATTTCATGAGAACCAATCAGGATTGTGTGCATGAAGCAGAAGTTTTACACTTTGGAATGCTGAAGGTCATATGCCAATCAAACAAAAGTTGAGAAAACTGGAGTTTATAAGGAGAAATGGCTAGAAATAGTTTCAATTTCCTCTTATTCCTCATATGGAAAAATCCCTGTTTTTTCTTTGCAATGAATATAAGATTTGTCTCTAAATCTTGGACATGATTCCCTAACTTGCATAGAATACTTTGGAATAATAAAGTATGTTCTAGATCATCTTCTATAATTTTCTGAGTAGGTATATTTATACCATGCATTTATGTTTTGTCCATTATAAAGATGTGTTCACATACTGGAAAAAAAAATTGAATCAATTGATGAAAAAAACCCAAAAATGTCTATAATCAAAACAATGTAATATTTGAAAAGGAGTTTTAAGAAATATTGGTGTTCAATCTTGTAAGCCAAGGCTTCACTTGTTCTTTATATTCTCTAAATTATTAAATGTTTAAATACAGGATATTAATGTCTTTTCCTTATCTTGAAAAGGATATAAAAAATTAAACTAATTGTATTAGGATCCCTTGTCATTACTTCTACAAATGGTCATACAAACCTAGACACAGTAAAAATTTTTACTTACTTGGGGCTTCTTGCTTTGAGCCAAGAAGAAAATGGAATTATGCTTTAAAATCAGAGTCCTAAAAAAAAGGATTGTAAACCTGTTTGGATTGAAAGCATATTCCACTTCCATTGGGCTGTTTTATGAAAATGAAAGAGTTGTTAGCTGGTGTGTTGGCAATGTACATTGTATTTTAAATAAACTTTTTTGGGGCTAGAATTGTTCCTGCATAGAAGGTAAAAAATAACTATTCTGAAGAGGGGCGAGACAAGGGGAGTACAAAATTTAGGGATTTTTTTTAAACCTAAAACATTGATACGAATGACAAAGTGCTTTAAAAAATATAGCTATGTTACATACTCCCAAATAGCATATATGGGATAATAGAATCAGAGGATCATAGAATGATTTACTGTGGAAGGGACTTTAAAGACAATTTAGTTCCACCCCCCTGCCATGTGCAAGGACAATTTCCACTAGACCAGTTTCTTTAGAGCTCCATCCATCCTGGCTTTGAACACTTCCAGGGATGGGACCTCCAAAACTTCTCTGGGCAGCCTGTTCCAGTGCCTCATCACTGCCACAATAAAGAATTTCTTCATAATATCTAATCTAAACCTACCCTCCTTCAGTCTGAAGCCATTCCCTCTTGTTCTGTCACTACACATCCTCGTAAAAAGCCCCCCTCCATCTTTCTTGTAGGCTCCCTTCAGGTACTGGAAGGTCACAATTAGGTCACCCCAAAGCCTTCTCTTTTCCAGTCTAAACAAACCCGGTTCTCTCAGCTTTTCCTCATCGGAGCTCCTTTCCTCTAATCAACTTGGTGGCCTCCTCTGGACTCCCTCCAGCACGTGGATGTTTCTCTTGTGCTGAGGACCCCAGAGCTGGATGCAGTGTTCCAGATGGGGTCTCACCAGAGCAGAGCAGAGGGGCAGAATCCCCTCCCTCGCCCTGCTGGCCACTCTGCTTTGGATGCAGCCCAGGACATGGTTGGCTTTCTGGGCACCAAACACACATTGCTGGGGCACGCCCAGGCTCTCATCCACCTGCACCCCCAAGTCCTTCACAGCAGGTCTGCTCTCAATCTCTTCATCCCCCAGACTGTGTTGATACTGGGGTTTTCTCTGACCCAAGTGCAGTCCCTTGCACTTGGTCTTGTTAAATCTCATGAGATTTGGATTGTCCCACTTCTTGAGCTTGCCCAGGTCCCTCTGGATGGCATCCCATCCTTCACATGGGTCAACTCAGCTTGGTGTCATCTGCAAATTTGTTGAGGGTGCACTCAATTCCTTCATCTTTGTCAGTAATGAAGATATTAAATTACTCTGCTCCCAATACAGACCTGTACAGAAAATATTGTTTGGTTTTATAAATATAAATAATAGAAATAGAAACAAGAATGTTTTGCAGTGGTGGAGAGTCATAGGAAAATTGTGAACCATCCAGTTCATGGCATGTTCCAAAACTCAGGCACATTGATGTGAACTCAACTTTCTTACACCTTCAAGCAGTAAATCATCATAATAGCAGAATCAGAAGTGGTTTATAGAGGCTATTTATGAGCATTAAAATAGATAGTATGCAATCACTTATCTACCCATTGTGATCTCTAACCTACCTGATGTATTTTTCTTTTAACACAATAATTATTATAAATTATGATGTTCAGTATCTTAAATTAAATGAGTGGTCTGTGTATAAACTACTGAGCTCTGGGTTTGGACTAGTGAAAGCAGGCGGACAGAGTCCAGCTTGGATGTGCATGTAGGCTGCAGTATTTCCTATCCACCTTTGAACTGTGGACAAAAGTTATGAATTTGTATTTTTCTTATTCTTAAACAGTGCTGCTGGGCTAAGGAACTTGCACTGGAGTATTTGTTCAGTTTGGCTCCAGAGAAAGAGGAGCTGTTTCATAAGATCAGCTAAATTGATATTTAGAAATGCCACCTGTGATATGGTGGCCTTTTCTAATATATCCCAAGGTAAATGTAACCTTTCACTCAAAATTTTTGTTGTTGAAATTATGTGGTTATATAGTCTGTTTCTTATTTGGAGTCTTTAATATTTAAATGATTTCACAGAAAAAAATCATTGACTTTGTAAGCAGATTTACCTTTTTTTTGCCTCTCAATATCATTGATTTCTATTTATATATATGGTAGATGTCATTACATGGTACGAAATCGTTGAGCAGAATTTGAATGTTTGATTGAACAATTCCCACTGAGAAGGGGAAAAATGGGCCTTAGACTGGGTAAAAAAGGAATTTTTGGTGTGAGAAACATATGGGAAGTGGTGGAAAGCATACACACTAAATCGAAATTTTTATGATACGGTGCTGTCTTTCTATGCATGGTACTCACAAGCCAAGAGAAATGCTGTAAGAGTTTCACCTTTAAACTTTTTTACTTTGTCTGTGTATTCTGTCCTCTTAACTTTTGCACCAGCCTGCTGCAAAACTAGCCATAATTCCCCAGATGACACCAGCAAATGTTGACAGGAAAATTATGCTGCTTTAGAATAGTCCTCAGGTAAATTGCTCAGGAGACCTGTCAGAAATGCCTTACTGTTCTCATAGCGCACATATTAGAGTTACCTTCTGGGTGATCTGGGGGAAGAAGAGTGCTACATTATTTCTTTTCAAGATCAGAAATAGAAATATTACCCTGGCTTTAGATGTGCTCTGAAAATTGCTTATTTTGAATTCTTTCCACCACACTGTACTAACTAAACGGCTTTCAGGAACATATAAAATTATACAGTTTTGGGGTGTTTTTTTTAACCATTTGTGTCAGGTAGCATTTCCATGTAGATCTATTGTTCATAAAAAACCCTCCAGTGGATCAGTGAGACAGAAAAGTTAAACTATAAAGTATGAATAAATTAATGTATTACGCTAATATGATGCGCTAATGTGTATTTAGGACAACTGTATGAAATTCCTTACGCAAGTCAGTAAGATAATCTAGCTGGGTATGTTGCTTTTAACTTTTCCATATGTATTAAACATACAGCAGCTGTGTGGAATTGGTAAACTGAGCTAGATTAATGTATGCATTAGATATATATGATGACATACTGTCAGAGACTGAAAATAGCTCATGCCCCAAACATTGAAAGTTTTGCTCATGACAAAGAAGCTGCAACCGAAGAAGCCTCTCTGAAGAGTGGGACTTTGAACTGAAAGTCAAACTGTTGATTAGATAAAGGGAAATGCATTGTTCAGTCATCTCAGGCTGAGGGAAAGGTTTGCATCCACAAAAGGCCAAAGCCACCAGCTGCAGCTATCCCCGGCTGAGTTTGGGGTGGGGAGAGCACAGCTCACAGAAGCCGGGTTTACACAGACTCCCTCCAGCCAAGGGGGAAGGAGGAGGTTTTGGGTGCATGGTGCAACCTCTGGTGAGAGGCAATGAACACCCATCCTCCATTACACAAACTGGCCCAGCTGTGGAACCCCCAGCCCCACAGGCCACATCCACGGGACTTTCACGTGAGAGGCTTGGCCCCACAGGACTGCACATGGTGCAACAGACCCAGAGTCTGCTGTGAGAGACTGACCCCCACCCCAGGGGGACATGCCTGGACATTGCTACCTGGCTCAAGGGTATATAAACCCATCAGATTCTGTGCTTTTGGGGGGAGACCTTCACCACCAATAAGACCAGCTGGAGAGGATTAACAAACATCCCTGGGATCCACAGAGTGGTGATATTTTCCTTATTCTGTCCCTGTCATTCTTTCTGTCCCCCCACCTATTTTCTACTTCTTTCTTTCTTTCTCTCTCTCTCTTTCTCTCTCTCTCTCTCTCTCTTATTTACCATCAAATAAAACCCTTACTATTGTCACCTGGCATGTGGTCTTGTTTGCACTTTAATTCAGGCAGAGGCATTTCTAAGAACCTTAAAACTGGATCAAAACATTTATGGAGGACTGTATTAACAGAAAGACTGAAACTGGCAAAACTAATGGGTTTTTCAATGTGACAGCACCCTTCTCAACATTTAGTAGAAGGCTGCAATAAAAAACAAGCAAACAAAAAACATACTGATATTTTATGTTAAGGCGTTCCTATCTCTTCTCTCCCCCACCCACAGAAATTATGTTCAAGTGGCATTCAGAGGTCTTGTTCATAGATGTTTGGAAGGGGTCTTGTTCAAAATACAAATCTTGAATGGATTACAAAATTTCCTAACTGAAAACCTGAGGATTCAGAGCAGGTCCATTATGCTGATCAGCTTCATAAGACTTGTGCAGTGGTGCCCTGATTTTGGGAAAACGTAAGTTGTGTTGCAGTGCTCAGCATTGTTGGTTTGACTGCACAATGTAAATCTGACATGAGAAAAAAGTATTGCATATCCTGAATGTGCTACCATCTGTGCACCTCATACCCAATAGATCTGACTTGGAATTTTTGATTTGTTGTACTCATTTGCTAAGTAGGACGTCTGTACATGTTGCTGAACACTAGAGCAGTACATCTACCTGAGAAAGGTAAATGGTGACAAAACCAGATTTTTGCTGTGTAGCTTTCCTGCTCTGAATGCCCCACCCTCCCCTCTTCCTCCAGCTTTATATGCTGATCATGACATGGTATGGGATATCTTTTTGGCCATTTGGGTTCAGCTGTCCCAGCTGTGTCCCCTCATAGCCTCTTGCCCATTCCCAGTCCCTTCACTGTCAGGACAACATGAGAAAAAGCTGGGATGTTGTGCAGGCACTGCTCAGCAGTAGGTGAAACAGCTAATGTTACAAAACTGTTTTGTTCAGTAATTCAAAACACAGCATTGTAGGAGCTGCTATGGAGAAAATAGACTCTCTGCCAATGAAATAAGTACAACCACAAAATATTCCTTCAGATTACACTGATCTCTTTTTTAAGGATGATTTAATGCAGTACTAGTTTGCTTAAAATGTGACATCACTTGTCCATCTAAAGCATCTCTTTCAATAATTTATTTTACTTCTTTATTTTGATAGAATGTAGGCAATAAACAAAAAGGGTGGATGAAATTAACTATGTGAACAACATATACTTATGTTTATGGGAAAACTCTCATTATGCATATCTAATTGGACGTTTGCTTCTAACAGTTTTGTCAGATATAGAGCCACAGCCTTTAGAACAACACCTTTTAGCTATAATCTGGAGGTGGACCAGGATTCCTGTACTCATCCTTATTAAAGAATAAATGTTCCATCTGCTCTTTTTTTGTACGTAACATATGGTGACAATAACAAAGTAATAACACCTAGGGGAAAAAGTACTATCTCTCTGTGTAGCTAAGGATGGCAGCATAACAGTGTGAGATTCTGTTATTATCATTCCATTACAGTAAGTTACAGAGGCAAAAAATGTATTTTATTGGACTCTATCTATGGCGTTTGTGGTAATATCATGATCACTTCGTAGTAACATGAGAAATGTTATGATATGAACAGGAGTGGATTAGAAAATGGCTGGTATAATAATTCTCATTGATTCAATCTTAGCAAGGGCAAGCTAAAGGAAACAGAGATGAGTAAATTTATATATTACTATTTAAATAGCAAAATGCATATTTATTTGACATGTTTATTCTAATCTATTTGAAGAATAATTCTATTGTGAGGTTCCTGATTCACCCAAGAACCCTTTTTCCACCACATCAAAAATTCCATGCTCTTAATAAATAATTAAATGGAGCATTTCCGTTGTCACCTCAGTATAAATAAATTTTATGTTTACAATATAACACAATAAATGTCAAAAATACTGATTAAATGAGCCTGATACTGGGGGGTGGGGGTAGAGGAGGGGAGCTGAAATTTTACTTTAATATCAGTAAAAATTACAGATTTTTTTTTCTGTCTAAATTTTGTATTTTGAAAGTCTAACAAACTTGAGAGTGATAAAGAGAATTTACAATAAAAGTTAAAATGAGATTTTGGCTAGCTCTTAATTGGCTTCCTTTCCTATTTAGCAATTCCTCTGTGATGAAATTTGTCTTTTTTTAAATTATTGTCTCTAATTACTTGACCATATTTCAAGATTCACTTTTTCAACATAATTCCTTCTTTGTTTGCCATAGTTCTGCCTTAGTTGCAATGCCAGCATTTCCTTACAGGCACTTACATCTAGAAGTAAGATTGTTTCTTCTGTAGTCAGGATTAAGAAAAAAAGAAAACTGCTGCCAATTATTGTCCTTTGTGGTGTTTTAGATTGTTTTTTAAAATCTTTTTATTCTTTGCCCGTCTACCATCACTGTAAACAGATTCTATGAAATACCAGTAAGTAATTAGAGTTCAGCTCTGTTATATCAGTTGCTACTTCATTATGTGTCAGGATCATTCAGAGCACTTAATGTGATTTTTTTTTTTCTTACAACTGAGCTCTGGAAAGGCATTAAATACCATCTCTTCCCATTTTTTGAGGAATAGGCAGTTGTCATGCAATGCACTTTTTCTGTAGGTGTGCAAAATTCTTTTTTACATCTCAAAATCAGAAGACTGGAATAAAGAAGAAAACATCTGGTTAGGTCTGCACTATCTGTCAATTTGCCAAATTATTAGCTTAATAATAGAATAGCCATCCAAAGTAAAGAAAGAAACAGTGTTGGGGGTTTCTTTGTTTGTGCACCATGAATGGATATTTATGTTAAAACAAGTGAGGACATTAATTTTCAAACTTCATTCACCTCTTGATCCACAGCAATAAATGTTTCATAGGAATTTTTCTGGCTTCTCTGATTTTACTTTTCATCTAAGAGAGTTTACAAGCAGAGTAAAAATAAAGTAGTCTCTCTCAATGCTGATCCTTTTTGGGTTTTGTTTCACTATAATAGTGATAGACATCAGTGAGGAAATCATTAATTAAATGCTGTTCTATCATATTCTTCATTGAAAATTAACTGTCACTCTGGTTAAGATTTGGTCTTCACTACTGTGAGTAAACCACAGTTTGTTTGCATTGTTTTAAGCATAGTAAACTTTGAACTTGTCTCTGATTTATTGTTATTTCTTTTTGAGTGATTGATTAATGTTGTGGAGTGGTAGCAGTATCAGACTAAGACAAAGAAAGAAAACAGCAGAAAACAAAAGGAATTCATAATGAGGATATCTTGAAATAAGGAGGAGCATATGAAGTTGGTACAAATTCAGGATGCACACCACATTTTGGATTGTTATAATACCAATGGAACTTAAGATTAGTCTAATTAAAGCCTAGTTGTGTAAGCCAAATGGGCAGTTACTATCGCAGTTACAATGACACTGACATTTACATGCTGAAATACCTATGTAATAAAGGAATACAGTTATTATTTGTGGTACTTAAATAACTTCAGTTTTCCACTTCTTTCTCTGATGTTTTGTTCATCTTTCTGGTGTCAGTCTAGTGTTTTAGGTTGGTACACATCCTCAAGAGGGATGGAGTAAGAGAGTGGATCACAGGAAGTTATCTCTCCTGACTTTTTTCTAATATATAATTGCATGATTGGTGGTGACCATTTCTTTCTTCTCAGATTTGAGTCTGTCATGGGAATTTTTTTTTTGTATTTTCAAACACCATGCCATTGTTTGACTTCTATTTGTTGGTTGCTAGCTAAACTGTTTGCCCCTTTGTGAAGGCAGCTTGCAATTACTAGTTTAGAATCTGTGATAGCCCCCTCCAACCCCAGTGTAACATATAGGGGTAATGTTTGCTACTCATCAGCTTTATAGATTTGTCAGATCCATAAATCATATTCACACTGCTAAACTCAATTCTGGTCAAGGCTAGACATGAGATGTTCCACTGCCAAGTTAATAGAAATTCTGTGGCCTTCCATGAGTAAGGTCAAATCAAATCAAATGGGCTGGCATTACCACCACACTTTCAGTATAAACTTTGAAATATATTCCATGTACACACCCTTTACTGTGTGGATTTTTTAATTTGGGGCTTGATGTCTTCTTTGGCTTAGGGTTTTTTAGTGTAGTTTTGGAGGGGGAGAGGGTCTGCTTTTAAGGTTAATTAATGAAATTAGTTGGAAAGTTACTTGTTGATCCTCTAGCAGGTAGCTATAGCAAAGATACACTATAATTTTTGTTGTATTTAGCTGAAGGTTCCAAATCAAATTGCATCAGATTTACTGTCAGTATAGTAAAAGTATTTGGGAGAAAAAGACTAGTAAAAATTTAATCTTTGAAAAATTGAAATACGACTAAGTATAGAATACCAGAAGGAATCAGAGCTTATCCACACTCCTGTTCTTTAGAATATGCAAGGGTTGATGTTCTACAGCTTTACTCAATGACCATTTTTCCTTTTCAAATTTTTCATTCAAGGAGAGTGAGGGAAAGTGATGTCTCCAGAGATATGTTATGAAACTAAACAGCTTCCATGGAACAGCTTGCCTTTCTCACATTTTGCTTTTCCAGCTCCTACCTAATAACAAAACAAATTTAAAAAATTATCTCTCCCTTTGGTGTAAAATACTTTCTTTCAGCATGATAACATTTAGTTATTTTTTTATGTACCTTGTCCTAAACTCCTGTTTCTCAAAATTCTGCTGCCTGAGGAACATGGGGTCTTTAACAATACATTTTGCTGCAGTGCTGTAAATCTCTATAATTGAACGGCCTGAGGTCCATGCATTCTTTTGAAGGTACCTTGTTTAAACCCATACTTAACTATTTATACTACATCCCAGAAGAGTCTGATCACACAGTGACCTATAAAAGCTGTGAAGTGGCTCAGCTGATACCTGTAAGAGAAAGTAATTGACTTGAGAGTACAAGCAAAGGTTCATCTGGTCACAAATATCTAATTTTCTAAGATATTGCAAAGATACTTGTAAAGGAATTTGCTGAGACTGAGGTTGGAGAAAAAAGTCAAAAGGACAAGTTTGTCTTGAAAATTTAAGAGTGCTCATTGGTAAATGTGGAAAACAAAGAGAAATTTTTAGGAAGAAGCCTTGCTTACTAATTTTGGCTCTCTTCTTATGGCTTTGAATGGATTTAAACCTTTGAGCAATATTTACTGTTTTTAAGAGGGATATATGAGGAAAAAAATAAGAAAAGAAGGATGTAATTTCAGTGTATATGCAATATTAGGTTTAAAATTTATCTTTGAATTGCCTTTTCACACTATTTTTGTAGAGAATAGTTGTAGCAATTGCAATTTTTTCCCATTTCTCTTTCCAATTCTTTAAAATTCAAGATTTTTTTGATTCAATAAACTGACAATTATTTATGTCCTCGGAGCAAAGAGGATAATAATCTTTTACCTTGAAAATCTCAGTGTTTGATGCATCAAACTGCTGTGGGTAGAAAAACTAAGGTGATGCTGTGACTTAGATCATATATGATGGATTCTGCCTGTTCAAATTTGCAGGTGTGGATCACTGTACACCACAAATGTCTGTACTGCAGTCTTAAAAGCTGCATTTGCTGTTGAATTTTATTTTCTATTTCTGTGTATCAGAGGATTGTCTAAGAATTTTTGTTGTTTCTTCCTCTGACAATTGTTGCCAACAGACCTGAAAAAGTTAAATGAAACATAATTGTCAGTTCTGTAACATCTAAAAGGAAAAGGGACTCATAAATTTACAAGACTTGCATCAGTAAATGTGCTAGAAGTGTAATGCTATCATCAGGGTATACTTCGTGCTTGCTAAGCAGAATTTCTTATTTGAAATTTTAAATCTGTGGAGACCTGCCCTTGTTTAATAAAATCCACATGTAAAGCCAGGAATGTCTTAGCTAGAATTCAATCCTCATGTAGATGTATTTGCTAAAATACAAGTAATACAGGCAACTGCCTTTTGACCCAAATTAAAGCTATGTGGATCTACTCAGAGATTTTATTTTATGCAAAGGGTGGTAACACCCATTTCTTACACTCCTTTTTGCAAATTTGTGGATAGACAATCATGCTGATTCCTGCTTACCAAATTTTGTTGGTCTTTTTGATATATCTGTTAATGATGTTGAAAATACCTCTGGCAATTGGGAGACATTATTATTAGAAATAATTAAAAATACCTTAAAGAAAATTTTCAGTGCCTTAAGAGCAGTGAACTATATGATGATATGAGATTTTTATTTACTGCATCTACCAAACTGACAGTGGATAAGGATGGAAGATTTGGATGTTCACTGTGTTTTATGCCTTTTATACCTGCCCTGGAGAATTTTCAATCTTTGTGAGAGGAATGCACATAAGTTACATCAAAAAATTGACTATTTGTGGTGCTTTTTTTTTTTTTCATTTTTTTTTATCACAGTACTCTAGAAATTCACTATTGTTTATTTGAACCTGACCAAGTATGAAAGCAATGATAATCCTCAACAGTGGGCATTAGAAGGAGATCATAACAGTATTTGCCATAAGTTTCTGCATGGCATAAACGTGACATAATATATTGTGTATAGTTTTGAAAGACATAACTATATTGCAGAGGTGTTTTCATACTTCTGAAACAATGTTAAGTTAAAGAGGAGAACCTCTAGGTGAGCTCTGTAACAGTACATCTCCTTTGCCTCCCCTAAATAATGATCTTATTGAGGAAATTGCTCCTTAAAGCTTCTGCCTGTTGAGTTTCATTCCTTGTCAATCATTAATGAAGTGGTCATTTAGGAAAAAAGTGCTGGATTAAGCCTGAACAACATGTAAATCCTAATTACACATCCTTCAGTGAAAGTTCATGAATGGCCTGAAGGATCAACACAGACTGTTTGCTCTATCTCCAGCACAGCATTCATTCAGCACAACTTCGTATTTTGTGTTACCTCAAATTCTGGTGATTGGATATTTGTATCTCATAAAATTGACTGCAAAGTCAAATTTAAATCTTCCCAAATTTGTATTTGAATGTAGTATGCCTAAGAGAAACACTTAGAAGATAAAATATTTGGTTAATTGTTACTCAGTAGTTGATCTTAATCAGTAATTATTAATAGCCAACATTAGAATATTAGATGAGTAGTGCTAATTCATTTAAAGAGGATGTTTCCTGTATCTACCTAACTTCATTTATTCACATGATATGTGAAAAAAAATTTAAAACAGCATCCATATAAATAAAGCTTATCTTTGAGAGTCTGCTTAGTTCTCTGTGCTTTAGGGTGTTAATTTTGATTTATATTTACACAATCTGTCAACTGTAGCTGAGAAATCATTCAAAGGTAAAAAATTACAAAGAAGAGATGACTATGAGTGAAATATGAATAAAAGTTAAAGAAAGATTTTTGACTTGCTTGAGTGTTGATATCCTATACTGTCAGTAACTGCAATAAACAGCAGGTCTCTGCAAGGCAGTGATTTTTTAAGCATTAAAATTCTTCGTTTGTGTAGGTAGTTTTAGCTACTTCTGCAGTTTCTTTCATGAAGGGAAAAATTTTTAATCTCCATGATTCTTTTGTGAATGCTGCTGTAAAAACTCGAACACAAATAGGATAAAAGAACAGAGGATTTTTTGTGTGAGTAATTGCCATATGTATGTATATATTTATGTTCTACCAAAGTAAAAGAGGAAGAATTTTCACTTTAGGAACTTGAATCATGCTGGGTTGTCTTCAGTAAAACTTAAATTTGGCTTACTGTATTTCAATAGAGGAAACTTACATTTGGAGTTTCTAGATCTTCAATGACTTTTTTGGTCTTAAGAAATCAGTCTCCTTGAATAATATTATAACAAGAATTAGCAGGAAATTCCCCACTATCTGAATAGAATAGGTTCTGATATGACTATATTTTGGTTTTGCTCAGCTAGCTTCCACTGATGATTCTCCTAGGCAGAGGCAATTTTTAAGATCTTGATTCTTAAAGTAATCTTATTTGTAAATATGTCTCCTTATTTTAATTGTTTTGATTTGAAAACAATCTTTATGTTGAGTTATAAAAATAATTGAAGTATTGATAAAGCTGCAAATCTGTGGGTTTTAAATTGTAAGAAATACACAGTTCACTTGGTTTCTACATATTGATCATTCTGAGAATATAAAAACCTTGGTAAAGTGGCAAAGACTGTAAGTTAAAGAAGAGGAAATGAAGCTGAAAAATTAAGCAAGTCTTTGAATTAACATCAGCAAATGAAATCTTAAAATGTATTCATATTTTGAATATTTGGAGTTTTTTTCATATGAACTGTGAAACGTCAAAGTTGGACATTAATCTAATATATTGTGAATACTAAGAATATATTTTTCATATTTAAGAATATTCCAGACCAAATTACAGCTGCTAAAACCAAAGAACATGGAGAGTCAATTTAAACCAGTATATAAGAGTAATTTAAAAAGAAATGTGGAAAGAGTAGTAGCATCATCTTCCTGTGGTATTTCGCTTGGCTACAGCTCAGAGAGTGTAGACATTTTCAGGTGCCATTCAGAGCAGTCCTACAAGAAACTGTTGATCAGAAAAGTGAAAGATAAAATTCTTAGTTGTGGGAACCTGAAGTACTGCCCTACTAAAAGCTCTCTCAGGCAGTTTGGTCACAGCTAGGTTTTTGGTTATTGACAAATAGCAGCAGGGCTACTGCTGATTAGCTAACAGTGGCCATCCTGCAAGAAGATAAATGGTTCCATGCTCATCTACACCACCATTTCCATGATTACTGTAGAAACAATCAAACATGAGACGTTGCTGTCAAAACTGCAAACTGCAGCAGCAACCATTAACTTCAGAAAGGCTGAGCTTCATGCTTGATCAACCTCAAATTTAACAGTGGGCATTTTTCCTTAAATTTGGTGATCTGACCTTTTCCAATGGGGCTAAAAAAAGGCTTGAAGTAAGTGTGGATTGTTGGATATTCAGGCTCTGGCTATTATTAGTTTATATCTCACTTTTTTTCTGCCAGTGCATTTATGTTTGCACATGGTCAAGTTTACTTGGCAGAAGGTCAATGGAATATAACGGTGTAATACTTTTTATGTGAGAAGAAATGAAAATGAGATTTCATCATGATTCTCATGATTGATGAGATTTGTAAAATAAGAGGGAGTCCAATTACTAAACGGTATTTCAGGCAAAAAGATCACTGAGTTTCTCAGTCACTCCTGACTGCTAATCAATTTGTTGAGTGATGATTAAAATGTTTTGCTTTGACCTAAAATGACTTAGCAGTTTGAGTCCTAGCTAAATGGTTCTTTTTGATAAGGAACTGCTTTCCTCTTGTGTATATAAGTCACAGTTCCCTGTTTTAAGATGAAAAATTGTGAGTAGCTCTTTTAGGGGTTTATAAGTCACTCCATTTTTTACTTATTCAAACCAGGAATTTTTCATCTTCACAATACTTAAATAACTTTTCATTCATGAAGGTAGGAAAAGAGGATGAAATATGTCAGAGAAAAAGAAGATATTAGCATTTTCAGAATTCTTTTTTTTTTTAAGATCTTCCTCCTTAACATTTTGCCATATTCATTTTCTGTTTTTTGAAGGGTTATTGAGACAATGGTGCCAAAAATATGTTTGTAAATGTAGGTGACTTAATGTTCTATTCCAGATAGTAAACTCATCTTTCTTAGATTAGTGAAAAAAATTAAAAACAACTAAATTGTGACACAAAATATTTTGGATTTTTTTCTGGAAGAAAGATTTCATGCAAGAGTGCCAGCAAATTTCTATTTTTTTGCCTGCATTGCTTAAGTCTTATTAAAAAATATGTGGTTGTGTATCAATTGTATTATTGTATTACCAATGAAGAATTCCAACTTCCAAAAAAAAAAAAAAGAAAATTCTAATAGAATAATGTATCCCATTTTCAGGTAGACCAGATTTCACTGCAAGCTCTTCAGATGCATAAAGGTGATGCTTGGGTGCAATCCAGATAAAATGCCGTAGAACAGAACCATCATTCCTAATAGCCTTGGTAATCCTTTTGCAAGAATTTCTAACAGTCAGATAAGAACATACAAAAGTTTAATTTGTTTGGTCTGGGAAAAAAAATGCTGGTACATCAAAATGTCAAAGTAACTGATAACATCAAAGTAAGTAAACCTTTTCCTCACAGTAACATATGAAACTCCTGAAGCCATCACTTTCCAAAGTAGATTTATGATATAAAAGCTTTGTGCAGAAGTCAGGTATGATTCAAACACACAATTCTGGCTGAAGTCCCAGATTAGATACTGTACCATTAAATCTGTTACTAGTCTAAAATCCAGACTTCTTGTGTCTGTATGGTTTGTGAAGTGATTCAAAACCAAAGTCTTAGTACTCTTAAACAGGTTTATTTAGGCAAAAGCTAAATTTGCTTTAATTTTTATTTTATCCTAGCTTAAACAAGCTAGGATATATGCTAATTAGAAAATTAATATATGCTCATTTAGAGAGTTGCAATGTCTTTGGAGAGGTCCAAACAATTTTTTAAAATTTTTTACTAGTTTGTATTTCACTATTAAAATAGCAGAGAATACAATTGTAAATTTGTAGAATTATTTTTGACTTGATTTTCTTTTCTATTGATCATATTTAAGAGACTGAGTACTCTGGTTCAGGGCATATGGAAATCTATGAGTGTTACTTTTGTAAATTAAGAGGAAAAAGTCATATTCCATATGTAGGGTTGTTTTGATTCACTCTTTCTGAATTTAACTGAATTCTTTAAGTGCCATAAGAAAATACAGAAAGTCAAATGCAGAAAACAGTATCTTGTCTTTAAATGTATAGGGACATCTGTAAGAGCAGAACATACAATACACAGACTTTCTTGAAAAGTGCAAAGGTGGGGGGAAAGCTGAATTAGCTTATCCACTGCCTAGTAGCAGTTCTTTAGAATAGTTTGTTTTGCCCCCAGGCACAAGTTGTGCCAGTGCCCCCTCTCCACATTTACTCGAGGTAGCAGAGCTTTTTGGGAAACCACTCTAAGCAACGCTAAGCAGGAAGTTGGAAATGCAGAGCAAGCAGACTGTTTGCTTGTGGGGAAAAACAATCTGTCTGTGCTCAGAGGAGTAACATCTCACTTTAGCAAGATTTATTGCAGCTTCAAGCTGAAACAAGTTGCTTGATATATATATAAAAAAGAGGATGTGGTTGTCTTGATCAAAGCACTGTCCTAAAGATTAATTGATCTGTGCTGCGTGTTCGGTTTTGTACAGACTTGAAGAAGACAGGTAGCAGTACCCTGCCTCAAATTTTCCATCAATCAAAATGGATGATACTTTCCTACTATTTTAGCTTCCTATGAACAAAAATAATTCTCATAAGGGCTTGAGTGTTGTGCGTCCATAGTTCTGGAATGAAACTTAAAATACTAATATTCAGTACCTCTATATACCTTCATACTAATGTTTCTCCATTGTATTGTGACCTCTGCCAAGTGGTTGTCCCCTGGTTTGTTTGGATTTAGAGCAATTCACCTGTGTCACGTAATTGGCTGTGAGTATCTTTGCCTTTCATTTCTATGTGCATACATGCAAATGAATTTTTCAACTTGATGTTAGATATACATCATTCATATATGAACTCTGTTATGTATGCATGTATGAAAGCTGATGCCTTTATGAAACTTCAAGGTATTTTAAAAAAATCAGAAAAATGTGTCTAGACCTAGTTGACAACAGATAAATACTTAATAAAAATTAAGAATATTTCTGTATTATATGATCATATGAGAAACATAAAGATTCTCTATATTTACTACATGATAAGGCATGTCTCCTTCTGCGTAGTACCAAATATTTATAATTTTTCAATTTTCCATGCTAACCTTTTTGCCGATAAGTGCTGTAGCTTGAATATCTTGAGAAAAACCCAGGTGATCTACCAGCAGAGAAGAGTTTCTTTAATGGATAAGCCCTTTAATTATGTTCTCGTTCTGCTATATGCTCAAGATTGTAAAATTGCTGGAGAGAAAAGTAAGTAATTGAATAGCAATTTAAGTGTGAATTTATTAAATCAATTAGATTTACAAAAGTAATTTGAGACACAGCGCTGCTATGTTGGGCACGCCAAGTATATAAAAATTTAAAATAGATGCTTGTAAGTGCAGCATAGTTTCTAATGGGAATTTGTATTGGTTAGAATAGTAAAAATGATTGATTCTACGTGTCTTGTAAAGCTTATTCTGTAAGTTATTCTTATCCTAATAGCACCTCAGAGGTAGGCCATTTCATTTCAGATTGCTGGGGAATCTCTAGGCATAATAAAAGATTTAATAAACTGATGAAAATTTATAACAGGGATGGAAATATTTCTGTGCTTTTATTTTCCTGTAAAACAAACATATCTTCTGTATTAACTAATTTGATAAAGCCATTAATTTCTCTACACTCTGAACTTCCATGAACATTATGTTAAAATTTTATGTGTAATGTACTATGTAATATTTTATGTGGTACTTTAGAAAACTAAAGGAAAAATAATTTGTGCAATTTAATGTGTGTGTGTACTGTAACTAGCCAAACATAAAGACAGAAAATGGTTACAAGGGCTTTTGTGATCAATTGCTACATTAGCCTTCCTAAAGACCTGACCTCATACCATGGTCTTATGTGCAGAGTATCAGAGTGTGAGAGAAGTTGCTCTGTATCAAAAGCCACAAAGAATCTAACATGAGCAGTGTGCCTGGTACTCTTTTTTTTTTTTTTTTACCTTTCCTGCCTTCAAAATAGTGGGAAAGGATATGCCTTTCATTAATGTGATAAAATAAGATTTAATAGATGCAGAATTTATTGTCTCTAAAGGAAGCAAGATCTCATGATACAATTTCATTGTCCCTCCAGTTTAGTGACCATCAACTTCTCCATCTGCCTCCCATAAAATATCTGTGATCTTTCAGATCATCAGATTTCCTATCCCATGAGACTCTGTTTCCCTGCTTGCTGTCCAGAGGTACACAATGCCATGAAATACAGCTTTATTATTAGGGTGTTTTTCTTCTTCACCACTTTCAAATGTCCTTTGACATCTGACAATTAGAACTGCAGTCACTGTTTTTATGTTTCTTTTTCTTCCCCTTACCTCCACCAAGTTGCTTGGATATTCAAGATCTTCTCCCTCTCTTCTTATCAATCAGTATTTTAGTTTCCAGATTCTGTATATTAATTTTTCACTACTCTCCTCAGTCATCTTCATTCAGGAATTTTTCAGTCTGAACAGGAAGGTTTCATGCCTGATGAACATTTACTATTATAAGATTATTTTTCTTATTACTCCACTGTGTACAAAGTCAGTGTTGGGGCTACATGATACTATCATCATCAAAAGGGGCTAGGAGAGTGAATTAAAAATAATTATTTGCTAAAAAGTATATACATATTCCCATGAAATTCAGTGAAATACAATAAGGATCAAAGCAGTAAACTAACCTGTTCAAGATTAAATAGATAGACCATTTATTTAACTCAAAGTGAGACTCAAAAAACATTTAGTTTAAAAGTACAAAAGTGAGTAGTTGAAATATTATTATCAACAGTTAATTTTTTCCACAGAGGGTGGTCTCAGAACACTAATATAGGAAAATCTATTTGCTATCTGTTTTTAAGGCAATAAAAGAGAAGTATTTGTAGACTACCACTATATTATCTTGGGTACTTTCTGTATGGCCTCTTTGGGCATTAAGCAATCATTTATGGAAGTAAAGTAATAAACCCCTGGTCTTAAAATATTACAGCTCAATGAACATGGAAATATTCTAAAAGTCAGATCCCTATTTTGTAAGATATGAAGTGTTAGAGAAGCTAATGAAAAAAAGTAAGCTTGAACTGCTTGGCTTTATTAAAGTTTCTGTATATATTGAATTTATAACCACAAAGAACAGTGAAATTTGGAGAATGGAAAACTTCTAATTAAAAAGTTCTTAATGTCTAATTGGTTGCTGGAACAACCAATAGGAAAGCTGATTGGGCATTTTCTCTTGAACAGGTAACAGAATCTCAGAACGGGTAAGGTTGGAAGGGAGCACACTTGGGTCATCTGGTCATATCTTCCTTCTCAGTCAGGGTCTTTCTAGAGCAGCACAGAACTGGATCCAGATATGTCTTGAATATCTCTGGTGAGGGAGATTCCACAACCTCTCTGGGCAATCTGTTCCAGCGCTTGACCAACTGTAAAGTTCTTCCTCATGTTCAGATGGAACTTCATGTTCATCAGATTTTTATGTTCAGCCATCAGTAGTTGGCTGGGTAATACTTTCCATAATTGGGAAACATTAGCAGCAGTGACACTTAGGAAACTCAGCAATACCTGACTCTTTGCCAGCTTTGGGCATCAACAGGCAGAAATATGTCTCCAAAATCCACAATCCCTACTCTTTGCTGTCACATTACCGGTGGGAGTAAAATGAGTTATATTGCAAATCCCACAGGACGTCCTAGGCCTGACCTCACTATCTTAAGCTAGCAACGAGTTGCCCCATCTTGCACTGCCACCCAACTCCATGCACCACCTTGTGCATCAAATGTGTGCTCTCACATGCTACACCTGCCCCAGCCCCTGACACTCACTAATTATTTGATAGAGCCGTTACCCAGCAAACTGGGCAGGGTGTTATGTACTAAAGCACCCAAACCCTTCAGATCGCAGCTACAGAGCACTGATGGCTTAAGTAGACACTGCTGCAGATTCTTTCCCTAAGGAGTCTACCTGTTTAAGGATTCAGAAGTATATGCTCTGCTGTGAAGTAGATAAATAGTGTGCAAGTCACCTTAGAGGCATTTTGTTGACCCTTTTAAAGAATTCACCAGTTAGCAGGTATAAAGCAAGTGATGTCTTTCAGAAAACTTTCTGGAAACCAACTAGTGATACTGGTTATTAGGAAAAACTAAAAAAGTTTTATGTACTCACCAGAGTTTGGAGTATGGGAAGACCTTAAGATCTTGTTCTGTTTCTGAAGGGTCAATGATTTTTTTCCACTTTTTTTTTCATCTGCAGTCCCAATGCAAAAATCTGGCAGCATTGTAATTCAAGGAGAGAGTATATTTGATGGAAAATATAGCCTTTTTGGTTTTTACCTGCATACAAAATGGTCACAGATGAAAGAAATATTTTCTTCTGGTGCAATGTGACTGAACATGTGACCAATATTTTACTAACTATTGCATTTTAGGTGTGAGCTGCTACTTTAGGAAGAAGAAGTATGAATTCTAAGGCCAGTAGATACTGTATTTGAACTGAAATTCTTCTGAGGGCAGATTGTATTCTCTATACACAAGATATTTAATGGTAGGCTTTTAAATTAACATCACCCTGATGGCATGCTTGAAGCCAGGCAAGGTTTGGTTGTTAATATTGATGCAACAAGTAATAAAAATCCTGTTACTCTTCAGGCTGGTCTAGTAGAGAATTCCAGAAAAAATTTGAGATATTGCACATTTCTCAAGGGAATGACAAATAAGAAGACACTTCCTTTCAACTGACCTCAGCAATCATGGCTAAAATCTCACTGAGAGCAGTGCTGGGCTACAGCAGATGTGATAAACATCACAGGGATCCTGGGAATGTGTGAAAATCACAATAATATGCTATGAAAATGTGCCAGCAGAACCATTTCAAGAAGTGGACTATCTTCTTATTTTTCCTCTTACCAGACTTCTTGGGGTCTTCCAAATAGTTATGGAATATAGCAAAAGAAAAAGCATTATGCTTATGGTGAGATGTCACTTAAAGAAAAAGTCTTACTGAATATTCTGACCATTGTAAAGGTCAGACAGACTGAGACAGACAGCTGGATCTCGACTGTAACAGGGATGGTGGATGCTATATAGGGCTAGGAAGTGTGCCCATGTTCTTCAGTGAAGCTCTGTTAGCTCAATATCCCAGTGCCCTTATCCATGATACAAGTAGCCTGAGAGGAATTAACACTTTTGCCTCAATACATTAAGCTCACAAACTAGCATAAAAGTTCAAATTCTCACCGACTTCATTAACAATTATATTTTGGAGTCAAACGTCTGTATTCAAACTCTGTCATTGGGGTAGAAGCCAAAAGGTGAGGTCAGGAGTAGTAGAGACCTTTTCAAATACTATATCTAAATATACCAGAGCTGAGCAATTGATCCTGATTTTTGACAGTTTTTTAATGATTGATTTCAATTTCAGTAGAATGTATCCATGTACAGATTTGCATTTACAAAGAATTGCAGAGTTTAAAATATAATTATGATATTCTGGTGTGTGAATACTGTAATACAGACCGTGCTGGTTTGCTCCCACATAGCTTCTGCTCTTGCTCACTTTGTGGACACACACACATACATACACACACAAGAAAATCTTTGCATTCGTGTATTCCCAGACAGAGTTCTTTGTGACCCTGGGCTGTGCTATGGAGACTTTTGATAGAGATAAGCTAAAATAGCAATCAATTTTTGTTGCTGCTGTCCTGTTGGTTTTGTTGTTGTTTTCAATTTTTTTTTTTTTATTTTTTCAAACAAATGTTTGTTTTCTCTAAGGTTTCTGGTTTTTTTTACAAATTAGTACTGAGCATTTCATGACTTATCTATAGTCAGATTCCTGGCTCATCAGGTAGGTAAAAAGGATAAAATTCTTAGTATTTTTCACTGTTTTACCACTTTATGTAAAAATACGGCTTGCTTTGACAGAAGGTTTTTAGAAACGTTAGGAGATAACAGACCTAAGGCTATCATGATGGCTCTTTATCACAATCTAGATTGATGTAATTGAATCCCACACCTGTGAAACAAAAGGCAGTAAAAGAGTGTTTTTCCAGTTACCTGGTGTGCCTGGACCATGCAGTACTCTTGGCATTGCATGAAACATTGGCAAAACTTGTGGTATTGAACAGATCAAAAGGAGTTCTTGCTGTAATTTCCAGATTGAAAGTTAGATACATGTTGAGAAATCATTTCTGTTTCCTCCTTCAGCTGTGACTTCTAAGATTAGGTTGCCATGTGTTTGTAGGACTGAAACACTCTAATGTGGATAAATGGTGTCATTGCAGGCCAATATTAAACTTTGCCCATTTTTTCACTTATCAACTTGACTTACAAAGGAGAGGTCACTGTTTGAAAAATACATTTTTATTCAGTCACCCCAAAAGTAAACACTTTGTTCCAGATAATAAGGAAATTCTTCTTTGTCTCTGGTGCACATTTTTCTGCTTTTCTGAGAATCAGTGATCTTCTGGGATTGGTATACAGGCGATTCCTGGTGAGTCTTGAAGGTCTCATGGCATTCAAAGCATCTGTGTAACATTTATCTCTAGGTCCCTATGTAAATAAAGACAGCTATCCTCATCCAGACAATATTTTTGCATCAATTGCTATGGAAGCACAACTGATAAACAGAATCCTGTAAACTGTTTCAGATATATTAATGTATGTGTTTATGACAGCTGAAGCAATTTGCAGCAGGTAAAATATAGACATAGAGAAATTAAAACAATTTTTAAAATAATGTCTCAACATTCAGAATTCACAGACTAAACTTTGTATACTAGTTTTTTGCTTAATCAATTTTTAATCTTTTCTTTTACTTAATCATAGCTTTTTACAGACACTTATTTCTAAAGCGCTCTGGTTCTGTCAGAGAATCAGATGTAAGTATTTTCAAGTATTTGGAGGAAATCTTGTCAGCTCTGAGAGTCATAGATTCAGTAACCTATTTCAAGGTTCTTAGATTATTCCAGGACACTTCTCCTGACAGTACTGTCTATATATTTTTTTAATTTTATAAATTTTTATATTTATCTGTGTGAGGGAAGGGAGAGAATTCAGCACTGTTAATATTAAATTACTGTAGAATTCTAACATGTTTGTAGGTAATTAATATTACTGATAGGGGTCTGCTCTCTAAAAGAGGGTGAATATTTTTACTCCTTAGCTCAGAAAGGGAGTGGGTTGTATAAACTTGATCTTCTGGATGTGAGCTGGTAACAGCAATTAGCTGAAAAATAGACTGTATTTAAAAAAGCCATTTACTATGTAATAACTATTTGCTATAATGGTACTATTTCTCAGTTACTTTTAATTGAATAGAAATATCCATTTTGTCTTTCTTTCAGTCTCAAACTTTCCTTCCTGCATGAATGCAGTTCAGACTTCAAATGTAACTTTGGATACAAATAATGAAACTCATTTAGCTTAATTTAGCAGAATGGGCTATTTTAAGATACAGTTCATTTCATCCTAAAGTGGAGGTCTCTCTGAAAATTTCTGTTATCGAACAGAAACAAGTCACACATGCAACATCAATATAGTGGATGAGGTATGAGTGTTTAAGGTCTAGAAATTATTAATTCACTGCACTCAGAAGTTCAAAACAAGTTTCATTCAGTTCCGTCATTACAAATGTCATTCTGACGTATTGTTGACCATTTGTGAACTACAGGAGTTGAAAATTACAGTAATAGATGGTGAATAGGAATATGGACCATTTCTTTCATAAAATTACTAATGTGGCTTTTTTTCAATACTAAGAATAATTAACACTATGGTAGTCAATAATAGTTGTTCAACTTTGCAGATGGGGCAGGTTTTTTCAAATTTTACTTTCAGTCAAGTTTCATGTTATTTATATTCTATGTTGTTTAGGATAATGATCACTTCTTCTGTTTTCTCTTACCAGACTGTGATGGTACTGTACGTTTTTAGTCCAATGGTACCAAACACCAATGTGATTAAAAACACAGCATTTGTTCTTAAGTCACGTTCACACATTTACAGGCTCTAATGCTTTTTTTTGTTTTGTTTTAAAAGCTGGTTCCATCATCTGCCTCTACAAACTAGAAATGTTAAATAAACCATGCTGTCATTTCTCCACCTACAACAAAATTATTGTTTCTAACCAAATGCCAATAACTATCACAAGGGAGGGATGGTATTGTCTCAATGTACATATATAACATTAATTTTTAGGAGGAAATAGCAGTTTGTGTGCAGGATTGGTAGGACAGCACAAGATCATAGTGGTAGTATCACAGGGCAGTTTTTTTAAATCTCTTCTGTTTTTTTTCCAAGCACCCTCTGCCACTGCTTACATTTCAAATACAAAAACATACTTGTAAATATAAATGCATTTTATTATCATAAATAAAGCAGGAATATTTTTAAATAATTCTTTTAAAAGTATCTGTCTCTGAAATTCTTACCCTAGATATAGCAGATGTGGACAGATACAGACTTAAAAAACCCACAAATGTATAATTATACAGTGTCTTTGTCCATACATAGTGGGAAATATTGTAATGCTTTTTTCCCAGCAGTAGTCAGATTCCTTCGCCTAACTGTAGATAAGATCTGGGAGTAACAGTAGTATTTTTTTTCTGTTCTTAGTTAAAATCTTAAAAAAATCTACACCAAGTTAAAAATGGAGGATTAAGAAAAACCGGGGAAACTGATATATACAAAGAAAGTAGTAGAAGGGCTTGAAACTAAAGCTAAATTGCTGAGAATTCTCAGGTAGTTTTAGGGAGCTAAAATATTCAAAAGTTGAGGTACATCAAAATAGAAGTTACTAGTAGTATAATATTTTATCAGAAGCAGTGGGCTGGCAAGGTTTTGAAAATTTATATATTTATTGGAAATTAATCAAGGCTTATATCTGAATTTAGACAAGGCTCAGACTAATCCACTTTTGAAACTGTTCTTTCTATATCTTTCCTCTATAAGCATATTTGCTTTCCTGCCTCTGTGTGTGAGTGTATATACAAAATTTGAAATGCCTGTATTTGTATAAGTAATTGAGACCATGACAGGCTGCATTATTTTAAGGTAAAATCTTAATGCTTCTTAAAAAATATTTAAGTAAGTTTCAGCAGTCATGTTAGTATAAAACAAAAAAAGCTGATATTTCCTCAAGTCCCAGGATTACTTACTTTGAGGAGAAGTGAAGGAGTTGTAAGTTAAAATTGTTATCAAGAAGGGAATTAAACTATAGTTAGGTATTGGGCAAAATTACTAGGCATAATTAACTTTAATTGTAAATAAATTTTAGTGGGTTTTTAAAATTCAGTTATAAGATCCTCACGAATACCTAATTTTATACTTCTCTCAAAAGAGACATTATTTGAAAGAGATCAATCTTTACCTTTAAACCTGTATGTGCAAGGTATTTATTCCTCCTTCTGTCCTCGTTCTGAAAATAATCTGGCTTAATAACAGCTCTTGCACCGATCTCAGAGTAAAGGTTTCTTGTTCCTGTTGTTGTGAGTAAAGTATGGTTAGCAAGACCATGAAAGTAGCTGCCTTTCATTCTCTGCAAAATGGCTGGAATTTCATCATTGCACTTCATTTCAAGGATCACTCTTCATCTAGAAGTGTATGGAAGTTCTGTGTTTGCTCTCCTCTGAATTCATGGAAAGGGACAGAGAGAGGTGAATCACAAGCTGGATTTTGAAACCTATAACAGTCCTTTGTGTAATCCTGCTCGTGATACAATGTAAAGAAGGCCTCTCCCTACCATTAACCTTTGAGTTTCTCTTTCTTTTATAGAAGTGTGTAGGGATAAACATTTTCTTATCAAACAATATCACTCTTGTAAAAAACCACAATGCATAAAAACTCAGGTGGAGGTGAAGTAAAAATAAAGAAGTTCTTCCCTTATCCTGAAGAATAAGTGTCATTTTTCCTTGAGCTTTTGTTTGGTTTTTCATTTCCTGTGATTGAATTTTTTCTGACAGTCAAATCCACACAAAGACCAGACCCAAGCAAACAGATTTCAAAGAAAAGATAGGAAATGATAGGAATAATAGGAAAATATGGGATGGTGGGCACTGAAAGGATTTTTTAGGCTTATTTTGAGTATTTTGGATTTGGGTGTTTTGTTTGGTTTAGTTTGTGGGGTTTTTTGTCCGTTTTAAGATCAAATTCTTGCTGTATATATTCGTGTGTAAAAACTTCAATTGCCCCATTTAAGATGGGAAAACTAAACTTTGTCTCACAGCTTGCTTTTTCATGATCTTCCTTAGCCTTAATGTGAGCCTCACCATTGCTTTAACAGGTGACCCAACAGATTGCTCATAGTTTAGGTACACACATGCAACTGTTCATGGCGTTAACTGTCACAGCTCCTGAGCTCTTTAAAACTCTGAGTAGTTGATCAAGAAGCACTACAGTCAGTAGGGTTACCTTTCCAGGGAAAAGACTCCAATTGCAGATTGCATTAGGAACCTTGTCTTTATATTTTTTATCAATAATGTCTGTACAGTACCAATAAAGTACAGTAGTACATTATGAGTGAATGCACATATATTTGGGATACCTGCTCAAACACTTTTTAGTGATAAGGGTACCTGATCAAAAGTGTTTGGAGACCTCTTTCCTAGATCTTCTCCAGAGGTACCTTCCAACCTCAGCACTTCTATGACTTTTTGATTCTGATATTAATCAGCACATTTTCTAGAATTGTCAGGAAAGGGTTTATATAAGTAATTACCACAAAATAATTTAACTTCCTTTTCTAAAATACACGTTGCATTACTATACATGGGGTTCTTTTATAAAACTACCCCTCATCTAGAATCTTTTTCGTTGTGTGAAAAGACAGGTTTCAAGTCTATAATATTGCTTACCTATTGAATTCCCTGATACTAAGTAAAAACCTTCTCTCTGATCTTTCTGGAGTAATAAGTAAAACACAGGAAAAATGCTTATGGTACTGGAAGAATATAGTTTCCTATATTACTTTAAAAAAAAAAAAACCTGTATAAAGGGAGAGAGAACTTGTATTTTTAAAGTGTCACATTTATTTAAGTTCTTTTCCCTAACACAGCAGTTTATCAGTGATTTAGCAAAAAGTATGAAGAGTCTGTTTTCACTTTAAATCTGAGTGGTAGGAATAAAGGGATAAGACTAAATGCTAAAGTAATTTTCTTTAGATAGCACTTAACCACAACATATTCGCTGTTAATATTTGTTGCACAAAAGAATTTTACTTAATGGTACAGGCAGTATGTCTTTAACACACCACAAAAGTAGTTTGCTGTTTTCTGTTTTATTGTCTTGTGCATTCAGATGAAATGTGCAATTTTGTGATTATTTGTATTCTGAAACTCATAGGAATATGAAAAGTTCTTAGTTTTTCTGACTGCTACTTTTCCTTTTACTACAGGATACATATTAATTTTCACTGTCCCTCTTAGGAGTACATTTATATAGCCATACCTTAACCTAGCAGGTTTTGAAGGGACATTTGACATGCAGTTAATATTCAATCTGATTTATGCAGATTAATGCAACAATCTGATGTGCTGTCAGATTTTCTCATTATTTTGTGCACTGTTTAGGACATGAATCATTGAAGTGATCAAGGCAAGTAAGTGTGATTCCAAACACTATTGACAGTGAGCTGATAGAAAAGTCTACAATTTCAAGGATAAAAGGGTGCATTTTTTCTTTAGATTTTCTATTCCCAAGTGAAATAAATTTTACAGTGCATGTTAAAAATATGTAGCACTCAAGTTTTGTATGTGAGATTATGTTTATGTACAGCTCTAGATATTGCTGCAAATAGGAATATTACCTTGTTTCCAATGAGGTAATAGCTCATTATTATAGTATATTCCTGTACAATGGAGTGTGTTTTCTTTTTTCCTATGGCTGTAAATGTTTCAATGCTATCCCATGGCTTTAGATTGAACTCTTTATGATGAGTTAGAAAAACTAAATTTTTCTCATGAGAGACAATAAAAAGATACTCCTATAAAGATTTACATCAAATTTTTTTTTTTCTGTATAAAAACACATGCAACTGGAGTATGCATGCTGAACAAGGTGTAAGCAATACCAGTTATTTATAAACAAAAAGAATGTTTTATACCCAAAACAACATGTTGATCATACTAACAAAGAGAACTTTGATGCAGAAATTTTTCCTCTCAATAAATAAATCAGAAACACTTCTATTATTCTAACACTGCTAGGCCGTTGTAGGATGCTGCTCCATTAACTTATTTCTTTTGTAAGCAGGAATTTTCCCTGAGGCTCTACTCTCTGCAGTGTCTTGTAGCCTGTTTTCTGAATGAGTAAATAATAGGGGTGTTTTATTTGCATAGTCATTTTGAACTGCATTTAGTTTTCCAAAACTCCTTGTGTTAACAGGTTTGTGTTTTCACTTTAACCAAAAAAACCCCAACCAAAGACAAAAAAAAAATTAAGAATGGAAATGTCAAGAGTAATGGTAAGCCTATCTCCTGTACTTTCTGACAGTAATTTGCATTTATGGATGCAGTGAGATTTGTGTTTCACAGAAGTAGTTGAACTGATTTAAGTTTTTCAAATACTGGAAATATGCTTAAGCATCATCTTTACTGTATTTAATCTCAGTGAAAAATTAGACTCTTTACACTTGAAAACTGGTGGTTGTAATGGTAGGGAATAAAGAAGTGAGTATCTATGAACAAAGAAGCAACAGAACAGGACCATTAAATCTGTGGATTGAAAATGAAATTGGCTAAAATCTTGCTTTGGGCATACTAGATGACCAAGTGGTTAATGACTTCTACATATGGTAGAAGCAGTCTCACATTCACAGATCTTGGTCCTTATGGGGACTTCAATCACCCCAATAGATGCTGGTTAATATTCAGTGATCTTCTCTTAGCTCTCGAGTGGTCCATCCCATTGAGAAGGAAATTGGGTAAAAATCCTAGGAGGCCTGTGTGGGTGAACAACGAGATCCTGGCAACACTCAAATGTGGAAAGGAATTCTACTGAGGGTGGAAGTAAGGACAGGTAATTTGGGAGGAATACAGAGACTGCCTGAGCATGCAGAGATACAGCTAGGAAAGCCAAGACCCAAGTGGAATTTAATCAGGCCAGGGATGTCAAGGGCAGCAAGAAGGGCTTCTGTAAGTACATAAGTGACAAAAAAAAACTAAGTAGAATTTGAATCTTCTACTAAAGGGGGGTGGGGGGGAGCAGTGACAAAGGATATGGAAAAGGCCATGGTCTTGAATGGTGTCTTCACCTCACACTTTACGAGCAAGATCAGCTTTCAAGAATACCAGGGAAAAAGTCTGGAGAAATAAAAATGTACACTTGCTGGAAGTGGATCAGATCAGAAAATACATAAGAAAACTGGACATACATAAGTCTCTGGGCTCTGATGGGATGCAACCACAAGTGCTGAGGGAGCTGGTTATTGTCATTGCCAAGGCCACTTGATGATCTTTGTAAAACAATAGTGGTTGAGAAAGATGCCCGAGGACTGGAAGAATGTGGCACTCATTTTCAGGAAGGGCAAGAAAGAGGACACAGAGAATTACAGGCCAGTCAGCCTCACCTTCGTCCCTGGAAAGGTGATAGAGCAAATAGCTTCCAGGCAAGGACAAGGAGTTCATTGGGTGTAGTCAGCATGGACTCTAAAAGAGGAACACCTGCTTGACTAGCAGGGAGAACCTGTCAAACCTATTGGGTTAATTTTGTGAATACTAGGATCTGAACTGGAGCGATATGCAATGCATATGCTTATGCAAATGAAGTGATCTTCATAATAAAAAATATTTGAGAAAAGAGAGTGGATTGCATGAGAAATATCTAATTGTAGGTCTTTCATTCAGGACCTTTTCTGATGGTTTTTGCACTACAGTTTTTCTTCTGCGAAGTCATTCAAGGTGAAGCCTTGAAGCTTCCAATTGCAAATGAGATAATCAAACTCCTATTAGGCAGTCAAGACTCATGATTTTCAGATTTTGGCCGTGATTACAGTTTGGTCACTAGATTTTGTGGCTCCAAAAGAGGGAAAGACATAGTAAAGATGAATAATTTTGGCCTGCATCATGCAAGGAGGAAAAATGCAGATGACTAACTAACTGGTTAATCACTAGGAGCAAATGCAGTTTTTCAGAGCTTTTAAGTGAGAAAGTCTATGAAAGGAATAAAATTAAATAAAATAAATTTTTAAAATTAAATAAAAATTTTATCTAATACTAAAATATTAAAAAATAAAATTAAAAATTAAATCATTATTTTCCTTATTCATTTTTATTAGGATCATGGACTAGACTAATATATAATGTAAATTTGTAAAAATTGTCCCAAACCATTGAATAGTTTCAATCCATCAGATTTATAAGATTGTGAGCTGTGCTGATGAAGAACAGACATGATAACAGCTTCATTTCTTTCAAAAGGATCTCTAGCACATATATAGTTAGGAAAGCTGATGAAATCTGAGGACAAGTTAAATGTACAGCATCATGCTAGCATTTATTTGAAATGAAATAAAATTCTCAGCCCAACAGATTTGAAATTTTTTTCTGCAGGGTTCCAGGTGACAGAGCCTGTATAACAAGTTTAGCAGGAACTTCTCTGCACATACATGATTATAATGAGTGAAAATAATTTAAAAGATTATATCTAAACATAAGAAATAATTGAATGATCTTAGACATTACTAAGAGGATTTCATTTTTATAAATAATTCTGTTAGCTGAATATCTGGCCCTTCACAAAGCTCCTAAGATGAATATTTTTCCTGCAAAATAGGAAAAAAATAAAGGATGTCTCCACCTGGAATAGTACCAATAAATTTTCTGTATTCTAGAGTCATATCTTGTTATAGGTGAAAAAATAAATTGGCACTGCTTCTGTTTTTAAGTGCTTTCCCTGAAAATAAGCAAAATTGTCTTTCATCAAGATATAGTACTCCTCAAATTTAGATCAATATTGTCTGAGTAAGCCTACTAGGATCAAACATTAAAATTCTTACAGATTTACCTTTTTATCTTTCACTGACTTGAAGGCCACTACAACTTTATACCCTGGACATTTTAAGAAAAATATTAGCAGAAAAAAGGCTCAATATATTTATTTTCTGTTCAACATTGCTGTAAGGTAGACAATTTGAAGGCATGGTCAGTGTGAGATTCAGTTTTTCAAGTTTCTTCTTTATTTCAATAACAAGCAATATTCAAATGTGTGTAATAATAGTGCACTGTTCTATATGTACAATTTTAGATTATGTTTTTATGGTAAGGTGGATGAAGATTTAAAACAAAGCAGTTGTTACGCGGATAAAGCAAGGCCACCCTCCTTGTGAAATTCCTTCCCATAAAAAGGGCCACTTTGTCTGTGTGGAATTAAAATTTATTGTCCTACTGTTGAACTACGAGTCCTTCAAAAGAGTATGAATTCACTTGAGAGAGTGATAGACAAAAAATTTAAGAGTGAAAAGAAACTTCAGAGAGATATTAAAAGTAAGATTAATCAAATATTTTATTAAATTTTGTTTTAGATAAATGTCATAAAAACTTCTAGGAGATATTTGAGGTCATGGAGGTCACTGTCGTAACAGATGATAAAGCACTGAATTAAGACTCAGAAAGTTTGAATTCTCATTCTAGTCCTGCCATTGATGCATCATGATGTCAAAAGTGTCACTTGTTTGTGCTTCAAACTGACAGCCTTGAAAATAGAGATAATTGCATGTCTCGAGTCAGGCCTCTTCTGATATAGTCGTGTTTTACAGCGTACCATTTCAACTGACTACAAACCATGGGACAAAAACCAAATCTGAAATAACAGATTCCTTTTCCTTCAGAATTTTAATTCTCCAAATAACTATTATCAGTATAAAATATGGTCCATTTCAGATGCGATACCAGGTTCTACTCTCCCATGTCTCCAGCCTGGCAGGTCATGCTTTAAGTCATTTTAATGGCAATTCAAGATTCTTACTGTTTAGAAGATTGGGAGGATTTCTCTGAGAGTCAATTGTTTAAAGATAATCTATTGAATGTCTAATCCTCCAAAAGAGGCACGGGGCCAAGGTACTGACCACTTGAAGTGACTAGATCCCATGGCTCAAAAGGTTTAATTGCTGTTGAGCCAAACTCTGCCCATTGATTTTACTGCGATGATATGACTGCAACAGATGGCAGAATTTGTCTTGTGTTTCTCTGGCCTCCTTCCAAACTGGGTAATTACATTCTACATAACTACAGTTATGTACAGTTTCAGCTCAATTCAGTATTTTTCATCCTCTTCATTGCTAAGCAGTTTTCATTCTTGAGGAACCTGTTTGGGTATTTTTATGGGTTTATAGATGATACTTTTCTACAGTTAAACCGGTATTTTTTATTTATAGCAAAGTAGCATGCTAAGAATCTCTCTACACTGAAACAAACACAAAACAGGTTTTGAGAATCTTGGAGTCTATTTAGATTGTTACAATTCTAACATATTAAAGCATGCCTGGCAACTGTGTTTACACAATGTGAAATGTATTGCCACTGTAACAGCCACCACTTCCAGTCCTGCAAACAAACTGAATTAAGGATGGTGTGCTTTGTAATGGAATAAAAATAAATCATTTTGCCATCAAACAACATTTATTTCATCTGAACCTCCCCCAAACAAAACCACTCAAACAAACAAACAAACAAATGAAACAAAGCAAAAGAAGAGAAAACAAAATGCTTTTTATTAACAAAGTATTATTGTGTTCCAAAACACATTGCTAATGACTTGCTTCACTCTTTTCATAATTTTGTTTAAGAACAACAGTTGCAAAACAAGAAAATTCTGCTGCAAGTTCTTGTCTAAAGATAGGAAAACAATAACCAGAATAAATCATGTACAGAAAATAAATATTGCTCTGTGAGGAAAAATTTATGCATGTAAGCCTAGGCTAGTGAAGTACTTTCAAAAGTAATTACAATGATTGCAAATCTTACTAGAACTAATTCTACATTTAGTGAGAGACTTGTTCTCACACCTGTTAATGTTACCTTAGAAACATCCTTTTCAGAGTCCTTGAAGAATTCCCACTCCTCTACTCTCTGTCATAAGTATCAAGAAAGAACTTTTACTGTACCAGATATTAGGCTAATTATATTGTTTTGAGGTGTTTACTATTTAGACTTCACTATTCAACTGTGGACATAACCTTAGTTGTTATTTAAATTCAGCAAGTGAGATTCTGGTGTTCCCATCCTGTGTTTTTATAAAAGTATACTGAAATTTTTTGATTTAAATGCTTATAGTTCCAATAAACATTTCAAGTTATTTGAAATCTGTCAAAGTGGAATACTTATCAGCTTTTCCAGTTTCTTTGTACTTAGATGCTTATTTCTTAACCTCTTAATATCATCCATCATTGCAATTGTGATGTATCTACTAAAAGTCCTCTGATTTAACATTTACATTTAGTTGAAGCAAACAATGCAAATTTGTGTAGTTCTACATATGATCTCATGGAGATATTAAGAATGACTACATTCCTTTCCTTCCAGATGCAGATTCACTGTAGTAAGGAATTAAGGCATATGTTGTAATCCCATTGAACCCATTTATCTGAAACTGCTCAGAAATTCACAGGGTATCTTCAGGGATTCCAGAGGTCATGATTAGGAAAGACAGTTACATAACTTTAGCTTTCTTAATTACTTCTCTTTTAAAGAGTTTTATTCTCTTGACTCCTTTACTGTGACTAAACGCTCTGGCTGGGACATGTTTTATTATTTCTTAGGGACTATGCTAACATGGCTCATTTTGTGGCTTTTGTTCACAGTAAGCTATATGTAATGATAGTTAGATCCTTCCGGATAAGTTCATGATGTTATCCTGGTGTGAATAGAACTTGTAGTAAATGAATCAGGTGTGCTTTGGATGAAATAATCTATTTGGTCTATTTTGTATAAAATGAAACTCCCTACCTGCATTATGTGTAGGAGGATCTCTCTTGTACACTGAAAACTCACTAAGAGAAGGCAATGTTTGGTTTCTCCCCTCATCAGCATGGTAGCCACTGTCCCAGTTATTGCCAGTAACATTCATGCATGGTTGGAGAGGCAGGTGAATCATGCTGCTAGTTGTTGGGAAGTAACTGAAGAAATTAAGAGCATTTGAACTTTTAAATTGAAAACTTGTCCATTACATGTAGACAAGAAATTGGAGGCCATCGAAGTTTTTACACTGAATTTGTTTCCTGCTTCCCCCAGTTTGAGTTTGGTGAATGCCATGCTGTGACAACTGCTGACTTCCCCAATACTGCTGTGAATGGCTCTTAAAAAAACTTTTATTTTCTTTAAAGTCTAGGTTGTCCATGTTTATTTAATTTGCTCTCCTTTTAAATAAATAAGTTGCACTCTTCTGAAAAAACTAAAATAGCACAAATGTTTTCTTTCTCTCTCCCATTCAGCACCTGCCTGTTTATTGGTTCTAATTCTTGAAAATAAGTATTATTATTATTATTATTATTATTACTATTATTGCTATTATTATCATTGGTGAACATCATCAGTTTTCTTGTGTCTTGTGGAAAATTGCTTCCTTCATACAGTTACTGAGATGGCTATCACTGTTAATTCTGTCAAGCTCTGACAATGAATTATATTATCATGATTTAGTTCCCTTGTGAAAACAATGGGTAACATAGCTCTAGGATATGTACATGTGACATGACAAGACAAAAGTTACTAATACTTGTGTACAGAAATGATCCATTTAATTATTGAATGTTCATGATTTTTTATTTTGTACTCTGTTTCTAGGGACCTTTTCATGTCTGGTCAAAACATAAAAGTGAGGCTGGTTTTACTTCGAAATGAAGCCAGGCAAAACTGCCACATCTAGTGGAAAACTTAACAAGTTCTCTATGCCTTCTGTTTGTAGGCAGAAGAGTTTAAAAAGGTCATCCAAATGAATATTTTTTTTCCTCATGCTCCAAGTTGGTTGAAGAGGTAGTATTCCTTTTACTGAAATATACATATGAAGCAGAGCTGTCAGACTCTTTCCCTGTGCACTTTTGAGTGGTCTGTTAAATTCAGTCAATGTCATTGACCTGTCAAAGGATGGTAGAATATTTTATCCTTTATTCCAAGGTAATCAAGCAACAGTATCTGTAGAACAGCAGTTTCTACCATGACTGATAACAGTCAGAAATACAATACAATCATAGAAACAAAAAAAAATAATGTGTCATGTTTGTACAGAGCCATAAGAATAAAAGAATAGATCTGGAAGTACTGAAGAACAGCTTGTTCAAAAGCATTTCTTTTTTTTCACATGCTTTTTGTTTTAGTTAAATTATTGTATACAAATTATTTCTCTTTAGCAACTAGTGGAGTGAAAGTTGCACAGAAATGTAAGAGTTTTTTCCATTTGAATTTGTATTTCAAGTAATTTTTGATATGGGACATTGTCCATATCTGAATCATATTTCCTGTGATGTAAATTTGTCTTATGTAATGCACAGTAATGCATATAGTCTGATTGATGAGAATACACTAAATTAGGATTGAGTACCATTCCATAAAATCAATATTTTTAAAAGTGATTTAGTATATATAAATTCATGTCAGTTTAAAGAACCAAATCCTTTTTTTTTTTTTTTTTTAATCTTGGTATATCAAACATTTTAGTTTCAATTTCAGTAGGACATGTTTTCAAGAATTGTAGTTTATGGTATTTTATGTTGTATGACAGATTATGAAAGGCTTTTGAATTATCTTGGAAGAAAAATGACATCTTGTAAACCAATAAGATATATTTCAGTATGCCAATCACCACGTTCTTCTACTGCCTTTGTCTAGAAAAGAATCAGAATACTTTACAAGAGGCTTGCTACTGGTTGCAAAGAATCTCTTGAATCCGAATGGTTTCTTAGCCATTATATCAACCCTCTCATTAAAAGATTTTCCTCTATTTTATTAAATGTTGTCACTGTGGGTATGTATGCACATGAATACACTCAGAATTATTTTCGGAAGTATAAATGCAAGATTTTAACCCCCCAGGTTATGCCTTTTAGAAACTTGACACATTATAATCACTTCTCCTTCAAGATTCATTTTTGTTCTTGAGACTAAGAATGCCTACCTCATTCCATCAACAGTTGTTGCAGTGGGGATCCTGCAACACGCATATATCAAACCAGGAGTCCCGTGGAAAGGAAATATATATGGACAGACAGATTCTTGATAGCTGTTTCAGAGATGTTTATTTCTCCAGCCGCATGGCCGGAGCTCTGCCGAGGAACTGTTCCAGTCACGGGACCAAGGGTCCTTCTGCCCGCGCAGGGAACACAAACCAACCAATGGGAACGAGGCTGAGCAGGGGCAGGGAAGCCCCGTGTCTGTGCCCTCAGGGCCCCTCTCCCAGGGCTGCACGGCGGGGAGAGGAGACCCCAACACCTCACCCGTTTTATTTTAATAAAAGGAGAATGAAAACAACTGGATAAACATAACAAGAACAGTTTCAAAACAAAACAAGCCACCCTCCTGAGTCTTTAAATGTCCAAACAGATTCTCTGGAACATCTTAGGGCTGACAGAAGGGAGACAGAATTCTCTGAGCATGCTTTGTGGGGAAACTGAGGCAGGAGAGGGTTTAACTTCGTCCCTTCCCCTTTTCATCCCCCACTCGGCATTGGAAAGGGATTTTTGGGGAAACAATTGGCAAAAGCATGGTTTTGTGAGGGAAACCATGGATGAAAAAACGGATTGGGAATACACTGGGGGTAATAGGACATAGGGTAAAAGGGAAAGGTGGGATTAGGAAAGGGAAACTGTAGGGGGGGCTTACAATGGAGATATTGTCTAACATGACTACGATTTTTTGCATATATACTGCCTTTTACAGGAACACCATCAGGCCCAGTGACCTGCGATGCTTGTAACCCTTTTCTCCCTAGTACAATATTAAATTCCACCACCTCTCCATCTCCCAAGCTTGGGATGCATTTTTCAGGGTTATTCTTTTTAATAGCAGTTCTATGCACGAATATGTCTTGCTGGTTGTCACACCTTGTTATAAAACCATAATTTTGCTTAACATTATACCATTTTACTATCCCTAAGGTCTTAGTTACTATGATCTTTTTCCGAGTGGCTGCTGTTTTTTGTCTCGCTGCGTCTTTGCTCTCTCCTTCGGTCGCTCCCGTGTTGGAATTGTCGGGGCTGCTGGTGCCTGCGCGCTCTTCCCGGGGTCGCGTTCGGGGCTGCGCGGGCCGGGCCGGGCCGCGCCGCTCAGTTCTCCGTGCGTCGCCTCCTCTGGTCGCAGCTTCGCTGCCAATGCCGGGCGCTGCATCCACGTCTCGGCCGGGCCCCCGAGCGACGACCCCCCCGCGCCCTGCTCCAGCGCATGTTTCGGTTCGGCGCGGCTCCGTTCCACCGCCACCGCCGCCCGCCGCCGCCCGCGCGCCGCCCCTCTCGGTCGGGCGTTCACGGGGCTCGCTCCACCACACGCTGCACAGGACCGGGCGGGCACCGCCGGGTCCCGCCGCTCCTCGCTCCGCCACCGACACTGCGGCTCGCGTGGCTCCGCCCGCACGCGGGAACTGCCTCGCTGCTGCTTGCAGAGCGCTCGGTGCACGTGGCCTGGGCCGCACGGTCCCTGCGCCAGGCTTCCCTTCGCCAGGACACAGCTGACATTGCTCAGCAGTCTCGGTAACTAAATAATATTCACGAAAATATTCTTCCATCGGCATATATTTTGACTCAAATATTAACTGTGTCCAAACGGTTTTCCAAAAGCCCTTGGTAAGAATTAAATCCCAAGAAACATAGAAAAAGTTCTTAAACAACCATGCCAGGAAGTGTTTCAGTTCTTTCTGAGCTTGAATCAAGCTAAAATTTACAAATTGTTGTTCAAGAATCGCTTTAAGTTTAAGATAAATGTCCATATGCGGCTCTGAGAGCCAAGAGTCTTCCCACGGTTCCTCCATAGTTTAGATACGGAATAGCAAAGCAAAACCAAGAAGAGGAATCCAAAGTTTCCAGGGTTTACTCACACAAATCAGTCGCTTAGGGATCGGGGATCGTTCTGCTCTCAATTCTCCACCATTTGTTGCAGTGGGGATCCTGCAACACGCATATATCAAACCAGGAGTCCCGTGGAAAGGAAATATATATGGACAGACAGATTCTTGATAGCTGTTTCAGAGATGTTTATTTCTCCAGCCGCATGGCCGGAGCTCTGCCGAGGAACTGTTCCAGTCACGGGACCAAGGGTCCTTCTGCCCGCGCAGGGAACACAAACCAACCAATGGGAACGAGGCTGAGCAGGGACAGGGAAGCCCCGTGTCTGTCCCCTCAGGGCCCCTCTCCCAGGGCTACACGGCGGGGGAGGGACCCCAACAAACAGTGTCTAAGAGTACACAAGGCCATGGAGCATGGAAAGCAGCTCAAGCTCAGTTAGAACTTTTCTGATGACTCCTTTAAAAAAATGATGGTTATACATTGGTTGTTAATGTATCAAAACAAACAAAAAAAAAGTTTCATCCATTACCATTTTCCATTGGAGAGATTTCATAGGGTTCAAATTACAGTCCTGTAACAAAAATTATATGTGACCTATTTCTAAACCATCTTTGCAGTATATATTGCATTTCCAGTCCTGTGAATGTTCTGTTATCAGTGGCACAGAAACAGGAGAAATACACTAAGATAAAGAAATGTCCTTGTCTGTCATTAAGAGGAAAAATGCGTGTAATGTCCTGTTGTCCATAACCTTTCATGTAATACTTTAATGGAAGAATTTCAAGGTAGCTAAGAGAACAGGATTTCTACATACAGCCTAGAACATACTGTACAATGTTATGCAATAAAACATGACATAAAATCTGACAACTTTTATTTCAGGCATGAGAAGCAGAATACTACTTCTTGAAGTTAAACATTTTCAAAAGTGAAACATGTACCTATATAGAGAACAGCTTCAAATATTCTTGGATGTTACTTTGCACTATAACCAACATGAAAGTAAAAAATGTGCTTGGGATATTTGAAAATCAGTCTATTTATTTTGAACTTAGTGTTTTGCTAATAGAGATTTAAAAGCTACAGCAGTACCTGGATTAAACAGGAAGAAGCAAAAGTAAACCTGCAAATTCAGTCTAGGCATCTGAAAAGTATTTAGACAGCATTAACTCTTGGGTCTCAATGGTGATGTTTAAATGGGTAGATTAAGGGAAGATGAACTATATATTGATTTGCTTTGCACTTCACAACGACAGTTGATTTTTTTTTTTTTTTAATTTTCTGTTTTGCATCTGTGTTTCAAATCTAAAATGTTGGGTTTAAGGTCAGATGGATGTAGCAATGTTAAGACAAAGTGCAGGCAAGCAGTGGTGTTCCTGAAAGGAAAAAATCTGTGCTCCTGCAGAAGGACTTTCATGAGGGACAGCTAATTTTGCATATTCATATTGTGACAATATAGCCTGTTCTTAATTGTTCTTGGAGAAAGGAGACAATTAGCAATGTGTTAAATCCAAAACATTTAACATTTATTCCATTTCTAAATATCTTTTCAGTTATTTGCCCCACCTTCTGAAACAGCAGATCAGATGGCTATGTAAGGGTTTTTTAATGTCAATTCTGCCAGCTACGTTACAAAAAGTGGTTACCATAAGTAAACAGTTAAGCTCTTAAATAAAATGTTCTTCCTGCTTTTGTGGTGTTACCTTCTCAGGATAGTTGAAGGCTTATGTATTTCATAAACCAATAAAGTGTTAGTTAATATACTAAAACTGGCAGACAAATTTGTGGGGTCTGAGTGTGGTTTTGAAAGAATCTGCAGATACTGGAAAAGCTCCAAACCACATAGGAGATCCCTATATTCATGACAACAGATGGGATTTTGTTTGAAAATGCAGGGTTGCAATAAAAATTTGGGCTACTGCTGGAGTTGCTCGGTTCCATGAGCTTTTAATGACCAGATGTTTTCTGTATACATGCTTACCCTGAATGTTAAAACATCCTTTTCAAACAACTTTTCTGTTTATTACTTATTTATTTTATAGTGCTACACCCAACTATGGAACAATATTAAACAAAGGTGTGCGACAGTACAATACTGGTTTTACCCAAGCAAATAGACATAGGTAAAATAGCCTAGAAACATCTAAATAAAAAAAGAGGTTTAATTCTTTGTATTTCTTTTCTTTTTGTACTTAGTAGTCATAAAGAAATAAGTCACTGTATGGACTAATAAAGGCCTTACATAAAAACAAATGAGATGATAGAAGAGAAATTCACCATTCACCATTTCTTGAAAAGGAATACACATAAATGTCACAGATTGTGCTGTGTTGGCATTGTTGTTAAAGTACTGATGTCAGGTTGCATGAGGTATAAATTATAGACCTATGAAGTCCCAATAGACAGTAATTAAATTTGTGGGATTGTTACAGAACATTATGTAACTAGTAAGATACTCAGAGACTTTTGTCTATGACTGTGCTGCCTATGACTATGGTCTATGACTGCCTTAATCTTTCTACACATCTCCAACGTACACCATTTCTTCAGAATTAAGTATCTTTTTAACCTAAAGAAGTTTTTTTGTAGAAAAAATAATAAAATAATACAAAATAGTGGTAGGATACCAGTTATGCTGTATTATGCGCTTAAATAGAATTATTGCAGCTAAGCACTGTGTTTGACACTTGCCTGCATCTTCCTGTACACTCAGTTTTTTTAAATGTGTTCCTACATTCCCAACCAAGATATTTTCCACAGTTTTCCTGCTGAAAATGTCCTGTTGTTGCCTTGCAGTCAAGTAAAAGTTACCTAGCATTTTAGTGAGAAGATAATTTATCAGGAAGTAATCCCGATGCCTAAATTCTTCATAGAAGAGAAATCATCTTTAATCTGCTTCTCTCTGAGTCTTAAGGGCAGCCAAGTGAACTGTCTTCATGCATTTCAGAAAGAGAATCTTCATGCTGTCAGAAGACTATTTTATGACAACATAATTATCTTTCTATCTTTCGATAATAATTCTACCTAATATATAAAAGTGCTATACATTATGTAAGAAATGCAGGTATTATTTAGCTTAAATGTCATTCATTTTTTTATGCAAATCAAAATCCTTTTTGTATGTTACTTCAGAGATATTTCCAATTTTGGCTGATATTTTAAATTTTTTTTTGTGATTTATGTTTAAAATAAAAGAATATTTTCAAAAAGATATCTTTTAATGCCCACTAGATTTAGTAGAATAATAGTTTCAGTTCAAGGAACTAGACTGCAAGGGACAAGACTGACACACAACTACTCTTGCACATTGCCCTTAACTAGACTGAGTTTATAGTTTTAAGTAAATGTTCACTAATTTAGTTTAAAAGAATTTTCAATTTCAATTGAAGTCAGTTTTTATTAACACAAGGTGTTAACACTTTAACCTTTGCACAGTCAGAATCTTGGCTGTGTAATTGTCCAATTTAGTGTCTGTCAATATTTTAAGATTGGCTCACTCTTTAGAGTTACTCAGAAAAAACGATTTTCATTCCCAGTAAAGGTGTGAAACAGCATATTTGTGACAAATTTAAGGTTTGATATCAAAAGGGTGACATATTTATGTTGGGAACAGTACTGAAGAGTGTCTGAACTCAAAAAAGTCTACATAAAATTAAAAAAGCCTCCCTTAGAGCTGCTGTGACTTTTAGGCAAAGGCAGGTCCCAGCTAAAAAGCTCTGAAAGATTCAGCTAAAATATAGTGATGTCAAAAAGGAAAAGGAAAGAGTCTATATATGACACCAGTCTATAATATTCTTCCCATTTCTCATTATGTGTAATTATATATGTCTACTGGATAAGATATCTTCATTATGTTATGAAAGCACCATTTACTGTTGGTGACATGAATGCTGGTGCTCTGGGTTATCAGTTGTCTGATTAGACTAGGATTTGGGACATGCTGTTCTCTGACAGTGACTCTGCAGTAGATCTTGGATCAATCACTTCTCTGGTGATTCTCACTTCTTGAATCAATCACTTCTTCCCTCTTTTGCATCCTCTCTTTGTCTCTTAATTTTAATTTCTTGTCTTTTTAGACTGTGAAATACTCCCTATTATGCACTTCTGTAACATCTAGAACAGTTGGGATCTAAATTCCACTGTAATTTTAGCACTTCAGCATATAAATATTCCTGAAGTACTTTTAAAATCACTGAGGTTGTGATAATTACAATTATATGAAGTGTTTAGGATAAAATAACTTTCCTGAGTCAATGCTGTAAAAATTTAGCCTGCTGAGTTCTAAAATATTTAGCGTGAAGTTTGCCTCAGAATATCTCTTCATTTTAATGTTCAAGGATGCTCAAATCTGCTTTTCTTATTTGTGATCTTGGGGAGGAAAAAACCATATTGCAGCCAACTACTGTTTCAGCCTCTTTCTCTCTCCCCTTCTCCCCCACTGTTAACCCTGTCTTGGTTTTCTTTTCTTTTTTCAAATGCAAGTCTCTATTCGAGAGGAGAAAGAATATTGTTAACGCTTCTCTCTGTTTTGCATAGTAGTTTACTGATTCCTCTCCTTCTTCACTGATGGTGTTTTGGCAGCACGTAGTAATTCCTTATTCTCTCTTTCAGTCTCATTTTTTTGGTAGTCTTGTTTTGTTGGGTTTGTTGTTGTTGTTATTTTTTATTTTTAAGACAGGAAACTATCAGATGTCTTTTGATATCAATGCATATGTTCAATGGAATTTTGACTTTTCTGGAAGTTAGATAATGTAAAATTGATTTTTTTATTAAGTACAGATTACCACAATACTCCATTCAGATATCAGAATTTGAATAGCTGTGCCAGCGCATACAACAAATGCATTAAAACAAGCTCCATCAAGTCAAATATTATTGCCAGTTTTGTGAGTTCCAGACCAATCAACTGGGAACACAATGCAAACAAAATAGCCATATTTTTGACTCTGCACTTGTTTAGACATGACGGAAATGAGAATCTGTCTCAGAGTCAGATAACAAAGTGCACTGATCGTGTATTCTGAGAAGGAAGCTGCTTCGTTATTGATTTGGAGAAGGAGCATTAAGCATAAAGAAAGGTGCTGAGTTTTGAACTTTGATGTTTGGAGTAAACTAGAATTTTGATATTTAAATGCAAACTACAAAAGTCAGTTAGAAATTCCTCATGAAAAAAAAAGCAACCTGCACACGAAATACCCAAACACTAGTAAAATTTGAAGTATTTTGTGCAAATCTTGATATGGTTCTTAGTGACTACAATATTACAGCACCATAGTTCTTACACATTCAGTCTTCTGGGTAGTCAGAAATGATACTTTTAGCAACATGTCTTATGCTTATTTTATGACAGTATCTTAATTTCAACAACTTGATGCAATCTAATCTGGCTATGTATAAGTATATATGGTACCAAGAACCAAAAATATTTTCACTTATTCCTTTCAGTGTGAGTTGTATTTATCTGTAGCTAATAGTAACTTTGCTGTGGCAAAGAGTCCCGACCTTGCACTAGAGAATAAATGCTAATAATAATAATTAATTATTAATATACTTGCAAAAAAAAAGTTCAAGAACAGTACTGTATTTTGTTACCAAATTCAGAATGAGTCAAGGAAGGACAGGTGAGCTAGATGACATTGAAAATTGATCATGGCTCAGTTTTTCTGTGTGTATAAATTTTCTGTGTGCATAAATTTTCTGTGTGCCTTTTTTTGCTACATCTACGTTCAGTAGATTAAAAATTAGAGAAACAAATATGTTCAAAGTTTACCTTTACTTTTCACTGCCTTGATGTAGAGGTCTTCTTTGTAATACTGACTCACACATGATTTACATGTATCAATAATACTCAGTACATTATGGTTTTACTAACTTTACTAAGTACTTTACTCACAGGGTAGGATGATAACCCAGAAACCATGTTTCTACTAAATAAAGTTAAATAAATCATAAATATGTTATGTCTCCTTAGGGAATGGGCTTTGTGGTTCTGCTGTTCATATGACATATCACAGCAAGGTCAGGGAGTAGACTATGTATCTCTCCAGGCATTTTATCTCATTTTAGAAAGGATGCTGGTAATAAATCCTCCAGAAACACTTTTATTCCCATTTTCTCATTACAGCACTGTTCTGCCAACTAGTCCTTTTTTTTAATAGCCAACCATTTATTTATTTTTACATGTATACTAAAATATTTTCCTTCCTTGAGCTCAGGGTCAGAGTCCATGAAAATGTATCTGTGAGCACTGGCTAAGCTGCTCCCTCTGTGATAATTCTGAACTTCAGTATAATTTAATGTTCGCATTTGGAACCTGACTCTCTCAGTAGATTGTTGCCCCTCTATCTTCATATATTTTGAGTCTGACTTTCGAAATCCTGCCATTAGAGCCATTTGAACTGTGTAATATTTTTAGGCAAACTGTATAAAAGTTGTTCAACTTGCCATATTTCATACTCACTTATGTGTAATAAATGTTGTGACCGAGTTTATTATTCTGTTTACAAAGGTGGCAGTTGTGACTTGGAGTCAGACTTTGGAAATAGTATTCATATCCTCATAGACAGAAATTTTTAGAAGAAAAAGTTAAGAAATTATTATTTACAGGGTTTTTTTTAAAGAAGTTGCTCAATATATATGACAAACTTTTGATGTTTCCAAACTGTAGTGGAACCAGGTAAGATGGAGTTGTTTTAGCTGGCCTTTTATGTACTACATTGCTTTTAAATAATTTTATAGAAAATCTCGAATAATTTAGATAGAAACTGCGAAAGTAACTCTTTTGCTAGTTGAAAATGAAATCTTAACAAATTTCTCCATGAAAATATGAAATGTCTCAGTGCAAAAAGCCACGTTTTACTTCAAATCAATGATTTTTCCATTTATCTCTATCTTATTCTTTCTATTATGTTAAACAGCATGTAATATTTATGCAGTATTCAAAGCCAAGGAAAAAATAGCTGAGATTCAAATAAACAGTGTTGTATTTCAATAAACATGATTGTTTATTGGAATACACTGAATTGAATTCCACTACTATAGAACAGTAATATGTTTTGTAACATTAGAAAGGCACGAGTGTTCCTGTTTTCTTTAGCTTCTGTGCTCAATCTGAACATTATTCTCAGGTAAAATTTTAGGAAAGAAATGTTTACATGTCATTTGACTTATCCTAATAGAAAAAAGTTTTTAAATTTACTGTAAGTTTTATAAAGTGTTATCTTTAGAATCTAGAACTGGAGTCCAATTGTAATTACAGTTCTGGTGAAAAATGGGGACATTCTGCTGTGCATTGGTGATATTACAATGAAAAATCATAGATACAGTGAGATTTTTCATAAGTCAGGTAATGGCGAACTGGACTACAGTAATAAGAAGCAAAATATTCTGAAAATTAATCAAATAAATTTCTGCGCAGTCAGTAGGCTGTTACAAATCTGTGGATGTTTATTTGAAGTGAGGACAGAGTATGGAATATTTTGTCTTTCAAAACTCTTTGTCATTAATACTTGTAAAAAATAGAGCACATTTTCACTGAATATGCTTGATCTTCAAAGTGTATGGCTGGGCTGAATAGATGAGCATGGATTCAGACGTGTGCATGGGAGTTCTGTTTAGAGTTTGTTACAAATCTCTACCTGCAGATTTGTTTCTAACAGAGGCTTTGAAACACAAATAGAAATCTCAACAAGAAACAAACTTTTCTCTCTATCATTTTGTAATTGTGCTAGGGATGGGGTTTCCTTTCTTTTTTTTTTTTTTGGTTGGGTTTTCTTGGGATTTTTTTATAAACTTTTTTTCTGGCTTTATCGCATGAGTTGACTGGGAAGACTGCATAAAGAAAAACCCTGTGGTTTACTGGCTTAGTTCTTTGTGACACAAAGGAATTAAGATCAAAGTTAATCAAGCCTCATGAATGAATAATCAGGTTGTACATTAAATCTTAATTGCATTTCTCAAATATAACAAAGCTGTTTGAAATAATTTTTGCAACGAGGCAGCATTTACATTAACATTCCTCAGTCTGATAATGTTTCATGTTCCCTAATACGGGTAATGAGTTGCCTTCTTAATTCTTTTCACTATTTTATCTTTCACGTATCAAAATGTTTACATATTTTTTTAGAATTGCATAGAGAAAAAAGTATTTATTTATGACCTTTAGAATTTAGGTTCTCTGATACATTTCCATGAACTATACAACAACACAGTGATTAAGCTGAATTATCTCAGTAACTTTTTAAATGTATATTCACTGTTGTTCTACATTTAAAATAATTTATTTTGTCTGACCCTGCAAATGCTGCATCTTCTTTGCAATTGATAAAAAAGCATTTAGCAGCTTTGGAAAAGCACACTTCTAATGAGGTATGAAGATCATTGAGGTGGTCTGCCTTGAAAAAACTAAATTTATACATGACTTTCTAAAAAATCTTCAGATTTAAAATTGATTTTGTGAAATTTAAGGAAAATCTGTAAAGAGAACATATAGATAATGAAGGAAAATAACTGATGTGGTGCTTGTAAATGATTGAAAATTCCAGTTTAAAGCAAATAAAAGTAAAAATATAAATATTTGATAAGAGAAGTTCAATATTATTTGTGGTAATTAATGTGTACTTCATATTCCTAATACATATGCTTCCTGAAGTGACACCTTGTTTGGCATAAAAGGATAATATTGAGTTGTACAGTATATTCAGAATAATTCAGGGTGCTTTTAAATTCCAATTCAAGTCCTTAGGATGAAGAATTCTGTAGACCTCAGTAACCATTGCTATTTTTTCATATTGTGCATTTACCACATTATCTTCCGTAATTAATGCAATAATGGGGGGGCGGGGGGGGGTCCCCCTCTTTCTTACGGTGATTTCTGCCTTAGAATTACTAGGTTTGCTCGTTTTCTATCACATCCCTCATAAAGCATTAAACACTGTGGCTCTGGTTGCCAAGACTCAGCTGTAGTTCACACTGTCCGAGATTTCTGACCTTAGTTTTTGTAGATCATTAGTTTCATGTAAATCTGCTCATTGCATATAAAACCAATGTTGCTTTTCAGGTTATGGCATAGCAATTGAAACATAATTTATTCAAACTGCTGCAAGTCCACACTTCTCTTACTTTTGTGTTCAAGATTCCCAAGTTCAGTATTTGTTCTGGACAGTACAGCTCTATTATTCATGTTTTCTTCTTGTCTTGGTTATATGAAACAGTGTTTCCAAGGGACGGATTTTAGTCTCACTGCTCTAACACATCAATTTTTTAGTTCAGTGATAAATTTCTTTTGCTGTTCATATCTATTGTGAAGATAAAATGGTTATAAGCACTAAGTGCTTCAAGAGCCTTGTCTATTCCACTTTTTCATTACTCTGAAATTTCAAATTTTGGCAGTATGAACCTGTAGATCTAGGGCTTGCCTAGAGTATTATAAATTTTAATTGTTTCTCTTTGATAGAATATCTGTATTTTGCTATTATATAAAATACTATTGGTTATTGATACTTCTTTTTTTTCCTGGGAGCCTACTTCATCACTTCAAAACACACTGGTTTTATAATCAATTAATTAAACCCACTCCACTTCCAGAAATTCCAGCCTGGAAAAAAATCAGAAAGTCCTTTTTAGGGAGCAGGTTCAGATCTAGGCTGGTACATGAAATCACTGATAGGACAAACTTACTTCTTATCAGTCTTTTCCCTTGGCTTTATGCTATCTTTCATCCTTCCTGTATGCCACTCCCTCCAGAAATGAGCATCATTCTCTGAGCATGTGTCTATTCCCATTATTTCATACATAAAAATACAGAACTCCAGTTCCTTTTTAAATTTCATTTGAGTATTACTATTTTCCATTAATATTTTTGGCCTTATTTTTAATGCAGGAAACAAAAGGGACTCTATTGTAGCAAAGATAACACCAGAAAATGTTAGCATTGTAATTTAAAATGTAGACAAATGGTAACTGGAATGGTTTCCTTTATTTTATGGAGGTGGCGGTGGTGTTGTCTTTTGTTGTTTGTTGAGTTTTTTGGTAGTTTCATCAGTGAGCCTGGGCCTAATGCTCCTAGCAGAAGATTTGACATATAGGGAAATAGAGGAATTTTGAGAGAATGCTCTTACTGCTGCCATTATAGGGATAGATGAAGGATATTAAATGCAATTCTATTCTGAAAGGGATGATTAAAATGTGACTCTGTTGTATACTGTATCTGTTGTTGCTCTGGGAATAACCATACTTGTTGGATGATATTTTTTTATGTGAGTAGTCCCTGTCACTTAGTCATCCACTGATCAAGATGAGTCATCAGTGTTTGTTAAATTTTTTTCAGTAAATATGAAGAGACTTTTTAATTTATTCATTTGGTTAATTAGCTGTGGGTTTTTCTCCTTCTTCAGATTTCTTCCTTATTGGACTGAAATTGCTTAGGTGAAAGTGGGCATATTTAGTATTTCAGGCTGTATTTGTTAGAAGGTTTCACTGCTCTCTGATTCTCTAAAAATTCTGTTTTACGGAGCTTTATGTCTGCAGTAGAAGTTGAAGCACATTGTGTCTTACCACCCTTTCTTTGTTGTTACTCCCAGAAATGACCAAAGTCTGCAAGACTTCTTGGTAAACATAAAAATTAGTCTGTATAAGGAAGGCGACTTTGTGAACATATTTCTCTAAAAAGGTCAATTAACTGTTGCATAAAAGTAAATTTAGTTTGGAATATTCAGGAGAAGAGATTAAGAATTAAATAATAATTCTAGCCTATTCTTTGAGGAGGGAAGAAAGGAGAAAGTCTTTATTTTTATAGCATGCTTTTATACTTTAAATTGCATTACACACTTCTTTTTAAATTCTGTTTATATTTCCATTTCTCCTTAACATGAAGTAAAGATACTGTAAACTTTATAGCATATAATTAGATACGTAAAATAATTTATTTTCAGTTTGTACAACAGAAGATCTTAGTAAATTTTAGCTGTTACATAAGCAAATCCATATTCATGCCTTGTGTCTTTGGAAATTTAGATCCTCTCTCCCTCTGAAATTCATAAGGAAGATTATTGAAGTTCTGGAACTCATCTAGATTTTAGATAATAAAATTATGTTTTCAGGATTTTTTAAACCGAATTAATTGCAACTGATACAAAGCTCAGCTTAAAATTCACAGCGTTTGATCTTTAATCTACAAACATTGTACTTAAGCTAAAGTCTTTAACATTAACTAAGCTGTAAATGATTAATCACCTGCATTTATTCTATTTTATTATCAATCCAATATATTTCTTTAAATCAGGCTATTAAATGTATACTATTTGTACTTATTATGCTTAATAACAGAGTAGAAAATAATCAATGTACCTAAATGTTCCTAAGAGTCTCTGTTGTAGAATCCAGTACCATCTCTTATTTCTAATAAAAATATTTGATAACAAAAATCAAACAACACGATGTGTTTTCCAAACTTATCAAAATCCTTAACAACCATTACATTTTCATCAGAAGGAAAACTGAAAAATGAAGTTCTAAATTTTTATCAGACATAAATATTCCAGTTTCAGTAGCATTTTGGAATCAGAGAATAATTTAGGTTGGAAAGGACCTAAGAAAAGGAGGAGATCCAGCCCAACCCTGTGCTCCACCCAGAGTTTACTTCAAGGATAAATGTGGTTGGCTCAGAGCCTGTCAGTGCTTTGGATGTTTTCAGCAGCAGAGATGCCACAACTTCTCCAGACAACCTCTTTTCTGGGAACTTTATGTGTCTACATTGAACAAGAGTCACTGTCCTAAAAACAATATATGATATCACTACCGATGAATAAGTGATTGGTAAATATTGTCTGAGGGAACAAGCACAGTGTGCTTCTGAGATACCATCTATCTGTATGTTTGCAATAGTTCTAAGGTAATAAAGCGAAGTTTTTGAGAGGATTCTGGAAGATTGGAAGAGAGTAAATGAAAATGCTAAACTCATATCTATTTTAAGCAAGCATAATGCCATTGATTTAGTCAAAGCAATGCATCTTTAGCTCAGCCCAGGAGGTTCCTTAAACCTTGTCAGTTGTAATCTCACACTAAGTTTACTTTTATTTTATGTTCTGTGTTTTTTCATCTACTTATTTCTTAATTTAATATTATTGTTTATTCAAGACCTCTTAACTCTTATATAATTTTTTTTTTTTTTTTTGCACTGGTTTCATATTGGTTATGACAACTGTTGTTCACTAAATGTACCAAAAGTATGAATCATAGTAAGGCTTCCAAGCCCTCTGCTATAAGAGAAGAAGAAAAATCTTTGATAAAGTGAAAGAGGGGATTCCATTATTTCCAGAAGATGCAAGAGTGAAATATAAGTTCCCTTTTTTATAAGAAACTCTAAAACTTAGAAAGTGATACTTGATACCACATAATGGGATTAGGGTTAATATTGTTTCTGTTACAGTCAGGAAGAAGGATATTTGTCTCTAGCATTGAAGGAAAGGGCAAGATGTATTTGTTCCTGCCAGGACTAGGGCTTTAACAAGAGGCCAGATATTGTATATCTATCTATTTATTTAGACTTTTCTATGGTCAGTGTACATTCTCAGTGCCAAAGTGAATTTGTCTCTCAAGAGAACAAAAACATAAAATTCTGAAGTTTGTGTTCTGAACAAAACAATTACCTTGCAGTCAAAATAAACAGACAACATTTCTGCAGCTGTCTGAATCATGGATGCTTACTGTACCATTTTTCCCTGTGGTCCAAGAATAAATGTTCCATCTGCAAAATGATTAAATGGATTTCATAGGTAAACTCATTTACGATTCCATTTTAATGGAGTTACCTTTCATTAGAGGCTGTCATTCAAAATTAATATGAAGAGCTATTATTGAGATAGCAAAACTGAAGAGCTGAATGTCATAGTACTCATTTTTCATATGTATGGATGCTCTTGAAATGAGAATTGAGCAATGATAGCAGATTGATGTAATACTTAGTTACATTTTTATGTCAATTTCTCCTGTCAGTCAAAGCATGGCAAACTAAAGGAAAAAATACAACAGAACAAATATTCAAAGCAACAAACACAAACAAAAGGATGTCCTTCCCTTGTCCTTTTCACTTATAATGCTTCCACAAGCAGGGAGGAAGGCTCTGAGTTCATTGTTTGTTGGGTTTTTCATTGTTTGGGGTTTTTTTTAATAGTAGCTCAAATTATTGACTATTCAATGAATTTAAATTTCAAAAGAAACAAATGGGCTTTGAACCTATATGAGCTTAGTGAGCTGAAAAACAATTTGTATATCACCATTGGACTAATATTTTTACCTAGAAGTTTACCTGACAATGGAAAGAAAAAAGAGAGTAAAGGACAAACATCAAGTACATTTCTATTTTCGGTAAAAACAGTGTGGAAAATATCTCTGTTAGCCTTTCTGATTTATTTGCTGAGTAATATACATCCCCAGAATGATGTGACCTTATATATTACTTTCTAATGTAATTCATTTAATTTTCTACTCTTTTCCTAGTAGATATTTATATTTCTGTTCTCTTTAATAAAATATGCATTGCCCTTCATATGTAATTATAACTTTTAAGAGTATGACAATACATAGTCATACCTGGTGTGGGTCTTTTTTAAGGTATGCATTTTTGTGTCCTTTTAAAGCATATAGCATCTTTTGCTGTCAGCTACTCAAGGGGAGGAAATATTTCTTTGTAGCTGCTATTCTATCAATTCAGTTTATATTTTGTCGTATCTTAATACTATTAAAATTTACATATAATAATTAGTATTGTTTAGTTTGATTAGAGCATGCATCTGCTCCTGAAAATTATGATGCTTCAATTTTATTTTACTGTTTGCTCTTATTACAATGACAAACCACTGCCAGTAATTAGACTATTGTTTACTTCAAGACCTGAAAGTGGAGTAGTCATCTGCCTTCAGCAGCATCTGTGTACAGCTACCATCTGTTCTTCTCAAGCATTCATGAAATATTGTCTCTAAATTTTCTCCCTTTCACTCTGTGAATGGAGTCTAAAATTTCTTAATATTTGCTGCTAAGAAAAAAGGAACTTTTTGTGTATAAAGTTAATAAGATACAGTATAATATCATTTAAAAAAATAGAAGACACTATTTCTCAGGAAATATCTCCAACTTAGAGAAGACAGAGACCTTACAGTAGTCAACCAGTACCTAAAGAGAGCCTACTGGAAAGCTGGAGAGGGACTTTTTACAAAAGCCATGTAGTGATAGGACAAGGGGGAATGTCTTTAAAGACAAGAAGAAGAAGAAAGAGGATAGATTTAGATTAGATATTAGGAAGAAATCCTTTACTGTGAGGATGGTGATGTACTGGAATATGTTGCCTAGAGAAGTTGTGGCTGCCCCATCCAAGGCAGTGTTTAAAGCCAGGCTGGATGGAGCTTTGAGCAACCTGGCCTAGTGGAAGGTGTCTCTGCCCAGTGCACTGAGGTCAGAACTAAATAATCTTTAATATTCCTTGCAGCTCAAACCATTCCATGTTGCTACATATATTGTCATTTACTTATCTGCAAAGACTATGATTCTATGACGTGAAATCTAGTTTTCACTATTGCTTTAGCATTTTATTATAATTTCCACAAGAAAATGTGCTGTAAAAGTGAGATGGCAGTAAACTGAAGACTTCTGTAAGGTTACAATTTCATTATCAGTAAAATTTAGTAAATTTTTCATCATGACAAGTTTTTTTATATTTATAAGGTTACATTTAGACCATTGATGATTAGGTCAATGTATTTTTCTCTTGAGGAAATAAAGAATTAAAATAAGGCTAGTTTAGCATATGCATGTCATTGACATTTTTACAAAAGTCCCATATATATATGCTCAGAGAAACTGTATTAATCCTGGGATTGGATGGTTAATAGACACCATAGAGAGGAATGACCCACATTTTAACCACTTAAAATTATTTTATTTCATCATTGTTTTTAAATATCTTTAAAACAATAGTAAATTGTATTTTATTAGTGTTGAATTCCTTGCTATTGTCTCAAAATATGCAAGGCAGAATTCTGTGTAACATCTGTCTGCAGTTTAAAGTTTCTTCTGTGACTGTGACCTAATGAGTGATGAGTTTAGGGATGGAAGGCTTTATAAACCTACACTTATGGCAAACCTCAGCTAAAAAATTAGCTTCCTAAGCTAATTCAGGAAGATATTAAGCTAATTTAGGAAGACACTAAGCTAATTTAGGAAGCTTCCTAAATCCATGGCAATATTTTGCATTTTATATCTGCTTTCTATAGCAAAATGTTTTTATGGTTTTTTTTTTTGTACCATTGTTTGTCAACAAGTGGGTATAGATGTCCTTGTTGAAATTATTAAAAAAAAAGAGGAAAAAAAAAAAGGAAAGAAAGAGGAACATTACTAGAGTGATTGAATTAAAATTCTAAGATTTCTTCCCTGAAATTAAAGTAAGACTACAAGGGCAGGTATTTTATATAACTATTACCTGTGTTTTACATTTTTACCTTAATCCTTCCCTTTCCTCCACCCCCAGATTCTGAATATTGAAAAGAAAATATAGAGAATATAGGACTATAGACAGGAAAAAGTTTTGTTGTGTAAAATGGGATGTACATTTTATTACTTGATAATGATTTCTAGCTTTAACCAAACATAAAATGGATGTCAACTATTCGTAGGTAATCTGCAGTTCTTAATCTAAATGCAAGGTCAGTGGTAAAACAAATTCCAGGCAAAGGGATATGGCTATGGTGGCCATTCTGGTTACTCTTAATGTATTGTCAGTGCTTTCCTTCCACTACTTTATTTTTTAAAAATACACATATAAAAAAAACTGTGTAAACTTAAGTGATGAGAAAGGAAAACACTCAGCAGTATTTCCATCGAAATTTAAAGATTCATTATTGAAGTGCTGGTACTTCCTAATTCTTGATGATATTCATCAGAATAAGTGAAGATTGATCTAGTGCCCAATGTAAGTTTGTTTCAGGAAATTGGAAAGATGAAAAATGCCCACTTAACACATGCACTGAAGTGCTAATTTTAGTCAAGTTCTGCTGGTTTCATAAAGCTGAAGTCACATTTTCACATCAGCATTCAATGAACATGCATAACTAATGAGTAAAAATGTTATTTCTATTAAAGATTCTTAATAAACCATAAAGAGTAGATTGGAAAAATAATGGTTGTTCAATTTTAGCGTAAATAAAGGAAAAGCATGAGAAAATTAATCTAATAATCTTTATAGTGACAAATCAATTTTTTAAAGTAAATTTGTAGGAAGAAAAGCTAGTATTTTGTTGATAAGCTGCAATTTTCTGCTTAATAATTATCTTTTAGGGAACAGTCATATTTTATTAAAATGACTAACTAACTCACTGTACTGGTGTGCTAATAATGAAGGAAGCACAATAAATCAGTATTGATAGTATGAGTTTTTAATAACACAAAAAAAATTAACTAACAATGTGTACCCCATGTTTCATAGCAGTATCTAAATGCAAATGTACAATACAAAAATTACCCCCATTTGCCCCCTACACAGAAGGAATACGCATTCTGGCAAAGGACATTTTCATTCAGGAACAAGCCTGAGAATAGAGACAAGCTAATAGGGTGATATCCGTTGTTAAAACACAGTTGATCAGTTCAGCAGGGGGAGATTTCAAGCAGGGTTATCCTCCTTGAAGTGAGATTTCAAAAGCAGTAATCTCCAACAATCTAATTTCCTGAGTTTTATGCTTCTCAACAATTGCAAAGCCCACTTGTCGTTTGGAGCAAAACTAGGAGTACAGATTTTTGGAGAACAAAAATCTTTTCTCTAGGAATGTAATAGATGGATATGGTATAGGACTAATCGAGGTCTCATTGCTACCAACTGCACTTCTCTCACAAAATATTCAGAACTTTTGCTTTACTTAATGGGCAATACATAATGTTCATGGGGGCTACATAGAGCATAAAGTAATAGCAGGAAACTTGGCTGATGAAAATTTTTGCTGAGAAAGAAAACAGGGAATAAATCGTAAAGTAAAAGTAAATTGGGGATTTTCATCAGTCTGTATTTTCCCATGTCTAGTCCAAGTTTGGTTAATCATGTGCACAGACCAATATGAATTTTGTAGTTAAATAAGAGCTCACATTGAAGAGGAAGGTTAGAGTTATGAGGTGATTCAAGGCATATGTTAATGACAAATTAGAACTGGTTTATACATTGTTTCAAGCAAGCAATATTCGATCTTGGAACAGCCCTTACCTTCTATAGAGAAAGACATGGCATCCAAATTTTACAGCCAGCTAGATATTTGAACACTACTATCATATTTATAGCTTGATAACCTTACTTTGCTTTGGCATTTCTTATTTATAACTATGCAGTCCTCTAAATAATTCATACTGAATATTTGCACTTGCAAAGTGGAGAAAATTGAAAGACTGTAAAAGAAAAACTTTTTTTCTAGTACCTTCCAGCTATGCTTCCAGAATGATAAAGGGAAAAACAGATACCAAACTGACATTTGGACATAATAGTAGATGCAGTGCTACATTTTGTATCAATAGGAGATTTAATCCCACCATGCCAGTTGTGCCATTTCAAAGGTTGCTAACAAATAGCTTCCTAGTATAGAAATCTAGTATGGAAGCACTTGTATCAGAAGGTGAGCAAAATACAAAAAAATATTGTCTATGTAATTTTTCAGATGATGCTTTAAGTTTTGACTATTATTATTATTTTAGCCATTATTCTGATTTTTTTAATGAAAAAGTGTCCTGAATTCACTTTCATTCTCACATTGTGTCATCTCTCTAGTTGAGAACAACCCTTTTTCTTTTCTTTTGTGTCTTTTTTTATTTCTCTTGCTCCTCTCTGATTAGAGTAGCCACAAACCTCAAAACTGTTTTTTCTATATGATTTGAAGCAAGAATTGATGAAGGTACTTTCAGCCTAAATTTATAATGGGAGTTATAACAACCAGTTTCTTCCCAACGCTGCATTTTACTATAGCAGTTATAGCTAAAAGTACGGAGAAATTATTCATGTCAAAATTAAAATAAAAAAATGAAGCTTAAAACTGAAGAAAGCAAAGAAAGCAAGAATTAGGTTTTCAAAAGAAGCTGTAACCCAAGACTAGGTCCTTTAGGAGCTGATAAGGGTGGAGAATAATACTGGAACTCAAAAAGTGTTATGAATGATTCCTGGGACTAGAGGTAAATATGATGTCATGCAACAATTCAGTAAAATAACACTGATAATCCAATGTAATCTGTTAATAACAGCCTCAGCCAGGATCATACTAAACACAATGTGCTAATATACACTGTATTCCTGCCATTCAGCTCCACATCATTAGTTAAATAAGATTTATGTCTTTATAAACATATCAGGAAATATTTTCATTGGAATTTTGATTTCAGTTGTATCCAGTTAGGAGCTACCCATGTTCTTAAACAACACCTGCTCCTTTAAAATGTATTGTACCCTAGAATTTCCTGTGTTCCTATCACCTTGTAATAGCTCAGTAATGAAAATTGCCATCAGGAAATGATGGGTTGGATTTCTACTTTGCTGTACTCAGATTATCAATCTGCTGTTCCAGCTATAAAACTCAAAAAAAAAAAAACCCAAATACTTGAGCTCCTACTTCAGTGCTTTTCTCTAGTCTCAGTATAGTAACATTTTCTGTCTGTCAAATCATATTCTCTTCTTTTGCAATTATTAATTGTAATAATAGATATAGAAAAATGCTCACTTCTACAGCCATTGCTCATATTTTTCAATCACAAAACAGTACATATTTATTTTGAAATTATCTCTACTGCAATGGAGTTACTTGCCAGCGAACTAATTGAATAAATAAATAATCAGAGACTTGTTCATACACTGGTACTCCATGACAAGCGTTGATCAGAGGTTTGGCTGTAGTTCATAATTTAACTAGAAGCTTTAACTAGAGGCATGATTTTAAAAGATATTGAGGTGACTGAGAGAAAAACAAGAAGTACACACTATGCCAGTCTGTAGCCTTTCTTTAGTGAAAGATTAAGTTGTTGCGTCCCTTTTGGTTTTACACTTTTCTTACAGCAGGTCATCTTCAAACCTCCTTCATTTTAGCCTTTAGAAAAATACCAATTAAGAGATTGAGATAAAAAAATAGATTATATGTGAAAATACTCACTATACAGTTCAAATTATTTCAAATAACGCAAATAGTCAAATCTATCAGTGCTCTTTTCACTCTTTTCTTTTGATGAACACATAGACAAGAGCCAACTCTTCGGAGATTTTGGATTCAGAATTAGTGTTTGGAAAAACAAGTTGAAGGTTTTCTGTCATATCATCTGTAGGAAATAAAGTTATAAAGGAAAAGAGACTTGCATAAGACTTTCACACCTTCTGCAGTCAAAAAATAGCATGGCCTCCACAGCCTGCCTGAGCTGTGCTGTAAAAGGCACTTTAGGAAACATGAAGTTTTCACAACAAAGGAAGACTGTATGTCCTCACGGACTACAGACCTTCTTGACACAAGCTGATACCTTCATCAACACATATTTATGTAACACTTGTCATATGTTCTGAAATTTGACACAATTTGAGGTTGAAATTATTCATTCGTAAAGGAACTATGTAAAACATCCATTAACTTTCTCATAATTTCAATTCCCTTTCAAAAGCTAAAGACCTTTCTTAAACATTCGCAGCACTAACAGGAAGTTAATCTACAGCTCTAATTTAGAGCATTGCATTATTTTTTTACATAAGAGGTATCTGGAAGTCTCATCAGAATACAGCAATGTTTTTTCTAGTAGTGTAGAGAAATTCTCATGTGTAGTATATAGGCAACTGTTTGAACACTTTAAGAAAAACCCATGTCAATATTTCATAAAGGTATACCCTCCTGTGTGAATAGTGAAAATTTTAGCTCTCTTAGACTGTGGTATTTTGGTGGCTTACTAAAGACTCTCAGAAAGTGAGCAGTAGGCAGCTTTATGTGGCTTGCAAAATCAGTTATGTTTCTTGAGTTTTCAGTTAGCATTGGCCTAAATCCTTGATTTCCTACTATATAAGCTCCATAGTGATATTCTTCTACATACTGGAGCTCATCATCAAACTCTGAGCACTGAAAAAACTTAAAAATGAAAAAAAATATGCCAAGTTACTTTTTAATTAAACGTTTGATGACTAGGAGTACAGTGTACATGAGTTGTTTAAAATTAATATGGGCTGAAATTCTTGCAATAAACAATGATTAAAATGTATGACTCAAAACTGTGGCTGCTGGGTTGGTTTTTTTGTAATTCCCAAATATCAACTAAATGCAAAATGAGGTGCTGTATGTAGCAGAACACCATATAATTACTGTCAGGAGTGACACCACTCAGCCTGCTGAGTGAGAAGGTTGGGCTTTGGGTTGTTGTTTTTTCTTTCTTCTTCTATAATAGCTCTGTATGTAATAAACTTCCAGACTGTCTGATTAAGTTATTATTGTTGAGATTGCCTTCTTCAGAGTGAAATGGTTTTGGAATAACTGGGGTGCAGGATTTTTTTTTTCCTTTGGTGTCAGGGTTGTTAGGTTATTCTGTAACACCAAAAACAACAAACCTCCAGCTTCCTTCATTTCTGATGTTGTGGAAGTATAGTTACATCCCATCATGAGAAAAGGTTGTTTGCATTTGTTGTACTTTTTGGTCTTAAAAAAACATGAGAGAACATATTGCAGGCTGCTTGACTAACTTCCACAATTGCCATCCCCTAGTGACATCTTATGGTCCTCAAAAAGTTTCAAATTTCTTATTTGAATTTTCAATCTGATATGAACACTAATGTGACTTGTGAAAAATGTTCCTGGAACAAAGGTTAAACCTAGACATAAACTCTTTTAAGACAGGTCATTGAAGAAAAAATTTATTCAAGGTTATGTAGAAATACAAAGGAAATCTCTTAAAAAGCTCATCATATTCAAGATTTAAAGTATTTTGAATAAACTTCATTGTAACACACACATAAAACATAGGGAAACAACAAGCATGAAAAATAGTTAAAACCACTCTACAAAAGAAAGAAATATGACAATTTAATACTTGTGTGTTCAATTATAGAATAAGTTATTTAAAGGGTTTAGGTGGATATTACTGTGTAGACAACATGCCCTATATCAACCAAGCAGGTTACTTTGTTGTAGCAGGCTGGGTTTGACAAGCACAATTTGCCCTCGGTGAACCTATGCTGGCTTTTCCCAATCCCCTGCTCCATCTGACTTTTGAGAACCTCCAGGAGGATTCTTTCCATAACTGTCACTGGGATGAAGTAAGCCTGACGGGCCTGTAATTTCCTGGGTCCTCCTCTAAGACATTCTAGTTGATGGGGGTGACATTAGCCTTCTATTCTTCTATTCTAGGATGTCCCCTGACCTCCATGACCTCTCAAAGATCGTGGCCTGGCAATTGTGTCAGCTGGCTCCCTTAACACCCTTGAGTACATAATGTCAGGTCTCACCTGTTTTTAGGGGTCATGTTTGTGTAGTCATTCACACACAACTCTTCCTTCACTGACAGTGGCTCTGTGTTTTCATCAACCCGGGTTTTTGTTCCCACAGCCAGGGGCCCAACAGGCAGAGGTAAAGAGACTGTTGAGGACATCTACCTTTCTAGCTCTCCTTTTTAACATCAGGCTAATATTTTCCTTGTGATTTTGATTGTTGTTTACACACCTGAAGAACCCTTCTTGTTTTTATGACATCTCTGGCCAATTTCAATTCAAGCTGAGCTTTTGCATTTCTAACTCCATCTCTGCACACCCTGGCAATGCCCTTGTAGTTCTCATTTTGTGTTTGTCCACTTTTCCATCTCTGGCATGATTCTTTTTTGCATTTGAGCAGACTCAGACGCTTGAAGTTAAGCCAAGGGAGTCTCTTGCTCTGCCTCCTTTCCCTTACCTTAAAGAGGATGAACTGCATTATTTGCTTTGATGAGAGTGCTCCTGAAAAGCTTCCAGTACTCAGTAGTTCCTTTATCCTCCATGGAAGCTTCCTCTGGAATGCCTCCCAACCAAGCTCTGCTCAAGCTGAAGTTTCCTGTTCTAAAACCCAAAACTTTTGTCTTAGAACTAACCTTCAGTGTGCTCAGCAAGATGCCAAAGTCCACAGTCTTGTGACCACTGCAGCCAAGGCTATCAATAACAGAGATAATACAAAGCAGGTTTTCTTGGTTTGTGATCTAATTCTGATTGAACTCTTAAAACTTAGTGGCTGGAGTCTATTTCCATAAAAACAGAAAGTGAACAATAATAAAAACAAACTGATTTATCCATAATGTCTGGTTGTTGGGATTTTTGCTGGGTTTTTTTAAATAAAGCATAGTTTTTGTATAAAGAGCAATTAGTGGCACAACTATAGAGTATTAAACTTATTTTTAAAAAATACTAAAAAGGCTTTCTATCTCAAGTATAATTAGGCAGTCAGAGTGTAGTTACCTTGAAGTGCATTTCTTACAACTGATTTAAGAGAACAGTCCATTTTCTGAAATATGAGAGCAAACTGGGGCTGAAATTTCACAATTATACAAAAACCTAGGTCATGATGCCACATTAGGATGTGAAATAGCTGTCAAAGTTTTCTAAAACTAATATTCTCCAAGTTTCCTAAAACTAATATATCTCCTGTGTCCTTATATAAATAATGTTCAATGGTAGAGAAGAAGTGATTTGAATATACAGGGAACTGATGGATGTATATGACCATGAAGGGTAGATATTCACAAAAACTAATATAAGTCAGTAACACTACCATCCCTAACCTTCCTTGATGTAAACCAAGCGGTCAGGAGAGAATAGAAGGCTAACTTTTCACCTTGGTATAATACTTTTTTTGTCTCATTTTACTTTTAGGTGATTCCCTTTGACCAAGCTTGTCTGGCTGGAATAAATCTGTCACTAAGTCTCAGTTCCCTGAGCAAGCTTGTCTTACTGGAAGGTGTCTCTGCCCACTGCAGGGAAGTTGAAACTGGATGATCTTTAAGATCCCTCCTAATCCAAACCATTCTGGGATCCTATGATGTTTCTTTTTCTCTCTATGATTTGCATGAGATCCTTTCCTTAGGTAAGGACCATGCTAGTGCACTTTATTAGCTAGAGATTGCAAAACATCTTTCAAGTATGTAGGAAATTTGAAGGTCTTTAGAAAAGCAGTTTAAGATATTAAAATCCTTGACAAACTTATAAAAATAATTTGGTCTTTAACCTGACAGCTGTCTTCTAGCATATTTTCTAGGAAAATTTTGGTGACAATATAGTGTAAAGAAAGAATTTGTTCAATTGATCAGTGTGCAATCATGTAGAAACAAGTATTTGCCTACATATACTTACAAATATTTTTGGTTTTAGAAATTAAGTATAGTAATGATACAGGAGGTTTCACACCAGACATATAAATTCAGAACAGAGCCGCAAAGCCTGAACTTTTAGGGTAAATTGTCTTTTTCAGTGTGTCCAGAAAGTTGACAAATCCCAGTTCAGCCAGATCAAGGCAAGAATACAAAAATAGAGGGCTGCTAAGAAAGAGAATTATTAGCTTATTCCTATCTCTCAAACTCTCTTCCCCTCACAATCTCTTCCCTCTCATCACTCTCCTCCCCTCACTCACTCTGTCTTACTCTTCCCCACTCTGTCTTTCCCTCTTTTCATTTTTAAATTTTTTTAATACTATGGATTACCAGCTTCAGTACTGGTTGTTTTTCAACTATGGTAGCAACAGGGAAATCAGATTATAGACCACAGGGTCTACCTACTTCAGCTGAATTATCCCTGTTAATGTAAAGCGCATGCAGACCTCAGAACAGTGACCCATGCAGTCTGGTTCGGATGGTTGATCACTGAAATTTATTACACCTTGCCTGGGCCTTGTAAGTGCCATGTGTCTTGCCCACAAGAGCCAGAGGATGTACATTTTTTGTTAAGCAGAAATGCAAAAGGAACACATTTCATGTTATTTAATCCCCGAAACTCCAGTGAGGCTTTCAAATATAAATTTGAGATCCATTTAGATGAAGATTTAGTTCTATGCTGTGAACATGACCAAGATGTATATTTAAGAAAAACACTCTGTGTACAAATAATGATTTTGACTTTGGTATATGAAACTAGATGGGAGAAGGTGATTTTTAAAAATAACTTATTAAAAAGTGTACAAAAATATTTGACATGTTATGAACAATGTGAGTTAGGAATTTGAAAGAATCTTTAAAAAGTTAAGATGGGAGAATTTGTAGGAATAAGATTTTCCTGTCTGGAGAAAATAATTTAAACAGGTTATCACCTTTTTAGTAGCAGCAAATGGTATTCTTCTTTTTGGTATGAATAATGTCCAAAGCTACTGATATTATTTCTACTAGAATTTTTTAAATACAATTAGCTAAAAATGTTTTTCTTTACAGTGTAATAGTATTTGTAAGAAAATTATGGGGTTTGCGAGTAAGAACACTTTCATTCCAGCATCTAGTAGAGGTTTTTCTTACGAGACTAAGCAAATTCCATCATCTAGATCCTATATATTTTTCTTGGATAAATTATTCTTAGCCAAAACTTCAAGAAGCTTGGGACTTACAACAATTACATAAGCGTGGAAAGTAATCCAAATAATAGCATGTACTATTTAGGCTTATCTTATCTATTTAGATCTTGCCCCTTGTAATTCAGCATGAGATCTGGAGTTGTCTCAGGAGCTAATGAAGGGAAAATAGTTTGGCAGGAATGTGTCTGTATGTCAAGTACTGCTTATTTTTACCACAAAGTATTGAAGTACCATTTTTATTTCTTGCCTGCAGTATTTTCCACAGCACTGTTGACTACTCCTGATTATCCTAGATTGTCTGACTGAAATGAGATATTTATTTGCTCGTTGGCTCAGAACCTTCAGCAGTATTTTGTATGTCTGAAATTGGCTTTAATATTGCCCATTGGCTTTGATAATTAAATTGTACACCTGTTCAAAAATAAGCACCAGATTGTTAATGATTCTTGGCCATCACATTGCCGGTCGTTTTCCAACAATATTTCTCTTCAAATTATCAGAACGTTTTTGTATTCCTCTAATTGTGACATTAATTATTCCAAGTCTTCCACGGAAATACATGGGTAAAACCATAACATCAGTATTTTAAATCAAAAACACTCTAGCTGAAGGGGAGAACCTGCTGAAATGAAGGTCATTATTATTAAGGGTTTCTTTAATTTATCAGCTCATGATTTCTCTTAACAAGACATATTTCATTTTGGTTATTTGTACAAAGATGTAACAGCTCTACCTATAACTAAATCACTGGAGGTTAAGTAGTTTTAGCAAACTGAAATCCATCATATCAAATTCTCTGAAAAAATTATTTATTATATTTAAAATTGCATGTTACTGAGTAACAATGAGGAGAATAACAGAGGCAGAGAATAATGAAGAATAAACCATCCCACTTATAAATGTTATTGATTGATATCTTTTTTTAAGTAATAGATGTGATGATACACTATCACTGTTTACATGTTAGAGTTTTATGAATAACCCTTTCTGCAAATTCCTTTTCTAAATATGTTATTACAAGATTTATGAGCTTTGTGTTTCATGTAGAACCTTTCCACCAGGTCAAGGCTTCATTTCACAAAGTGATTGTTGAAAAACAAGGTAAAAAAGGGACTAATACAGTCTGTTAAAGCTTTTCCTTTTTACATTATTATAGTCTGATTCATACATTTCTAGAGACTTCGAGGGTAGAAAGAAAAATCATGGGATACTTCCTGAGTACTATACAAAAAAGAGTGTTGTCTTTTGTTGTTATTCACTCCTTGCAAATACGAATTCCTTCTACAGTTGAAGTTTGGCTTCTCAAGGATTGCTCTATTTTTAATTTTTTTTTATGGCACCTTGCATATAATAGAATTAGTCTTTGATTACTTATAAACACAATTCCAACTTTCCTTCACAGCTGATTTTTTACCAGATTATTTGTGCTCTGTACATTCACTAGAACATGAACTATTTTACTGTCCATCTCATCCTGCTCAGTTGAGTCTCAGTTGCTGGTCTTCCCAGACCTAGAAGCAAAGATAGGGCAGCATGTAACTGTGCCTGTCTGTTCCAAAGTGCCATCTGCTCTGAAGCTGGTTTACTGCATCTGGCAGCACTTCTGCTTTTCCTGGGCTGTGCCTTATTCTTACCTTGTAGAGCTGGAATCTCAATAGCTGGCTGTGCAGACAGATGAGCATTGCATTCTGTAGGGTCATCTCCATGATATATTTTAACAGCTCCTCTTCAGACTAAACACCTGCTCTATGGCCAAAGGCAAACTGATGAAATAGTCCATGCAAAGTGTCAGAACCAGTAATTCCTTCTCCATCTCCTATCCCCTTTTGCTATGTGCTGGCTGACTCCTCCTGTTATACAGAGTACCAAGGAGCATTGACCTGTTCCAGGGATGGTCTTACTGCTTTCTTCATACATTAAGGCTCCTGAGTTTTTATCTTTTGTTCTGATTCTGTTTGTATTAACTCTCTCAAGGTTCTGTAAGCTTCAAATTAATGTGAATGAAGAAAATTATTGTTCAGACAATATGCATCCCTAGACTGTATTCATGTCTGTAGCCAAGATATACCATAACTGGCACATAAATTAGACATCTCTCTACAATGCTCCCAGAGGGTCATTGTTTTAAAGGAAGACTTATGTGGTTGTATCCTGTACTCATGCAAATCTTGTATTGTTCAAACTTTCTTCTTGGTTTGGAAATACATCTTTAAAAGCATTCTGAGGTGCCCTCATAGTGTTTCTTATTTGCTTTGTTAATTTTCCTTTCTTCTTTGTTTCAACATTCCCTAGAGTGAGCACTGACTCCAAGTTTCATGTCCCACTCTGTAATAGCATGAAAATTTTTTGTCTGTAAAACTAAATGGGTTCCTTTTTTTAGGACAAAACCAGTTTGAACAGCCTTGTGAATACAACTAGTGTTTCAGAAAAACTTTCTTACATCTCCTCCAGTATTTTCCTTTCTGTAGTATGGGATCTTCTGGTCTTTCATTTAATCTACAGGCAGACTGGTGTCATCTGTGACAGCAAAATAATGTCCACACCATCTCCACAGATCTAGCCTGAAGAAAAACTGAGAGAATAGCCCTTCCTTCCTCTTATTACAGCCAAAAGAAAAGAAAGTATATAAGGGAAATTGAGTTTTCCTAATCTTATAATTGGAAAAGCCAAGCTCAAAGAAATATCAAAATATTAGTTCAATGTAGTGAGGCCATAGAAAAATTTTCTGAGACACATTATAAAGTAATTTAAACCTGTATTCTCAAACAGGGATGTGTCATTTTAATGATCTTAGGTATCAGTTTTAGAAGCTACCAAATTTCTATGCAGAGAGAAAAGTAAAATTTTGAAGTTTGTTACTGTATGGAATTTTATCAGCTTGTGTGATAGCTGTTTTCATTTACAGTACAGCAACCATGAATGACAGTAGTCCAGAGCTGTTGAAGTATCTGCATTAAAAGAACAGCCAGAAGCAGCTGGAGAAATATGGTGGACTGGCAGCACATTTCAACATGTGTCTGTTCAACAGAGGACAGAATGAATGAGAAGAAAATAGTATCACCAAGAACGTGGAGAATCTTCTCAAAAACAAAGCACCAGGATTAGGAATTCAGTTCCTAGCATCTTTATCCCAACTAACCTCTGTTGTAAATCATTAGGAAGTGCCTTTCCAGCCTGTGGCACCACTGACACTAATGAGTACAATTTCAAATGCATTCACAAGACTAAAAAGGGACTGCAAACTTGCATGGATAAAAAGACAGAGTCAGCATACATAAACAAATCATGGAAAGGATGTATAAAACTCTTAAATCCGAGATTAAGGCAAAAAGTAAATAATTTTTATTAAACAAGTAGATTATTTGATTATTTCCAATCAGACTTTAGTAGAATTCATATATATATATATATTTAAAATGGCTAATACTCTCTGAGGATTGTGAGGAATCTTCACACTAAAATTATACTGGGTTGATCAGCATAAACATCTGGTATAGCTATTGTAGTGTCCAAAGACATCTGCATTTTTAAACACAAAATCATTTTGGAGGAACACAAGTGGCATGGCTACATCTCCTTGTTAGACAAGATACTGATACTGCAGCTCCTTTTGTTTACACCACGTGTACACTAAGTAATGTACTAAGTAATGGAAAATTGAAAAATTTAAGAGATGTTTCACAAAATCTGTAAAATACTCATGTTTTGGATATTACTGGAATTCAATTAAGGTTTTTGAAATTTTTATTAAAAATTCTTTATCAAAAGTAAACCCTTTTCAGGTATTTTGGTCATACCTGCATTTGTAGCAAAAACCTGAAATAACAAAGGAGGTGATATTTTTAAGTTCATTTAGTCTTCAGGGGACTTGAAGCTTTTATTTGAATTCTTGAACAGGAGAGTTCATGCAGTGTATTTGGTTTTGGTTCATTTTTAACTCAGTGTTGTTCCTAATGTTTTAGCTGATGAGTATCCCACTTCTCCCTCCCTCTTTACCACTCCGAGGGGTCCTCAGCTCTGGCACAGGATCCTGCCTCTGCTATCATGTGCTTCTTTCTGTGTGCAGTGGGGACAGAATTAGTACCAGTACATTTAGCCCAAAAAGGAATTCATTCTGGGCACCAGTCAGGAGGTTGTAGAGTTAATGGTGGCAGTGGATAGCACTGATCCTGGTAGTAAAGCCCTCCCGTTTCAATTGATTAAAATTTAATTTTGGATAAATCAAGTGAAACACAGTAAAATCCATACCATTTGATTATTCCTTCTACAGACATGGTCCTGGTGTTAAACCTGAGAAATGGAATTTTAATACAGGGGTTAAGTTAGACTTTTGAATATATATATATAAAGATAATGGGAAAATAACTAATATGATAATTTTCCTGGAAAAAAGATTCATGACCCTACAGATTTGTCTATTTTCTTCTAGTCAATTCTCTAGTTTGAGAGACTAAGCTGATATCTACTCTATGAGTTTTGTTAATTTAAGTTGCTACAAAAGCGTAATTACTAGCAAATAAAACTTAGTGAAAAAGGAAACTCAAACCATGCTACACTTTTTTTCCTATATTATTTGCTCTTCCTCAAATGCATGATGTCATTTTTAGTGAACTAGTTTTGATCTGGAGCAAGAGTAGTTGACAAATTAATACTACAGAGCTGTATGAGCAAATTTTTCAGCCCCATTTGATTTAGACTTCACATTCTTTACTCACCTGTTCTTTGAAATTCTTTTAGTAAAGCTATTCATCTGCTGTATTTCCCATTTACTTAAAGACATAAGACAATGATAAAAAAGATTGAAAACAAATAAACAACAGCAAAATATTTCCAAATTAATTGGAGTGGTAACCAGAGGCACATTATGATACAACACAAAATACAGATTTTTTTCTTTTTAATATTATATTTCAGAATATAGTAAAATATACATTTGCTTTTAGAATTTGCTCAACAAGAAAATTCTGGTCTTTACCCATCAAAATCATTTAATCTCTTTTGAAATACATGAACCAAGATTTCTATTGTCTCGATTCTTCCCACTGTAAATTTAACAGTGTAGCACACACTGGAAAGAATTGGATAACTTCATGTCCTGTCCTGTGGCTTACAGTGGAAGGATGACATTTTAGCTCCTGTATTCACTTTAGACTTTAAGCCAGAGGAGGACCTGGTGGCTATTAAGAAACCTGAAGCTCTCTGAAATCAATGAAAAATGCAGCTGTGCAATGGATAAAACTTCACTTCTGTGTTCAGAAGTTTAGAAAGAGATTGTGGACATCTGTAAACCAGCACCCATAAATGTTGAAAAGCTCTGTTCCAGCACAGTAGCACGCATGTGCAGCTTGTAAACAACAGGAGACACCAATCTTGATATTCAGAATATTGGATGGATCAGAATTTGCACAGTCTCCTATAGTTGCTCATGTACCAAAAAAAAAAAAAAAAAAAAAAAAAAAATATATATATATATATATACATATATATATATATATATATACATATATATATATATATATATGGTTTTGCTTAAAAACAGCTTCTGTTCATAGCAATCTTTGTACCTGGGTATGATAATGATGATGATGATGAAGATGATAATAATAATAGCAATTAAAAACCTTCATCTTATTTTATTGCACATTTGATGAGCTTCCATGGCAGAGCATTACACTGTTCGGGAAGGCCTGGAGCTACATGTCTATATGTCTCTGTGAGTGTGTACAGCTATAAAAATCCCTGATAGGGACTTTGCAGCCTCCAGGAAAACACTTATTTGCTTACATTAAAATAATACTTGAGTTTAAACTTTTTGACTCACAGTGCTTTAGAGTAGAGACTTTAAATCAGGTAAATTGATTGTTCTGCTGTCAGATAAATGCCTTTTGCCTTCCCTGTGAAAATGTGGAATATTGTGATGAAGCCTGCAGAAATCAATTTCCTGCACTGGAGACTCGTTAAGAGTTCTCAAGCAAAATGCTTCATAGCTTTTCAGCCTACCTGGTGTACAACAATCCTGAATCACAAGGTAATATAATATTTGTTTAGAACTGCTTCTTCCACCTGCAGAGAACATGTGGAATCTGGAGTGTTTTGAGGCAGGTTCTGTTGTATGTATGCAGCACTCCCCCTCTGACATCCACGTCCCACTGAACAGCAGTGTGGATGAGATGGGCAAAGGTTGGCAGGACTGGGCTTGACATGACACACAGTGGAGGACTGGGGGCAGAGGTAATATAGGAAGGGCAAAAAGAAGAGTATTAGATAGCAGGGGAAGGGACAGAAGAAGATTAGAAGCAGCAAGGGTGGTTAACAGGGCAGGTGTGAATAGGGATACAATTCTCAACCACGCATGTAAGACTACATTTTAAATAAAATTTGGTTCCACTAAAATGTTGTGGGTCACAGTTTTTCAACTTTTAGCTTAGGAGATGTTTGCTTTTGCAACCATACACTTGTATGGATTTTGTAGCAAGTGGCAAGAGGAGAGCCTACCCGTAAGTCTTACCTTTCCATCATACATTTCCTCCACAATTTGAATTTTTCATTTTCCCTGTCCTCAGTGGAGAATAAATTCTGAAGTTCTGTATCACTTCTATCCACCCAAAAGGATTGTCTTTCTGCCGGTAACAATATGTTTCCCAAGAGTAAGGGAGGAGGAGAAGGCAGAGTTAATGCTTCAGAATGACATATCTGACTGAACTGATCAATATCTCCATCTTTACTGAATAAAATGAACTTTTTCTTTATGTAGGACTGAAAGAATTAAAATAAATGTTTTTTCTGTATCAAGGGACTTCCTACCCACCAGTCAGTGATTCTTACAAGGCAGCTATCCAGTGTAACTCAGTTCTTTGTTCAAAGTATATGAGTTAACTCCATGGAAGAACAGCTTGAAAAGAAAATACAAAATTTGCATTTCTTAAAATGAAATTTGGCATCTGGGAATAAGGTTCCAGGTTTCAGACTATATGAAAAATGAATTATTCAGATGCTTACAGGGGCAGTAGCCTTATTTGACCTAGTTTAACCTTCTTTCACTGAGAACTTGCCTTCCCAAATAGCCATCAAATAATCAGCCAATATTCAGGTACTAATTACTCTGAGTTTGGGTTTTTTTCCATTTTTTATGTTTACTGCATAAAAGCTTTCTATGAGGGCTTGATCATATTTAGATATTTACACACATAGTAACTAAAAAAGGTTTAATTAAAAATTACATAATTTATTACATCACCAACAGTATTAAGCGACAAACATTTAGAATAAGTATGGTAGTAATAATTTAAATAACTTGTCCTTTTAAAAATAAAAATATATTTAAGCAGATTCAGGGAGTGACAAAAGGTGAAGGTTTCAATTACATACAGCTAGATACTTGAGACTTGGGACAGGCAAAGCTAAAAGATGTAAAATATGATTGGCGTGCATGCTACAGCAATATATCCTGCAGGAGCAGTAAATTATGGCTACGAACGAATACATTGTAACATCAGAAAAGTTGCTAAACTTTTATGCTTGTATCAAATTCAAAGTGGAAATCTTATTTGAAAGGCAGCTCTCAAGGATGATTTTTTTTCCCCTTAGCAAAAGAGTGTGAAGAATTGCATTTGATTCTGTTGCCTCAGCAGTGGAGCTATTAAGTACTTCGAAAGGATATAAAGTTGCATTTGTTTGGGGCTTTTTTTAATGGATATATTCATTTCTCACAGTGGAGGTGACAATTCAAAGAACTGTGAATCGGTGGGTCTTGGGAAATGAGTCACCTCATGGGGATTGATTCATTCTAAACTTCTAGCACCATAGCAACTCTTCCTCTAATCTAGATCTTAAATTATTCACATTTTTGATATACCAAATTGGCAGCCAGGAATCACAAGGATACTATCTCAATGAATATGAGCTATTACACTGTCTTGTGCAAAATGAATGTGGGAAAAGAATATTGAATGATATATAACAGTTTTGTAAAGACAAGATCTTGCATACTTCTTCTACCAGTTTAAAAATTCCAGGCAAAAGACAAGTTGTACAGCATCCTGATGCTATTAGCTTCTGCAAAATACGGAAATACTAATATTGTTTCTCTGTAGCTTTAGAATTGGTCTTCTAGAGAATTTAAACTCATAATTACATATATTTTCCATGTCCTTCATTCTCAAATTGAATGTGTTTTCTAAACTGACATCAACAATGAATTTATCTCATGACATGTTTACTAAGACCTTGAATGACTTGTTTTCATTCGTAAAGTTTATGAGAAATTTTCTGTCAGATGCAGATGGAAAAATCCCCAGGTCTCCAATTAAGAAATCAACAAAGGAAATAAAATGGCAATTTTTGATCCTTTTTAACTTATTCTATATTTTTAATTTAATTATAAAGTGCCTCAGCTAAGTTGCTGATCTTTCACAATGCTTTCACCTATAGGTTTTTGAAAATGAGAAATACATCTGTGCAAAATGGGGGTTTTTTTGAGATTTCTAAAATTTAAAAATGCAGACTGATTTTGAGCAGGCATTTAGTAAGATACCGATGTGTTGTTTGCATACGTGCGTATCTAAAAATTACTCCTGATCACTAACTTTTAGTTTTCTGATATTCAACAGAACCTACACAGAAGTAAATGTAAGGAGATGGTGGATTTATGAACATTTAGAGGAACATAACAGAAAGAAAGTTTCCATGTTTTTTGAGTTGCTTACAACACCATAGTTGTGTTTGCCCTCTCTATTAAATTGGAAAGCCAAACAATGGTCTTTGGTCAACGACCTGCCAAAACTACAGCCAGCTTGTCTGCACTTAATCTCTCTCATAGGAAGTTTTCATTTAAAGCATTAAAAGTTGCTAAACTCTTTGTGTTACTGATTCAATGCCAGCAGACGAGTAAATTTCGATACAAGAAAGATTTAGCAATCCAATAATTCTAGTCCTTTTTTATTTTTTTTCATTGTGACTGAAAATGTTGTAATGTCCACAGCATCAACCACGTTGCTTCTTATACGTTTGGAAAAGTTCAGTATATGAGGATATTTTTTATTCTATGCTGATTACCTTAAATACCAGCAGTACATATATTATTATTTACTTATCTTAAAGGTTCCTTTCCTTACATTGTATTCTTTTGGATTTTGTGTCTGAACTAAATATTCACCCCAGTAAGCACTGGCTTTTGACATAATTCTGTAAGTGTTCCAAAAGGAAAAACTCGACATATGATTTCATGAGCAAGATTCATCCTTTCTATTTCAATTTATTATTTAGAAATTATTAGGCCACTAGTGGAGCAAAAGTTTGGCTAAATCAGTAACATTTTATACGGCAACAAACAATTAGATTTCAATATGTGAATATGTGATCTTTTTTTTCCTAATCCTCTTAATGATGGCAGTAACCATTTTCTTTCAATGGCATTGAAGTCATATATACAGTAGAGATAACAGCGTATTAGTCTGAAAGCTAAGCTAAAGTATTGGATGATTTTCTTAAATATAGACTGCCACCATAAATGTTTTTGAAATGAGTGTTGATTTTTCCTGAAATTGTTCTGTCACTAAGCAGAAATACCATTTGTAGAATGATTAATAATATTATTAGCTTGTAATTAAAGAGCAAACTGCTTTCCTGCAGATAGTAAATATCATGGTCTTGAAATGTGATTTTACATTAGTTTTTTTAAAGAACCATACAAGTTGCAAAACATTTATAAAAGAAACACACTTCTTTTTACATATGATTTCAAATTTCAACTTTTCCAAATGCATGAGAGTAAGTCGATGACTTTATGCTGAATGGTATAAATGTGTATCATGTTTGAGATTAGGTTATGGCCTTCAGCAAGAATTTTAATTCTGTAGTCAACTGTGCATTTTCTAGTTCTTAAAGATTATTCAAAAGATAATTTGTCATGACAGTTTCTGTGTCAGCAGCTTTTTTCTTTATTCCTGAGAGTTTTAATTAAATCTTCGAGCTGTGCTTATCACTTCTTAGCACATATTTCAGTTATGTTTTATTCTGGAGACCAGAAGAATCACTTTCTTCTAGTTTTCACATAGCAATGTGAAGAACTTTTATGATATATCTTCTTCCAACAACATTTCCAAAAAGTCAAAGCTTACATTACGTACAGGTTTTTTTTTTTTAGGGTAGCACGTTTGTCATCCATCAGTTCCATACTTGAAAGCCTCCTGCTGTGCTTTGCATTTACTGTCACTTGCAAAAAAATATTAGTGTATGTTACTCATTTTTCTTCAAAGAAATTCTTGAGATGCTTTTAAGGAATGGATTTTGTCTGCTTGCCCACACATGGATGATTTCTGAAGCATCAATACAGATCTGTAGTGACCACCATTAAAATTCTGTAAGTCTCACAAAACACAACCTACAATTTTTTCAGAAAATTCCCCAGGGTACAGCATCATCCCATCACAGCAGTAGCTGGACTGAAGTTACTTTTCAGTAAAACTTCTTTATTTGCAATCACTAGACTAAACATGAGCAAATCACACAATCAAAATTTAGAATTTGAGGAAGTACAGGTTTTCAGTATTTAGGCGAAACTATTTACTTGACACACACAGATCAGTTTTTGATTATCCGGTGTTTGATTTTAGAAATCAATTAGTAAATACACATATTGCACTGTAGTTTTAAATAGACAGGTTTCAAGTGTTGGGGAAGATGAAACAGGAAAGCCTTATAAATATGATTGCCTGACAAAAGATTTTGGGAATATGAAAACTACAGGCGACATTGAAATGAAAGCCACCTTTGAAATACCAAGTCTTAGTTACTGAACAACTGGAAAACAATGGTATGGCCAACTGAAGGTAATCCCCTCTTGATGGAACAATACCCTCTGCTTGCAAACAGGTCCAAGGGTCAGAGCAGACCCTACTAGCTCAGCAGAAGGGGTCCAAAGAGTAGCTTTTAGAAGTTAAGATGTAACACTTTATGGTAATATAAGAACTCTTACAGGCTGTATGCAAATGCCATAGGATTTGTATCTTGTATTAGATTGGTTAGTGACAATTAGAATATTCAGTACAGAAGATGATTTATTGTATTGTAACCAAGACTTCACCATTCCATTCCTCTCTTACTCTTCGCACACTCTTACACTCTCTCTCTCTCTCTCTCTCTCTCTCTCTTACCCGCTTACTCTCTTGCTCTCTTGGGCCTGCTCAGAGCTGCCAGCTGCAGCTCTAAGCAGTGCCCCTATACCCACGCCCTTTGCAATAAACCGCATGTTCCAAGATCTGCTTATAGAGATCTCCTGTCCCCGTCTACGCCCGGTCCAGACTGAACCACCCCGCTGTCCTACATTCAAGTCTTCAGAAGCACTAAAACTTTTGTGGTTTGATATCTAAATGAAAAGTTAATGCTTCTATGCAGAACTGATCTACCAAAAAGCTTGCAATTCGTTGCAAAATAAATGACTTCAGAATAATTAAGAAATTAACTTGTATATTCAAAACAGATAGATGCACAGATAAAAAGAGAATGCGGAAAGAAGTATAAAAGAGGAACATCAATTAGAAAGTGATGTGTGACCAAGTCTGGGATTTATAGCAATAATGCACTTTGCAGAAGGCCCTGGAAACCTATCCTTTAAATGAATAATTATTTTCCAGTGTTTCAAAGATTTACTTCCATATTCTAGAGTCATGTCCCTTTTAAGGAGGCTAGCTAAAACTGGCTTCATAAGATATGAAAAATGAAATATCTTTGGATGGGATGATGGGAAAGTGTGGAGTGATAGAGGCAGTATGCATTGGTTTAACACAGCCTGGTTTTGGTGGGGGGCGGGGGGCAGGAGAAGAACTGCTCGAAACTTCTATGTCTGGCACAGAGCCAATCGTTGAAGGCTCTGACAATGGGCAGGTTACTAGCCCAATTAGAGAAGTTGGTAATGCCTCTGTGATGACATATTTAAGAAAGAAAAAAGCGGAGGAAGCTCTCTTTTCTTCTCCCGAGGCGTGGTGAGGCAGCCGCTGGGGCCCATCCTGGCGGGGGTCACTGGCAGCCATGTGGCCGGGGCCCTCCCGAGGCTGAGACTATGTGCCCAGGGCCACCCGTGTGGTGCCGGCAGGGACCATGTGGCCAGCGATGAAAACACAGCGAACAATTCCCCGACACAGAGCACAGACAAGATCAACCTTTTCAGCACTGTGAAGCTCTGTAAGAACTTTTCAATTGATAGAACTTGAGAACAATAATACTTACAACAATTTTCTTCAGAGCCAGAGAGAAGGAAAAGTAAAGACACATGAGGAGAACCAACATGGAGGCACCAAGGTCAGTGAAAGGAGGTAGGGGGAAGAAGTGCTTCGGGTGTCAGAGCTGAAATTCTTCTGCAAGCCGTGGTGAGGACTATGATACAACAAACTGTTTCCCTGTAGTTCATTAGGTGCATGGGGGGATGCAGAGATTCACACACAGCCTGTGAGAAAGAGTGCTCACACTGGAGCACATGGATACTGAAAAGCTGTAATCTAGTTAGATTCTAGTTCCTAGTTAGGAACTCAAACAGAGAGAGAGGACCTTTGGTTCTAGACATAGAGAAAAGAGAACCCTTGGCTCCAAAGTAGAGCAGCTCATCCTTAAAAGACTAAACCCCATGAACTAAAATGACCCACGCTAGGCAGTTGTGGAAAGACTGCTTGGCCCGTGGGAGGGACTCAGGTTACAGCAGGTCAGGCTGCTGTTTGTGAAAGTTAAAACCGTGCTGGAAATGTTGGCAGAGAACTATCTCCCATCGGAAGGATCCCAGGGCACAGGAGAAGAAAGAACTCCTTTCCCTGAATGAACTGAAAAAAGATTCTTAGAAAGACTGACCAAAAGCCCGTGTTTTTGTCTTCTTGTACAGTTGGTGGGAAAGATTGAGGGACTGGGAAGGAAAGGTGTTCTTAAGGTTTATTTTAGTTCTCGTTACCCTTTTTACTTTTAATTCTGTTAATAAATTTTGTTTATATGGTTTAAGTTTTGAACCTGTTTTGCCTTAAACTGTTTTTCCCCTAACCCTTAACTCATTAAGTTTTTGTTTTAATTCCCCCTCCTCTTCTCAGGTGTAGCAGAGGAAAATAAGTTAATAGTTTTTTCATGGGTGCCTGGCACTTAGCCAGTGTCAAACCACCACACAATATTGCAAAATTTGTACCAAATAGGCTAAGCCGAGTGAAACTGAAGCATATGGCAAAAATTACAAGAGTTGCGATGCTTCCAGTTTAATATATTTTAACAAGGCACAGTTTTGCTGAAGTCCAGTGCTACTCGAATTGATTTTAATTCTCAAGTGACAATTATGGAGGTGTTATTTCAACATTTTTTTAAGGCCATATTTGATCTCAAAGAAACAAAATACACTACAATTATTTGAATTACTTACATTCATTGAAATGAAAAAGAAATTTATCATTAATTGCAATGAAATATAAGAGTGATAATAACTCAAAGTCTTCCAAAGGAGAAACTGTAATTTCACCTTATCCTTGAGATCGTAATACAGGCAAAATACCACTGGGTTTTACTGGACAGAGAGAAATCATAATCTGAAATCAAAAAGACTGAACTTTATGTTCTCTTTTGCTGCATTTTGAGACACTGGTAGTGCTTTAAAGTAAAAGAGAAACCCATCTTTATAAATCTGAATGCTTCTCCCTGCTCAGTGAGGACATGTGTCTTAAATGCAGTTGGATGAAAAAAAAAATAGCAGAAGCAAAAAGTCCTCCAAGTTCTTGCAGAGTTAATTTCACTTTACAATTCTTCTTATGCCACCTCAAGTATGGATCTGAAAAAACGTCTTTGTTTTGGATGTTGATCTGTATGCTCAACAGTGCCTAGTGAGTGCAACAGAACAATATCACTCAAAGTTCCAACTAAACTGGTGTCCTCTTTCTGGGGGTGGACAAAGGTAGGTCTCTGCAAGACTTTAAGAGCAAAGCAGGCAGGTGGTCATACACCCCAGGAGTACCATGCAAGATTCCAGGAAAATCAAAATCAAGGACTCCTCAGTCAGAGATGGTATCTTTTAAGCCTTTTCTTCTACTAAATTGTTCAATTGCTTTCTGGCCCCCTGTAAAGCTTTTATAATAGCCTACTACAAGAGTTCTCAAGACTTATGTTTTGTTAACATTTATTCAATGTTGACAGAGGTTGTGACCTGTTCCTATTCACTCCATCATATACATCCTGAATTTTGCTTAGTCACCTCAGCTGTTCAAGCCAGACCAGACATGTCTTTTCATGTTTATGGTTCTGCAAACCTTTTCTTGGTTAGGCATGATTTCTTGTCAGATATAGTAAATATTGTATTCAATATTCATCATGTGGTCATTTTATTGGATTACTATCATAGCATAACTATTCCGTGCTCCACTTCTTCCCTAGCAGTTCACTTTTTTTCTTGAAACTTCACTGTTCCAGACCATTGTTACAGTATCTTATACTTTCCAAATTCTGCATGATGAACGATTTTTTTCTTTCAAATAAGAGAGCAGCATGTTCTCACTGAAAAAACAATGGGATAATTTTAAAAAGCTATTAGTTTTATAAGTGGAATAATCCAGAAGTTTTCAAATTCAACTCCTGCCAATTTAGATTGTTTCAAATCTACTTGTCTATAACTAATCAGAAGTTAGCTATTTCTGTTTGACTTTTTTCTTTTTTTTGAATGCTGACAGTCTGATGATGCCTTTCACTGAATTGATCTCACTGTCACTTCACGAATTTTAAACTATCATCTTTAGAGATCCTGAATGATGATGTGCAAAATTGTTTCTTGGGCCTGTAACTTCAAATACTGCACTTTCTACTTTTATCTTTTAGGCAGAGATATAGTAATGTCTTTTTCTATATCCGTCATGGTGTGCCTTGCAAAAAGAAAAAAAAAAAAAAAGCCTATTTTGCTACCAAAATTAAAAAAAGCAAGCAAGGATGGTCTGTCAACATGGGTCTGTCAGCATTTGTGAGGTTTATAGGCTTGTGTTTCTTCACCATTACCTGTAAAATATTTGACAGTTATTTATTTTTTCACTGTTGATGCGCTTCAGCTGTGACACTGTTGGGGCTGCCCGAGGCAGCACAGCATCCAGCTGCAGATGCCTGGCTTCTGCTGCTGCAGGCAGGGGCTGGCTGCAGGAAGGAGGGAAAGCTGTCAGCTGCAGCTTGCAGGGAAAGCTGGCTCCTTCGCAAGGACCGAGCCCCAAACAAAGGTGGTGTCAAAGCATCAGCAGAGACAAAGGATGAAAGAAGGAGTCTCAGTGTAGGTTCCAACTGGCTTATTGCCGGTGGAAAATCCAGGGACAAAGACCAGGAAAAACGAGACAGCACAGCATTTTATACGGGGGGTGGAACAAAGGGAAACAACCCATCGGGATCGAGTGAGGAGGAAGAGATAACAGGGGAATAACCAATGGGGATAACTTAGGGGAGGGAATTATATGAGTAGACCAATGGGGCAGCGAAGAAGGGAGAACTTTCCAGAACTAATACATAAGCAACTAGGAGAAATACATAAACATGAACTTATACATAAAACTGGGTGGAGAACCCCTGAACCAATAAACTTAAAACATGTAAACTAAGAAGCACTAGGCACATGGGAACTCACTGTAACCAAGAATCAGAACTCTGTGTTCTGGAGGCCTGTGGAGCACTTTTCTGAATTCTCTGCTGCAGTGGCCGCTGCCACCTGCACTGCAACACAGCTGTGTTCCAAAATTTAGAAAATTAATAGAAAAAAGAAGATATAACTTTCTAGTGTTCTTATGGTTTTAGATTCATAACTGAATTCTGGTGTTCCCCCAGACATAAGATTTGTTAAGTAAAACAGCATCTCAGACTTGGAGAATGCAAATGTATTCCTCTTAGAGGCACTTTAAGTGCTTCATTCTGAAGACGACACTGCCACTAAAGAGCTTCTTTCCCTTCCCAGTACAGTTGCACTTGTCATAAAAAATTCCCAAGTGATAGTTGTGCCAAACTGAAAAATTGCGAAGTTAAAGTTGAGCTAAGATTATTCATATTCTTTGTATGTTGTCTCTAAGTTTCTAGATTATAAGGAGGGAAGACTTAAGAAAACTTAGAAATTCTGACTAATACTAAAGGAGTTGTTGCACAGAAATTATTTATGTATGCTCCGAATTTTTATTAGTTTTGTGAAAGTAGCTCTTTACATGTTAGAGATGCATCAGCGTTGAGCTGTCAGTGGTGCTTCTTTCACAATTTTGCAGGGGAAAAAATGTATTTCTCCCATCAGGTTTAGGAATAATTGAATGCTGTGTTCATACCTCTTCTTATTCAGAGGTAAATTAACTCACAGACATGCATGTGTTTGTAACAAACATGTCTCTATTTTCATGTATAATTGTATTACACTCAATTTTCTATCTAACATAACTTGCGAGAGACGAGCTGCTTTACCAAAATGGCAAGGCCCCTCATTATTAGAACCTGACAGTGAATAGTTCTAATACTCTGTGCATCAGTTCATGCAGTTAATGTAATTATACTGGCACAAAACGGATCAAATCCAGCACATACAACACAAGAGGTGAGCAGAATTCAGAACCACATGATGAAAGAACTAGCTTGTTTGGTTTAAGTTTTTGTGGTTTTTAAATCCAGCATAGATCATGTATGTGCCTCTGAATTCCACATAGTCTATGGATCTTCTATATCTTCTATAAAATGCTGTAAAAGTTCCTAAAATCTAAGAAAATCTACTGTGCAGGCAATATTCTCAAACTGTTTTTGATATTTCTGATCCCAGTAGAATGATGCTCACTCTACGACCCCCGCTGTGACCATAATTTTCAGGAAATAAGGAGAATACACTGAATCAGCTGTGCCTGGTTTAAAAACAGAGCAAAAAGCTGGATTCTGTTTCTGGTCACAGAAGAGCTTCATAGCATGTCAGTCCAATATTCTATTAATTTAATGACATAAATAGAACTATAACCTTTCTTTTATTTATTATTGCATCAGTATTTTTCAAAAGTAGCCATTTACAGGCATCTAAAGAATAGTTTGAAAAATTTAATCTTTGGAAGTACCAAAAAAATTTAGAGATCTGAAAAAACAAGGACTTGTGAAGCAACAGACAGAGAATTGTAACACTAACAAAATAATTCTATAAAAAAATAAACAAACAGACAAACAAGAAAACCAAACAAACAACATTTTTGTATTGTTACTTTTTAAAGAAAGGATGTTCAAGATATACGACCTTTTCTATCATCAAAAGTTATAAGTAAAATTACAGAGGATGTGAAATTAAAGTCAATTACATACAATTGGATCTACTAATATTCCATCTTAATGTATATATATTTGGGGTTTTCTTTTAACTTTTAAGCATGAATGTACAATAAACCAACAGTTGTGTATGCTCCAGCTCCTGAATGGGTCAAGTGGATGCATTGTCTGCTTTGCATGGGAAGAGTCTTGAACCCTTCCACTCAGAGATCTGATAGGGGTGTTAATGAGATTTACAGAATGATGAAGGCAGGAGATGAGCTGAGCATGGCACTGTTGTTGGCCAAACATGAGAAACAGGAGGCACTGAAGCCTGGGTGAGATCAAGAATAACAGAGGCAGAAAACAGAGGCAGCATTTTGAATAGCCTTTTGCATGGAAAGGGAGAGAAGATGGAGATGGGAAACCACAGAACTGTCAGTCTCACCTCGATCCCCGAAAAGGTAACAGCTAAACCTGGAAACAATGTCCAAGCATACTGAGGACAATAAGTCCATTGTCTGGATCCAAAATTGTTTATTTGAATTTCTGGGCAACAGGCCAATAAAAGAATCCTGAAAGTACTAAGCAGGAATGTGTCCACTGACATTCCTGATGCAATGGTTCTGGATGCTGGAGGAGTACCAGAAAAATAGACAGTAGAAACACGGTCATACCATGAAGAATTTTGACCTAGCATTGTCATAACCAAGAGTGTTTTTTAGCCTACATTCTTAGACTTGTTTGTCAAGCTAGGAGACTAAACATCTTAGAAGCCTCGTAGTTAGAGATCAGTGTGCCCCAGACCCCAAGGTCCTCTCCAGAACACATTTTGTAAACTAAGATAGAAACATCCAGGGGAAGGTTCCTTGAGGAGGGGGGTTCACTCAAGCCTCTCATTGGAGAATCTTTGATAGATGTGCTAATTAGTAAAACCTATAATGTTATACCAGATCTATTGTGTGGGTGCGTTGTGATGTGCATTGGGGTGCATTCAACCTGGCCATGGTGCACCTAAGGATCCTTAAAATAAATTCAGAGGTAAAACCCCTTTTTCCCTTCTAACCATGTTTGATTCTTGATTTTAAGACCAGGAAAACGCATCAATTAATGTAATTGAGTTATGGAAAGACTCAGGCATATTTTCTTACCAAAAAACCTCCCAAAAAACCCCAAACTGAGAAAAGTATTATTGTTAACTTTTACCAGATCTATGAATAGTATTTGGCAAATATCAATTTGTTTCCCTAACACATTGGTAAATAGATTAAAAAATGTTACAAAAAATGGACAAGGGGAAAAAAATAAGCATGCTCTATATCTTATCTACTAGTGTTTTACCTCATCTTTAATTGCTTTACTCTTTCTCTGCTTTTGTCTTTGTCAGCTTTACTGCCATTACGGCATCAGAGCTTTCCCCCTGCTGTTTGCATACATAAGATAATTTTACTGGTCCTGAGAGCCCTTGTACTTTTTTATCAGACATGGTAGGTCATAAGATAATGAAATCTTCATGTCACCAAATTACCATCACCATTTTTTGCTTTTCACTTCAGCTCCCACATGACAGCAGTCAAAACCTTACCAGCCACAGAACTGGAGATTAGTGCTTTGTGGTATTTGAAAGCTGAGGTTCCAACTTCCAGTTAGATGATTTTCTAGCTGCATGCTATCTTTAACAGCTGGTGAAATAGTAGCTTCTATCATGTCAGAATTTGAAGCTGGGAGGAATGGTAGGGAGCATAATGACTAATTGTAATGCTCACATTCAAGTTCTATCTCTAGCCTTACGAGTTTTAAAAGAATTGCTTTCACTGTTGCAAAGCTTGTAATCACAGCACAGCAGTTGTGCATGTTATTTGTTCCTACTCCAGCCGGTTCAAGAGATACCACTGTCAAAGATGAGCAGTGTTTTGGGCAATGATCCAAGGCAGAACATGGTCTATGGCATAACTCTCTAGTGCTTCCCAGAACTCTCATATAATTTTCATTCAATGATGATAACTAGGAGGCATAATTTTGAATGATACCACAGTATAGTAAGCAATTTTTTTCAGGAATTAAAGTATTTGAGTGTACATGGTTTCTTTCTTTATTTTGAGGAGAACTTGATTTTCAATCCAAATATTAGCATGGTGCAGTGTTTATATTGGGAAAAAATTGTACAAAGAACCTCCCCAATATAATTCTGAAAATACTTCATTTAGTTTCATTACATATTTGGATGCAAAATAGAAAGTGAATAAGGGACATGGGGAAGAAAGTTAATGTCTGCTACAGAGTTGTATATCTTTCATACCTGAAAGAAGTAAGAGAGAAGTAATGAAGATGCATGTTGAACAACTGTTAAAAGTTAAGAATTCTGAAAGGGTAAAAGGAATTAAATTGAAGCTGGCAACCATGTAATTGCTGGGAAGGGAAATGATCATGATTTTTATTGGCCTGGAGATTATGTAGGTGAAGATATTATTGTGGCAAATGAATCTTAATGTATTAAAAAAGGAATGAGAAAAGAGCTTATGCCAAGTGTACTTTCTTAGCCTTTTTTTTGTTATTAGAGAATTTGCTCAAAAAAAATTCTATGCAAATCATGGTCTTAAAACAGAAAGGAGTGGATATATTATTTATATCTTCTTCTTTGTAGGACCAGAAGAACTATTCCTGTGTTCAAAATCAGAAAGCATTTTGTAAAGAAATATTAAAGCATGTTATACAAGCGAGACTTCTTGCATCTACTTACAAGTCCTAAAGCAGTCACCTATACTATCTACATCCTTCAATATTTCTGATATCTCTTTTTCAATTTTTACTTTGAAATGTATTTAAATTTTGAGTGCTTGCAATACAAATGTAAAACACAATGCTTTGAATAATGAGAAAAATGTCAAAATCAGTTTGTTTTTAGCCTAAGTGTATGCTTAGCAACAGCAAAAATGCTGAAACATGCTATTTTATTCAAATATAAGGAAATTTTCTGATACCTTATTGTAATTTGCCAGGAATTAAATACTTATTGTCACAATTGCATGAGTGATAAATAGAGATGAACATAAGAGGAAAGAAAAGGCATTTTCAGGCAAATTTTTAAAAATGTACTTTTTTCTAAATACTTTCACTGTAAAAGCTGATATGTATATTTTGGTTCATTCCAATAGGTCCAAACTATTCTAGAAACCAAAAGTAGAAAGGCCAGAATATTACTATCACTCTCCTAAAAGTTGAATTTTTTGCTTCTTGCGTTCATTTTGTTGGGGAGAATGGATAGAATTTTTCTTCTATCATGTAGTTGAAAGGACAAGTAATCTTAATTGGTCATCCCATAGCCTGTCATGATCATATTCTAAAATATTTGAATTGAAGAAAGATGTTATTATGCAAAGTCAACTGTGCAAAAATATATGAATATCTGAGAATTAACAACTCAAGAAAAAGAGAGTTTTTAAAGGTCATTTTAATTCTTATCATATGTCAAAACAGGGAGACAATTATGTTATAAGTGGGAATGATTCTTCTTTGGGAAACCACAGTTAACAAGACCTGCGTTATGAAAGACTGTTCAAAGGAGGCCTTTCCTATTAAGTAGCCAGGGAGTTGTATTTATCCTCTACCATTCTAAAAGTTCTTACAGTCAGTAATTCATTCAAAATTTCAGTACAGCTACAGCAATACAGAAGTGAAGGGTTTGGTTTAGTCGCAAAAGTTTGATCAAAATATTAATTTTGTCATATTCTTTCTTAGGGAAAATATTACATGTAATTGTATAATGAATTTCAGCAGTACCTACTGTAATACACTGTACCCAGAAATATACTTGGGAAATTTATCCTGACATAAATTTGGAAGTTAAAAGGGGTTATAATTATATAGGAAAACACAAATATTTTCTTGTAAGGAAAATCAAAGCATAATTTTTAATGAGTTCAATAAGTAAAAATAATTTAATGAGAAATATAGAAAAAGATGGCTTGTGGTCTTGTGGATCTCAAAGGAAACACAACATTTAACATTTAAAGAAAAAGTCATGCTGTTTGAAAGCACATATAGTATTTTTAGAGATTGGCATAGTGGGTGAGTTTACAGTTGGTTTGAGTATTTTCTGCAGTGTAAAAATACGAAACCTAATCCAATATCCGTATGTTCACTCATGATCGTTCACAGTCCCCTAATGCTAAATGGCAAATATGTTTTAATTAAAGCAGAATCTGACATAAATCCATGTCCTATATCTTGGGCATTAACCTGTAATTCCACTCAGAATATTAATCATTTTATTCATAAATAAATGCCTAAAATTGCAGTTTAGTTTATACCAGTAGATGCTAGCTCAAGCTTATAACGATTTCCTTTCTTAACTCTGATTTGGTTTCATACCAGAGATCCCTTCCTTCTATATCCACACTTGAAAATAGTTCAGTGTAGCACCACTGTTACTGCTGAGACAGTAAAAGACAAATCATAGTGGGTCCGAACTGAAATTTATTATTTATTATTACAAAATGAACTCTTGCATTTTTTATTTAAAAATTACATATTCAGGATATTAGTTATTTGGTCTAAATTATTCGATCGAAATATTTCTGATGCAAGTATTTGAGATGGTGGTGGTGAGGGCTTATTGCCAATCTAATTTCATTTTCTATATCACACTCATGACACAGTTTATGAATCTTTTAGAACGGCACATGAGATAGTAACAGTATTCCTTTGAGAAGAGAACTGGTTTTTAGTTTCCATAGGAGTCCTGAATTCAAATAGAAACCTTGGTAGGATTGAGCTAGTATGGCAAAACTCAGCACTTCTAAGAGGCATATGGAATCTGTAAATACCAAAAAGAGAGAGAGAGTGTGTTTCACAAATAACGTTCGTCTTGTTTTTGGAAATATGGAGATTCCTTAAGCTTTAGTTTTTCAAGAATAAACATCCTTGAAGGAGAAAAATTTTTCAGACATCTTCATTTCCCTCTCTTCTCCACATGTCCAGGTGGATATTTATCAGAATATAGTCGCCTTATATTTCTTGTTGTATTTTCTTTAACACTGCTATGCTAGTCCCTTACTATTTTGCCTCTAATCTATACTCCTGAGAAATATGCACATCTGTCCTTGGGAAGTCGTCACTGATTAAAACAAACAGCAACCTTTTAATGTTTCTCTGTAGAATCATTACAGCAAATTGTGTGAGGATTAAATAAGACAACAATAATAATTTAAGTATCATGTATAACTACCTTAAAATAGTTCTATCTAGCTCTTCCATTTAATTAATGTTTGGAAAGAATCTTGCCTTCCATTTAACACTTACTGTGCACTTACACTAAAAAAAGAGATTAATTTAAACAGCAGTGAAAATTTTTAAAATATTCTGTGGAGAAATGCATGCACAAACTATATTAATTGAGCTCTAAATTAGTGGTGCTAAACAACAAAAGCAAGGAAATGCACAGTGAAGCAGGAAATGTACCATATGTTATTGTATACCTGGGCACAATGGGGACACTATCTTAATGTCCTTCTTAATGTTCCTGTTGTACTAGATATTGGTGGACATATGGTATGCTGCCTTTTTATATGCTTGTGTCTTTCCATTATTTTGTTAGCTGAATTTGATAGCATTTTCTATTCATGTGCTGTAAGGAAAAGGGCTTTAAAATGTTTTGCTCATTTATCTAGAGTTTGAAACCCATGCATTTTATTTTGCTTATTCATTTATACCCCATTTTTAAAATTTTCTTCAAGAGCAGTTGCTTATTACTTTTATTTTTAATCTTTTCATAGTTTTTGTCCCTGTCTGGCAATAATTTGGAATACAGCTGAGTAGCCCTTCCACGTGCAGAGGGGTTTTGACTCGCTGTCAGCACTGGCCAAACAGATGGCTAAAGCAACAGCAACAGCTGCTCACCAGACTTTGCACAACCACAGTCATACAACCTTAGAATCATAGCATTAAGAGTCCTTTAGGTTGGAAAAGACCTTGAAGATCATTAAGTTCACCAGTTAACCCAGCACCACTAAACCATGTCCCTAAGCACTGTATCTACACATCTTTTGAATACCTCCAGGGGTGATGACTCAACTATTTCCCTGGGCAGATGGTTTCAGTGCTTGACAACCCTTTTAGTGAAGAATTTTTTCCTAATATCCCATCTAAACCTCCGCTGGCACAACTTGAGGCCATTCTCTCTTGTCCTTTTTCTTGTTACTTGAGCACTCATGCAACTGTCTTATTCCCTGACTGCCCCAAGGAACCTCAACCAGCTCCAGCTGGCAGCAGACAAGTTTCCCATTTCACTTGGCTCCTAGTGCCCTTCGAGCTGAGGGACAAAACACAACAACTTCTTGTGACATTTCTTCCTGGATATCACATGTTTTCAAGGTTGGCTGATGCAGAATACCAAAGGGAAAGGTCTCCTTAATTTTTTTATGGCACAATCTTAATAAATGTTTGCATTTAAATAGGCTGTTCATTGCTTCCATCACATGGAATAAACACATTGAAGTCACAGACGTCCAGACCTAGTCAGAGGAAATATATCATATACCAGAGAAGAGCAACTGAGCCAAATCCTTTTAACATATATGTGACTTACTCGAGTTACGCCACGGCAAAAATTCCCTTCATTAAAGCAGTAATCTCAGGGATTCCTACTGGAGGTGTTTGAAGACTGTTTATATTGCAGAAGTAAAAGGACGTTGTTGTACATTAGCTTGTCAATAGGCACTCAAGTCTTGCAAGTCATTACAGATCAGGACTAGTCTTTTAAGTAAGATTTAGTGATTTCTGGCAAGTGTGAGTACTTTTGTCTAAACATTCAAATCTTACCATTCTAATATTCATACAGCAGTTTTGGTAGCAGCTCATTACATGTGTAGCTGCATTAATTTAAAAATGAAATAGGAGGCATGATGAAAGTCTCCTAACTTTTTATAGATGTCAGATAGCCTTACATGACATCTAGAAATGCCAGACTATTTGTTTCTGAAATTTTTAAATAAGAAATATTTTTAAAAACAAATAACTTGATCTGTCCTGAAAATTTACCATGTGTATTCCCAGGAAAGCAAGAAGTAATTTAAGTCCATAGCCATCAATTACAGCTAACATTTTTTCATATATTTTAGTTTGCTTTCTTTAAATTTAATTTAAACTTTTTCAGTTGCTAGTTTTAGGAATTCTAATTTTATTCTATTAATATATCTTCAATAAGCAAATGAATGGGAAAGGATTGAACTATGAGTGATTTTGCACAAGTATTTTAATAAGGAGCTGTTGATAGAACTTATCTAGAATTTTTTATAAGGCAAAGTCATTATTGGAAATCATTAAATTAAAGTAATTAAAGAGGAAACAGGCATCTCTTTCAAAGGATTCCAGTAAAATTCAGTAAAGCAACCAAGTTGCTGAACAGCCTAGTCTTGTGTATCCAGCAGGGTGAAGAACTTTCCAGCTTATTGCTTCTTACTGATGTAGGGCTTGGCAATCAGTCTGTATCTGGAATAATTAGTGGGGATGTTCATCAGTAGACAGGAGCATTATGAGGTTCCTGATGCTATAAACAATTACTCTACTATGCCAGCTCAAAGGCTTTTACACTTTGGCAGCTTAAATGCTTTTGACATATGATGCTGTTTTTTCTAAGAACACTGTTGTTTTATAAATAGTAGGCAGATTAGATTAGATGTATGTGCACAATGGCATGACTGACCTGTCTGCAGTGCCAGGGAATGGATTACAACTACAAAGAAGTAACTGGGTACCATCAAAGTGGTAAAAAGTCTCCACATTTTGGTAAGAAGTCTCAGGTTCCTTGATGTGTTATTCAGACTTTGTTCACAGGACTTTAGGGGTGACAGAATCAAGATTAAACCAATGGGTTTGCGAATTTCTCTTCTGAAAAACCTGTTCAAGACACATAAAGAAGCACCATTGCGCCATGACTTTTGGTAGGATTTGAATGAAAGTGAAACGATGACATGGAGGGAATTGGAGATTTATGTCCCTAAGCTTAAAGCACAATAAATTAATCATGGATGAGATAAAAACTAGTAACATACAGAAATGGTTTAGATCTGACATGATTTTCTCACTCTTACATGCAGTCTCCTTGAGTCAGTTTGTAGTGTAGCTACTTTGGGCAGTATTTAAGATCCTAAATTTTGATAAATCTCTGTTATTCTATACAAGGCTACTGTCTATTCTCTGTGCTCTAAATTCCCCAAGAGTGTAATAGCCTGGTTTTTGGCACCAGTTTGAGTGGATGTTCTTGGTCTGCTGCACATTGTTATTAGGAATGTGATTTACCAACTCAAAAATTACAAAAACTAAACATACTTTTAGCATTGTTATGTTTCAATGATAATCTTTACAGTGTTTTATGTTTTTTGTAAATAGTCTCTCCTTATTGTTATAAATTTAATATGAAGACATGATGCTGAACTAGAGGCTAGAATTCTGTCAAATGAGGGATTTGAGATATCTTTGATCTTTTTCACTATTCCCCACTTTCCCTTCTTGCCATAAAGAGAGCTCATCAATTTCAAGTAAGTACTTTAAATGTATCTTGAATAACAGTAGGACTGAAGTTCAGAAACTGCCAATCAATAAATAATGGCTCCTAGTCATCAAAAGTTGCTTGCTTCTCACTGTGAAAGACAATTCCAAGTAATTGCTCTGAAACCCTATACTTTTCATTTTTTATTAAGGAATCCGCTGAAAAAGTATTCAGTGTGTACTCTAAAGTTAACAATACAGAAAGATTTTCTCATCTAGATTCTACCATCTCCTACTGAAATATTTTTCTTAGAAGAAATTTGATCTGCAGTTGTTTCAATTTCACCTGACTTTTCTGTTTCATGTTGTGGTCACACCTTTTTTAAAATTTCATTTCAGAGTAAAGAGGTGGAAGAAAGTGAACACAGGATTTGGGACCAGACAAAGTTCCTTGTCTGCTGTTGGAGATTCTACCATGACAGTGAGTGAAGGTACAGGAGATCACCAAAACCCCTGCAGCAACAAGGCCAACAGCAAAGAGAGAGGCAAACACGTTCATGAAGACGTACAAGAAAATTTCATCCAAGAAGTGCATGTCAGACGAGTGGGAATACTGTATGCATTGTTCCTATGTAATCCTGATTTTTTATAAGAGCCAAGGAAAATATGGTAGAGTCAGTGTGCACCTATTTAGAATTTATGTTGACCATTGTCATTCCTTTCCAGTTGTTCTAATTGTTCTCTTCTAAAGCAAAAGGTGGACTTTAATTAAATTTTCCCATATTTTACCTTCCTTTGGGAAAAAGCACTTTTGAATGTGCATGGCATATGAGAGAGGTCCACATTCTGTCCTGGGAAGACATTGAGCCTGAAAATGGAAGTCAATGGTTTGTTTCTTGCTTTGCTTGTGTGTTTTACTTTCATACAGCAGTGGGCAAATATATCTGTATCTCAGGACCCCCAGTTCTACCAGGGTGACTTGCGTATTGCATTTTTCTTTCATTAGAAAAAAGAAGAAGAAAAAATATTTTATTTTAAATACCCAAATATTATCACATACACATTTAGACTAAAGAAATATCCTTTCTTTATGTGTTTCTTGTACTATATAGTAGAAATAATGCATATCAAATTTACCTTATTGTCTACATACCACATTTTTATTTAAATTTTACTTTATTAATTGTCCATGTAAAAATTGTAAATATCACATAGGAAGCAAGATAAATATGTTAAGATAAACTGGAAAAGCAGATTTTGAGAATTTAGAAAAATTCACGATTTATAAAAACAACAGCAACTTTCAACCATCAAGTCAGGTGCAAATTATAATTTGTTTGCCATGTGCAATTGATATGAGTATGTGCAGCTTCTATTGCACAAGGATTGCTGCAACTGCTCAGAAATATGTTTATTTTCATTCTTTATATCCCTATAAACTGAAAACTTTAAAGAGGATTCTAGTTGTGTTTAAAGCTATGTCCTTTCTAAGAGGCAACTGTGAGATCTCTTGATTTCTTTTGTAACCTAGGACCATACAAAAATCAAAAAGTATTAAAGATTATTGATTACACAGGAATCACATTTTTCCCAGGAATTCTCTGAGCTGCAGATGGTAGGAAGCTGGGAACAAAATGTTCTTATGACCCTCTCTGAGCTTTAGTGCTTGCTGCTGGAGATGGGATGCTAGAGCAGAAGGATCTATGTTTTGACTACTTCTAAAAGTTCTTAACCCTCTTTCATGTTTATAATGCTGACCTAATCCTAACCATTAGTTCTCAGGACACACTAAGGGATATACAATGAGGGAATTTTGTCTTTGTTGCCAGTAGCTGATTCACAAGTTCATCAACAAGGTACAGAGATACTGCGAGACTATTTTTAAATGGAGTTTAAACATGTAAAACTTACAAGAATTGACAATAAAATAAGATTTGTAATTCTTTTTTTCATAATTCAAACTTCCTCCCTTGTTAGCTTACTGGTTCAAGGTTTTATATTAGACAAAAGATCTCTGGTCTTGTTCCATGCTTTGTGAAATGACACACTGACTTTCTCTAAAACTCCATCTGCTTTTCTTATGCCAGCATCTTCATGGCGCCACAGTCTGTGAAATGGCTGTATTGAAAATGTTGATGTGCACGATAGGAATGGAAAGTGCATAATTATTGATTTTCAAATGCTGTAACAGCCAAATATACTTCTATGGTTACACTGAAGCACTTGAAAATATGGCAGTACCACATAACAGCTTACTGATAAAGCTTGTATCATTTAGATAAGCTTTAGAGACAAGATCTTTTTTTTTCCCCTCTGACAAGCCATTAGAAATATATTTCTTTTAGCAATAAAGTATGGTTTCAGCATTGGCCAAAATATCAATAACTTCCAGAGTATCTTTTCAGCCCACAGTAATAACTGTGGCTAAAAATAAAGTCAAATGATATTACAAATTACTAGGGAAATTGGGATTCCATCTTTCCTGTCTGTATTTCTAAATCTGTAGAAAAACAAATAACCTTTAATTGGTGCCGGGGGAGCATTTTCTGTGCTAACAGCTTGGTAGTGTAACATGGATATTGAGGGAAATCAAACCAGAAGCTAGTTTCTGCTGCTCTAACTCTGCCATAAACCCTTTTGTATGTGTCCACTGCATTATACTACCCAGAAGGTGTGATACACCTGGCTGGCCTAAAAGTCATGGTGACAATAAAATACCATCACATGATGTTAGTTTTAAAATTTATATTCCAGAATGTCAATACAGTATCTTTTCTTTCTCATGAGGAAATTTAGTTTTTTGTGGGGGTAGTTAATATTCACATTTATCCCACACATGTCTTTGTAATCACTTATTGATCATATTTTACTTTCAGGCACCTTCTGAATAGCACTTCTTAAGTTTTCTTTCTTGCCTCCAATAGATCACACAAGATGCCTTATTTTTTCGTAATTTCTCCCTATCCCTGAGATAGAGGAAACTCAGCTGCTTCCATTGTCTAAATAAAATATTTATTTCATCAACACATACACAGAGAACCTTCAGAGGCCTCTGTGAGGCAGTTAAACCCATAAATTAGTCACTTAAAAGTGAGTCAGGATAAGATGATGCATGATTGCCCTGTCTGCAGTTGAGAATGTTTGAAAATGCTAATTTATGACCTTTCCATAATAATACTAGAATGTTTCCAGGTCTTAAATATACATCTATGATATTTTCTATGTACCAGTGTTCCCATCCATTCCTCTTCACATTTTACATGTGGGAAATGAAGATTAACAGATCTGTGCAGGGATGATTTGCTCAAGGTCACCAAGCATAATTATGGGAAAGCCAAGAAAACTCTTAAACTTAAATCTGGTTGCAAACAATTGATCTGTTCTTCATCTCTTAAAATGAGTGGTGCCTAAAACAGTGGATTGCCACTAGAAAAATGTCACTAAATAGTCTTTCCTACTTTTCTTTTTAAGATAATAAATAGCATGAATCTTTTATGTGGATCAATTTTACAAACTGATTGTAAACACAGTGATAGAAAGACCTGCAAATAATTTTCACAGCTGGCAATTAAACCTTGTTTAATACTGTAAATGTGTGTATTATTTACTATTGTTATATGTGCAGAAAGATAGGAAAGAATGATTTATGTGGTCTTGTGGTCCCCTACTTGATATGGAAACAGTGGGTAACACTGTGTTTGGAATAAAATAGACTAGAACAGTTCAGCTGGAAGAGACCTACAATGACCATCCACTCCAACTGCCTGACCACTTCAGAGCTGACCAAAAGTTAAAACATGTTGCTAAGAGTATTGTCTAAACGCCTCTAAAAAACTGACAGTCTTGGAGCATTGACCATCTCTCTAGGGAGCCTGTTCCAGTGTGTGACCACACTGTCAGTAAAGAAATGCTTCCTAATGTCCACTCTAAACCTCCCTTGGCACAACTTTGAACCATTCCTATGCATCCTGTCACTGGACATTGGGGAGAAGAGTTCAGTACTTCCCTTTCCACTTGTCCTCCTCAGGAAGCTTTAGAGAACAACGAGGCTGCCCCTCAGCCTATTTTTCTCCAAACTAGACAACCCTAAAGTCCCTAGCTGCTCCTCTACGGACATTCCTTCCAGCCCTTTCACCTGCTTTTGTTGTCCTTCTCTGGATTCATTCAAGACCTTTATCGACCTTCTTAAATTGTGGGGTGCAGAATTTCACAAAGTGCTCAAGGTGAGGCCACACCAGCACTGAGTAGAGAGGGACAATCACTTCTTTTGACGGGCTGATTACACTGTTTCTGGCATCTCAGGATGGGGTTTGCCTTCTGGACTTCCAGGGCACTCTGCTGACTCACACTGAGCCTGCTGCAGATCAGCACCCCCAAGTTCCTTCCTGCAAGACTGCTTTCCAGCCATTCCCCTCCCAATTTATTACTGTGCCCAATATTACTCCACCCTAGGAGCAGAATATGGCATTTGTTCTTGTTAAATTTCTCATCCTATTAATCATTACCTAATGCTCCAATCTCTCTAGATCCCTCTGAAAGGCATCCTATCCTCAAAGAGTCAACAGCAGCTCCCAGCTTGGTATCATTAGCAAATCTTCTAATGATATATTCAGCTCCTTCATTCCAGATGGTTAAAAAATATATTGCTATATTATTGATAAATATATTGAATCAGAACTGGCCCTAAAATCGAGCCATGAGGAATACTACTGATGGTCCATGCCAGACAGATGTAGCCCCATTCACTGCAACCCTTTGAGTTCTGCCCTTCAGCCACTTCTATCACCTGGCACACCCAAAACACACTCATCCCACAGTTGGACATGTCCAGAAGGATGCTGTGAGGAACAGTATCAACAGCCTTAGTAAAACCTAGAAAAACTACATCTACCACCGTCCCTTCACACAAAGGCCGATGACTTTATCATGGAAATATATCAAATTAGTTATATAGGACTTTTCCTCTGTGAACCCATGTTGTCTGTGCCATGTTGATTTCCTCCTTCCAGAATAAAGGGCTGCTTTTCTGAGGGATGCCTCAATCTCCCTCTAGAGTACTTTGAAACACTTTTCAAGATACACACCAAAATAACGTCCACTTATTCCACTGTTGACTTGATTAACAGTAGAGAATAACTATGAAGGGCCTATGACCAGTCCGGAACGCTGTCTCCAGTAGGGTGGGAGCTATCAGAGTTTCATTAAGAACTGGTCACTTTTCCTGCTGAATCTCTACCCTTGTATTCCCCAATCCTCCTGTCTCCATGCCTTTCAAAATTAAAAGGTTTTCTCAGAATAACCTGAGCCTATTTTCCCCATTTTAAAGGGAAAGAAACCTTAAACGCTGCTTTTAAAATATGCTAGTAAGCAGTTATTTCTCAGAAACCATGAAGATTCTTGGATACCTTTTACCATTACAAACCTTTTATCATGCGACTTCAGGAAGAAGACAGGCAATTCTAGTCAATTGAAATCGAAAAAGTCTATTCATAATTTTGTACAGTCTAAATCAGAACTAAAATCCAACACTAATTTCAGAGGATATTCTAAATATATTCAACAAATATAACTACATAAGATTGCAAATGTGATTCAATTGCCTCCTTTGATCATGAATAGAATATTTTCCAGGCAGTGCCATTTCAGGAATCTATTGATCATAATTAGAAAAGGGCCATGAATGACTGCTTACGCTAAGATTGGATAAAATAATTCTTAAGGCTATTAACATTTGAAAGGAAGAAAATGCAGATAAGAAAAAGACAAACAAAACCCTGTTATTTACCATTTAAGCTTTGGGGGTTATCTTTGTAAGAGAGTTTAAAGTGAAATTTTAGCATACCATCACACATCAGAAGATAAAAGTGGATTTTCTAATCATCTTAACAAAATGCTATGGTACACATACAATAGACTCTATTTCTGTTAACAAATTAATGCTTTTCTTCCAGTCAGATAATCAATAAAAATACAAATGGATTTAACAGCCAACATATTACCAAGCTTCTCATTACACATTGCATGACTTCATTGGAATCCAGCAAATAGAATTTAAGAAGCACAGTTTTGAGAGTTTTGGAAATGGCAGCATATATCTGGAGACTCCTAGTTGTTTCTTAATTGTCCTATGGGCATTGACAAGAGCTCAATGAATCATGGATCTCTCTCTTAGAAAAAAGCAACAAAAGACCCCGGTGTGGAGTAAGTAGTGACATGGTAATTTTCTAAGAAAACTATTCAGAATAAGGAAAATACTAGGCTTTTAGGTGTTTGCACTTAAAAGTAAAAGACACTATTTTTAATGTACTTTGCTGTATCTTAGACATGTATTTTGAAAATCCCCCTTTATAAGCAACAAGAAGTTAATCCAAAATTTTTTTACATGAGAATATAAACTTATATGATTAATCTCATATTTTCTTCTTTCCTTACTGTGTATTAATTCTGCACCATTACTCCTATTATATATTGTCAGGTGTCTTGTTAAAAATCACACTGAGGAATAGGAAGTTTAAATTCTTTTACGACATCTAATGGAAAAATAACTTGTTTTCCAACTTAAATACCCTATGAAAGCTTGCAGGTAATTACATGTAAATAATCATCGATCATATTCTCTTTTTGCAGCGTTTTGGGTCAGCCATGGCTGGCTGCCAGGTGCCCATTGAGATGCTCCTCCACAGGAGAGAGAGAGAAAATAAGATTAAGGAACTTGAGAATCAAGCTAAGAACATGGTGTTTTCTTATCAGTTATTTTCATGGCGAAACAGATTTGATTTGGGGGAGTTCAGCTTATTGCTTATTAATAACAGTGTAAGATAGTGAGAAATAAAGACTAAACTAAAACCACTTTCCCCTTCCTCTCCTTCCCAGGCTAAGCTTCAGTGCTTCACCCCTGACTTCTGTACCTCTTTCCCTCAAGTGGCACAGGAAGATGGAGAATGGGGTTCACATCAGCCCACAACAGCTCCTCCCTGCCACTCCTTCCTTCTCACACTGTTCCCCTGCTGCAACATCCAGTCCCTTGCTCGGGTTACTATACTTCATAAACTGTTCCAATGAGGCTCCTTTCCATGGGGCATGGTCCTTCAGAAACAGACTACTCCAGCATGGATTCTGAGCTGCAGCTCATACCAGAAAATCTGCTCCTGAATGGTTTCTCCACATGCTGCACCTTCCTCCTGACATGTCGGAGCATGGGGTCGGTCCTCCACGGACTGCACACAGATCTCTGCTCCACCACAGAGCTCCGTGGGCTGCAGGAGGACAGCCTGCCTCACCACAGTCCTCTCCAGGGGGCTGCAGGGGAACTTCTGCTCTAGTGCCTGGACCACCTTCTCCCTTTCTTCTTCTGTGACATTGATGTCTCCGGAGCTGTTGGTTTCACTTTTTCTCATTCTTCTTTGTCACAGCTGCTGAGCAGCATTTTTATCTGTTCTTAAATATGATATCAGAGAGGAGCTAGCAGCTGGTGGGCACAACTTTGGCCAATGGCAGGCTCTCTTAGGAGCTGTCTGTAACTGGCTTTGTCTGATATGGGGTGAGTTTCTGTTGTCTTCTCACGGAGGCCACCTCTATAGCCCCCTCCCTGTTACCAAACCTTGCCACAAAGCCCAAATATAAGGGTTTTTATTCTAATAGTAAAACATTTCCTTCTGGAGTAATTTGACAGTGCAAAGAGCATAACTTAGAGTCAATTTACCCTTTTGTCTTTTAAAAATAGATTTAATCTAGCATTATTCTGTTGTTGTGATCTCTTATAAACCAGTGTACCAGGGCTATGTGAATTATTCAATACAACCCTGGCTATGCAGCAGTATAGTGAACTGTTCCAAAGAGGTCTAATTTGATATACTTCTCTATGGTGATACGCTGTTTCCAATACTGTCATTCATTACACAAATTAGCAACAAAAAAGGAGTACAAGAATAATACAATTTGATTAATAACCATAGGAAATTTTACCTAGTTTACTGTTATTAAAGTAAAATTGTTTTCAAAAACCATCCCTTGCGTTTCTGTTATGTTAATAAAAATACAGCTACTTGTATGAGCGCGTAGAATCATAGACCAGTTTGGGTTGGAAGGCACCTTAAAAATCATCTGGTTCCAACCCCCCTGACATTGCCAGCCGTGCCTTATGCTAGACCAGGGCCTTGAACACTTCCAAGGATGTGGCATCCAAAATTTCTCTGGTCAACCTGTTCCAGTGCCTTGCCAACCTCACAGCAAGGAATTTCTTTTTAATATCCAATCTAAACCTAATCTCTTTCAGTTTTAATCCAATTACACCTGTTCTATCACTACATGCAAAGGCAAACCATCCCTTTCTAGATTTCTTCTAGATTCCCCTCATGTCCTGAAAGGCCACAATAAGGTCACACCAGAGCCTCCTCTTTTCCAAGCTAAAGAATCCCAATTCTAGCCATCTTTGTGAGTCTCGAGTTCCCATGTATATGTTGATAGAAGGGTTACATCATAGAATCACAGAATCACAGAATATGTGCAAAGAAGCACCTGCTCATACTCATATCACTGGTCAAAGAAAGAACACCACAAGTTATTGGACAGATAGCATTTGTGACCACCAACGACCACTGAACACCCTGCAAATACTCCTCTGAGCATACCTGGAACATGGACTGTAGATAAGATAAAGGTGGTACTATTTTCCAGATGTTACCTCAGACCTAGGGGAAGGTTCACATAGCTGTATGTGAATTGTGGGAGACTGTAGTCATTGGAAATGAACACAAAGAATGCGGAATTTTGTGGGCGACAAGGAAAGCCAGCTCATCAACTGTGCTGAAGTCAGCTATGACTGGGAAAAATGTAATTCTGGCAGGGGGAGATTGCTACAACCATCTCCCAGCCCAATGACCAAGAAACCACTGACTCAAAAGAACAGAAAGACTGAGCATGAGGCATAATTAGCATTAGAGAACAGTGTAAGCAATGAACATCTATTCCTTTGTTTGCTAAAATGTATAAAGAGTGAAAAGTTTTGAACAACTTTGGGACCCTCACCACCAAGCAGCCCAGGGTGAAGAAGGATCAACAGGATGTCACCAAATCCAGGGCTGCTGACTGTCTTCTGCTTGATCTCTCTCTCCCCTCTCTTTTCTATTTCTTTATAGCTCTCTACGTCACATTTACTGTTAAATAAAATCTATATTATTGACTTCGGCATATGGTCTCCTTTGTGCTTTAATTCAGGCAGAGGCATCTCAGTAGTTGGATCTCAACTGTGTTTTTAACAGACATGGGGTTTTTTTGCATATTCTGCATATTGCATATTAAAAAAAATGTTCAAATGGATGAGAAAGTGAAGGAGTACTTTTGGAATATCATCAAGACTTTGATGAGAATGATGACTAGACATATAACTTGGCAGATTCAAGATAGCTTGGAGCTAAAAATCGCCATGATCTTCAATGATAATGGAGTAAACATTCAATTTTTATTAATTCAACTAATTAAAATTCTCACAGTTTGCATCAATCTGCTTTCTAGCCTACATGAGAGGAAAATAGAAAACATTATCTGTATGTTCAATAGAGTCTTTTAATGCATCAGGGGAAGAGGGAAGCTTATAAGCTGGATGGCTATTGGAAGTCTAGCATATTTAAAATTTAGTTTAAAATATCTTTAATTAAGAAATATAAACAGAAACTATATATGTGACTGCTCTGTAATTATTTATTTATGAAAATACTGCTCATAGAACTGAAAATACATTCTTAAAGAGACTTCACTTTCATAGTCTTTTTTAATTGAAGATCACCCTAGACTTTCAGGGAAAAAAAATACAAAGATTCTCAGGTACAACACTGGCACAAAAGTAATAATAAAGATATATTTTATTTATGAATTTTCTTTACATTGTTTCATTTGTTCATGTTTTTTTGTATATATGGAAGCACAAACTTCATGTTTCAGTTCTGCCAACTCTCTCAGCAAGATGTAGTTTAATCCTTCAAAACTTAGCACTGTAGTTTGCCTTTGTGTCCACAGAGGGGATAGAAAAGTCAGATTCAGTTTTTCATGTATTTTTTTCTTAGGAGCTTGAAAATTTTATGTGTGTGTATTATATTACTAGGTATTTCTTTACAAACTGATCTGAGTCATGCAGAAACAACTTATTTTTTGTTTAAAGTCAGCAATTCAGGGTGGGAGAGAAAAAAAATCAACTCCTGGCTAGGTCAGTTACATTTTCTTATATCTCTACAAGAAGTGGTTTCTAAACATGAGCATTGGGTAAGGGACACATGAAAAGGGCTGACTAAAGGCTGCTATCACTACTTCGTGAAAAAAAGCTTTTACTGTTACTGATCTCCCCCTCTTGAAGCTGATCCTAAGGGAAAAAAATTGCTTCATTTTGCTTTAGAACTAATGCCTAGTATAACTCAAAATCCTCCTTAATTGCCATTTCTTCAGGCTTGACTTCCCGTAATAAAACATTTCACCCATAGGAAAAGATATATTTGGCTGCTGAAGATTTAACCATTTTCCTTAGATGGTGCCCTGTCAGAGAGACGAAGCAAGGAAAGACTTATTTTTTACTCCTAACTAATTTTCAGACAGTAAAAAGGAGATGCTAGAGCTCAAAAATAGTCTTTTCTTATTAAATATTTTTATTTTTCCAGCGCAATTTTCTGAAGCACTGTTTAATTTGTATATTTGTTTGATTTGCCCAAAAGTATATTGACCCTAAAATATTTTCAAATGATAGATTTTCTCAAGGTTAGTTTCCCCATTAAGGTCTTGATGCAGTAACCATCTCAGCTATTAGTTTAAACATATCAAACTAATACAGTGTATTGATTTTGTGGATGTATAATGTATGTTCAGCATGATCATACATTAGGAAAGCTTTGTGCATTTAGCAAATCAAACCAGAAAAATTGGGGAATTTTTAATATCTAGTTATTCTGCTATCTGCACTTCTTATTCAAGCTAGAAAAGGTATGATACAAAAGCTATGTGATCAGGAGAGAAAGTGATTTGACAGATATTTTTTGCTGAATGGAAATATCATAGGGTGTGGTTCAATGTTTCGTATTGCTTTCTTAAGATAGACATTCCATATTCTCTGTCCTAAACGTTTAGATTTAGGACTATTATTGTCTTAAACTTTTCACTGAAAATTATTCTTGCAATATATTTATACTGAATTTAAAAGCAAGTGTTGTTCCATGCAAGAAGAAAAGATCATAAGAAATTGATACAGGAAAGCAAACTTCTTCCTTGCACATCAAAGCCACCTGACCAAAGGCATGACACTAAAATGGAAGACAAGTACTAAAGATGGAAAAATCTGGTAACTCATGGGTCAAAGGACTGTAGCAGTTCAGGCCAGTGTAATTTTTTTTTTTTTTTTTTTTTTTGTGAGGAAGAAAGAATTAAAGGCTTGCTAAAGCTACAAATATATTTGAAATGTGCATCATCTCCAGCAAACAGCCTGTCCCATGCAATCCCAGATTGAATGCATTTAGCATAATTTAAGGTACTGATATCAAGAGGCTTGATGAACCACATAGGTATAGTTGAATGCATCTGAACTTAAATGTAATGAGATATCCATACCTGTTATCTTCACAAAACTCCTGTCAGGCTCTGTTCTTACTCATGCAAAGATTCCGTCAATGAGAAATGTAGAAAACAGCTTTTAGAACAGCACTCTGTGTGTGTGTGAGAGCGTCTTTTTGTGTGTGTGTAGGAGCACTTAATTTAAAATACAAGTTTTTTGTTTACCTCATACTTATCTTCAGGCTCAGCATCCATTAGCAAAACAGTATTAAACAACTATAGACTGAGCTATGATGTTCTACAGCACAATTTTAAAAGATATTCAAACATACAGAAAGCCACCAGAAGATTTCAGAAGTACTTTGCCGTTAGTAGAGGAAGCAATAATGAGAAGCACTGGAGGACACACAATAAAGCTACATAGACTTCTGATTATTCAGAAAATAGAATTCAAATTTGAACAGTTGCAGTCAAGGGCTACTAAGATGGGTATAGACTAGAATGTGGGTATATTTGACTAGAAGAACTGGCTCCTTTTATCTTGCTATGCAAAGCTGAGGAGTACTCAGAAATACTCTTGATGGGGGAGAAAGCAACCATACAGGCTATGCAGCAATGACAGCATCACACCATATGAACATCAACTGACTATGAAAGATTTGTCTTCACAACGAGAACAAAGTGTCTGCCCTTTCTTGTGGGGTCATGGTGTGTTACAAGGTGAGTGATGTAATGATTTCATTAAATTAAAAAAAAAAATTCAATCGAAATTTAAGTATTATGTATTACACGGTGTTAGAATAGGGATGAAAATGTGGACTGCAAGACCTTCTGGAGTCTAATGTGTGAGCTTAGTCTGATGTATTAGGAAAGATAGAAAGTGATTGAATGACTGCAGTAATCCATCAACCAGGCTGCATGCGGTAACACTGTGTTCCTGCCGCAATAATGAAATGCAAGCGTTGATCACACTGTTCCAAGATTCCTGTTCTCCAAGATGTTTAAGAAATATTGTATCTAACTTGTAGAAATAATGATAATAGCAAATTATATCCAAGCCAGGGGAAAGTGTGGTACTATAGTCCTATTAACTACAAGGATCCTGCATCTACCCTCTCTGAACTTCTGCACCTTTTGGGATATTAAGAGTAAATTGTTTACCTGAGTTTGTAGAGTGAATGGAAAAGGTTTCCTGACATGTTTGAAATGCCCCTGAATTTCAGACCAGGATTAATCATCAGATGCAGCAAACAGCTGGCTCTGCCACTGCCAGCTCAGCCTGCAGCTGAGCAAGTCAAGCAGTGCTGGCAATAGTGTGCTGTACCACCCCGCTCCCTGGCTTTGGAGGGAACTCTGAAGAAATCCTTCCATTCCATGGGGACAGAAGAGGCTTGTTGCCTTTCACAATGGGAGAAGGGTCTTCATGAGGCTGAAGAGGTCTTTCTCAACTTTAACCTAATAAGTTGTATAATAACCTAGTATGTTATGGTATGGTGTTTCTAGGCTTTGAAATAACCCACAGTTTCAGACTTAACTAAATCCAGAACACAGTCAATCTGTTAACAAATGTTGTCATAATACTTAAGTACTTAATATTCAAATATGGTTTTAAGTGACCAGAGACCTGAATTCTGTCCCTCCAACAACAGCACAGGGCTGACGACAGGAAAGACTTGCATTAATAATTTTGTCTTCTGTGTCTTCATTCCAGAGCTGTAAAGCACCATCAACCCTATCTTACCCAACGGCAAATTGACATTTTACTTCTTAGACAACAGCAGGAGAATTGATCTCTGTGTGGGAGCAACCGCTAAAACATTTGGTGCTCTCTGGGAGTTGTTCAACATATGCTCATCCATTGAAACGTTCTGCATGTTTCCTACATAATCGGGGCTGGACCTCAGCCATCCACAAAGTAGATGACAGCCATAAGCACCAGGCCATGAGCTGTATTCTCTGTATGGCCTTTTCTCAGCACACCTTCTGTTCCCTCCACTCCCCAGAAAAGAACTTGTTTTCTAAACGTAAAGATTTTAATTAAATGGAATTTCCCAGTTTTTGCCAAATCTGGTAATTGTTCATATCATCCTCATTTTAAATGAAGATAGAAACACTGCTCTTTGGCAGTGTTCCTTTCTTAGTTGGCAAACAGGAATTTATCACAATGGAATAAATTACATAATAGCATAGCTTTTTAAAGCACCATTAATACAAATATATATACTTCCTTTTTGACAGAAGTGCCACTGGTCTATTCAAAATCTAAATTAATTTTCAGACTTTTATTACTTCAAACATTTTCCTTTTCGTTCCGGACTCTAAAATAATGCATTCACAAGTGCAGCCTGATCATATATCTTTTCCAATCTCCACAGCTTTCTAAAAATATCCATGAAAAGCAATCTTTTCCCAAATGATCTTTACATTATAGCATTATTGTAACGATGGTCATATTTTATTTTCAGTTTATGGGTCTGTAGCATGTAGCTACTAACACTGGTATTAAAAGTGAAGTAACATGGCATTGAGGCTGGAACTTCTTATGTTGGCTGCAAAAGATCCATGAAACCATAGATGGTTTTATTTTCATTAATCAATTAGAAACTTGAACGAAAGGCTTTATTAGCATTTGAGGAGCCAACAGACCTCTTCTCCATAAAGATGGAGATCATTCATTGGTCCCTGGGGCTAAGTGCATAGGATGTTAAGACCTTTTCACTGGCTCTGAGATCAAAATGACATAGCCTAGCTCACATTCACATACCCGTGCTCTCTTCTCCCCCCAAAGAAGTGGGCAGCATCAAAACTGCCAGTGTGGCATGGCCCTTCTCATGTGCTATTTGTGCCAACCTCTGTTTGGGCCCAGTGCCACCTGACAGTGGCCAGAGCTGTAAAGGACCATGCCAATGACTGAGAAAGCTGCCATAACAGACTGCAAACATGGTATGATTATGGACCATAACTGTGGGGCTGTCTCAAACCTGGCTCTGTTTCATTTATTTGTACAGACAGGACCTGTGAAACCTGTGAGATAGTAAAAGAAGGGTGCTTAATATTTGGAGAATATTATAGGATATAAGCTAATGGAAAGTTTATAATGTGCTTTGAAAATTTTTTTTTGTGTTCTTTTTTCTATAAGAACTATGAATTTTAAAGTCCTAGACCTTTTTTGATTCATTCTGAGCAGTATGCTTTTAGTAGCTATTGAGGCTCCATTTTAAGGAAGCCTCATCATTCCAAATACTGAAATTCATAGGTAAGTCTCACAGGGGTACCAGTGGAGGACAATCCCCACATACCTGGGTGACATAGGTTACCATTTCCTGCAACAGATTCCCATGTATCACCAGCCCTGCTTTGATTTCTAGCTGTAAGCCCCCCTGTCTATTTAGCAACTTGGGGTTTTTTATGTCTTTCTTACAGATTGACACAACAGGAGTAAGTTCTCCTCCAGAAAGATATAAATAGTAGTCTCAAGACATCATTAAAATCCTATTTTAATCTTTGAAACCAGAGGAAATTTGGAGAATAGAATGGGACTCAGAGAAGCAGAAAGTATACATTACCATAAATAACATATAGTAGAGGTGCAATAGAGTGAGAATATATCTCAAGCCCAAATCAATATCAGCAAACTAGCCACACAGTAGATTTTTTACTCTTACTGTGTAGATAAGTTTTAGTTGACTTTAAGTTCATAAAGTTATTCCTTGTGGAAATAATAACTTATTAGTCAGATTTTACCTTTATTAATACGTTTGCAGAAAGTGCAAATGATCACTGAAGAAACCTGCCCACTTTTTAATGTTTTCATTCAGAGCAAATAGAGTTGCCAAGCCTATGTCTTGTAAAACTTAACAACTTGGATCCAACTGGTATATCAAAGCAAGCTGTGGCCTATCAGGTTTTGGAACACGACCAAGAAAACACAAAGAATTGCAGTGTAAGGAAAACATTGCTTACTTCAAAAAAAATATGGGTGGTTAATTTTTTTTTTTCCTCAAGAGCAATCCAGATGGGAACTTCAAGTGCCAGTCAAAATCTGAGTCCTAAAATACCCTGTATGATTTACTCAAAGTTCATGAAAAGAGAAGGGAAGTATTTTCATTCTAGATACATTACCAATGCAAAATCATTGTAGAGACTTTTTTTCTTAGAATTTTCTTTGGACTCAATTTAGCTCTTATTGTGGCATTACAATACCTGAAAATCTCAATACGTAGTTATTCATAGCATTTTCTGAAAACATTATTGTTTTGTGTCAGTGCTTAGAGTGTGTTCTAAAATCCTTTTATATTTGTACTTTTTTTTATGTCATAGGACTGCTTTTTTGACATTAAAAGAATACAATTCTAAATACTTTAATGTTATTGAAGAGCTGATTATGTATGATGAACAAACTCAGAAAATCTTTTCAGTCTTAGTCCCAGACAATAGTGATCATTAAATACTTCTGTTGTCTTGTACATGAAACATTGCAGAATTATGATCTCCTATGTAAGTCTGGTACCATCAAGGTCCAGTTTGAGCTTCAGTTAAGTTTTATTTTTGACAGCTAGTACTAAAGGTATCAAATTGACAGTAGAAATACTGAGAACTTTATTTTCTCCTGTTATTCCTCATAACTTGGAAAAAAAAACCTCAGATGGAATTTTTGTTCTTTTGAGAATTATTCCTTATAAATTACAAAATCCTCTGATTTGTTATATTCTGTGTCTCTCTGAATTTATGAAACTCTGTACTGTTTTATTTTATTGAATTATCCATAAAATTATATAAAAAACCTGAATATTTGGCTTTAGTTTCTCCTAGTGTTAAAAAATTCCTTATAGTACTCTGTCTTCATTATGAAAACAATACTGCTATTACATACAGGATAATTCAGTCTCCTAAATATCACAGCAGGTGTCTTTAAAATGAGGTGCAAAACACTCTGTGAATACAGGGAGCTTTGTAAATGTATCAATGCTATTTTTTTTAAATATCTTCTTGGTTTTTCTTTTCCTTAATTAAGTCTGTCATAAATCCAAAAACCTTCAGTTTATATTACAGCTAGTGGTGGGGTCAGTGGCTCTGACCCAGGAAGAGGTGACCGGTCCGGGGAGATGGTCCCAAAAGGAATCGCCTTCCCGAGGCCCGGTGTCTTCCCTCAGCTGCTGGCAGAAGGGCCCTTGCAGAGGCTGTCAGCTCTTCAGTGATTATCAGGTTGTGATTCCAGCTCAGCTCTGCAGGGCAGCCTCCAGGCCAAGCCAGACCAGAGAGAGAGACGAGAGGCTCGTGTGGCTGGTTCTGCACGAAGGTAACTTTATTGTGGGTCCCCTCCAGCGAAGGGGAGAGCCAGGGACGAGAACCCTCTCTGCCCAGGGGCAGAGGGCTAGCTTTTATAGGGATACAGGCCAATGGGTGAAGGCCAATGGGTTACAAAGGATCTGCATAGCGTCTCCTAAAGGATTGTGGGTCTGTCTTTACTCGCCGTGACCAAAGAAGTGGTTGCCTTTCCAGGGAGTCCTGCTGGGCGATTGCAAAATCTCTTATCTCAGCAGAGATCCCTCCAGGGCAGGGGCTGGGCATACCCCGCAAGTTTATATAACCTAAAATTATTATGTTTATTTCAAATGTAAGTGCATTTATTTATTTTGTATTGCATGGTGAAGTTGTGTTTATTACTCAGAACTGTCCACTTTTGATGTCCAGATGATTACTCATAAGAACGAAAACTTGTGCAGAGTACATATACTTTAAAAGTTAAAATTACATGCATTATAAATATTTGGGCAGTTTTCATGTTTGAAAATTACCTACTTTACTGAGTACAGTACCTCTTAAGTTTCTAAGCATCCATGACACACACCATAACAAGCCTGAACACAGCTGTCATAGAATCGTAGAAGCGCAGAATGGCTCAGGTTGGAAGGGACCTTAAAGATCACCTAGTTCCAACCCCCCTGCCACAGGCAGGGACACCTTCCACTAGACCATGTTTCTCAAAGCCCCATCCAACCTGGCCTTGAACACTTCCAGTGATGGGCCATCCACACCTTCTCTGGGCAACCTTTTCCAGTGTCTCACCGGCTCACAGTAAAGAATGTCCTAAGAGCCAATCTAAACCTGCCCTCTGTCATTTGAAGCCATTCCCATCATTTAAAGCCGTAGTGCTCTGCAGGTTTGGACAGCCTGTGGGCTGTTTATTGCAGTCACAGGGTGAGGATGCAGCTATGACAGCCTGCACAGCAGCTCACAGTTACACACTTCCTCGGGGCTGTTAATCAAAATGTAACATCTCTCTAAATATACAGGCCAGGGGCAACTTGCATAGGGTTTGGTGGACAATGGGATGGCGTCACATACAGCCAGAGGCCTACACTATCCCTCAGATCTGTATTTAGTTTCCTCCCAGTCAGGGTTAGGGCAACGCCTCAGGGCTGCCTGAGCATTCCTCTGGCCAAGGCTCTGCTGGTAGCATGCTGAAAAGAGCAGTATAAAAGTGCCAGTAATCCTACACTGTTGTCTGTTTTATTTAATGATAAAACCATAAATCAGGGAGAATGACAGTATTATATCCTTTTCACCTTCTATTAGAGTTCAGTGTTCCCCTGATAGGAAATAAGTCTCTCCAGAGAGAAAGAGCTGATCCTAGATTGATTTCTGAAGTACTCTCAAGCTTCCAGGATTTAAGAGGAGATGGAAAATTGATTTGTATTTCACATGCTACATTCATTTGTGGAACATGTCTTCAGCTGAAGTAATATAGTATTTCTCCATTACAGTAATCTGTATGAAGACTGATTTACATTAGGGTTTTGCAATATAATTCTCTTTTAACTCCCAAGACCTTAGGAGACAATATCAATATTCCTCACTTACTTTTGGCGTGAACATGCGAAATGCTTGAAACCTGTTTCTTGAGTCAGAACTTAATGCTTCCCCCTCTGCCCGGTAAATGACCTCTTTTCTGAATATCCCAATGAAGAGGGATAGTGTTTTCAAGGCAGAAAGCAGGAGACATTGTTCTGTTCTACTGAATCTGCTTCATGAATTAAATACAATTAAACTGCTGGCAAGATTTAACTGTTAAAATGACAGTGCCTGAGAGAAACAAAATAATGAGGGTTTCTTTTAGAAAATATTCAGGTTAAGTCTGTATATTCATGAAGAACCTTATAGAATGCATAAAGCAAGTATTTGTAATATTTGCCAGTTGATTCTACTCCCCCTGGTAAGCATCAGTTGTTTGTTGTTTCTTAAGTAGAAATCATACTGATTGTGACAACTGTTTCAGCCCTTTGAAACTATTAAAATGATCAAATAAATTTCAATTATAAACCTGACCTTTCTCATACATGTAATTCCAGATCTGTACCATGACATTTATTTAAGTCATAGTCTTGCTTATTTCTGTTATGAGTATATAGAAATATAAAATAAGTTTTGGTTAGGCCAAGTAAGCAGAACAATCTGAATTCCACAGTTCAAAAACTCATTGAACAACAGGAGGTTAGGAGATAAAAAATCAGACCTTGCTCTGTGTCAGGATGGTATGAATTCACATATGGATTCCCATTTATGACAATTGACTTTGTGCAGCATGAAATAGATGTCTCAGTACAGAAATGATGACATATTGCATTCATAAAATCTCTTAAAATTGACAGAGACTCTGCAGGTAATTCTCCTAGGATTTTCAGCTTTTTATTGGCATAAACAAATGGGAACAGTTTACATTCTGCTACTTTTATTTTAATGCCTTTAAAAATGCAGTAAATTGTAGTGTCTGGTTTTTGGTTGGTTGGTTTTTTTCCTAGCAGGCAATAAATATCTCCTTGATTGAGAAGTCTCACTCTTTTAGAAAATCCTATCTTTTTGGTCCTTTCCATCAAAGAACAAAGGAGCAAAGATTGTACTATTTTGTATTGCCTCCTAGAAATACTACATTAAAATATTTGTTTCCCTTTTGAACTTAAGATGTCAACACAGAGATACCAACCAAACTTCCATCATCTATCTTTAGTAAAAATCTTAGTTATTATTTGAGTTTCTAAAAATTCTCTTGAGATTTCCTAGGGACATGATGAGATTAGTAGTAGCTAAAGAATGACGAAACACCATAGGAATTGGTCCTTTAGAAATATTTCATAGAATCATAGAGTGGTTTGGGTTGGAAGGGACCTTAAGGACCATCTAGTTCTAACCTTCCTGCCATGGACTGGGACACTTTTCACTAGACCAGGTTGCTCAGAGCCCCATCCAGCCTGGCCTTGAACTATTCCAGTGATGGGACATCCACAGCTCCTCTGGGCAAACTGTTCCAGTGACTCATCTCCCTCACAATCATGAATTTCTTCCTCATATCTAATCTAAATCTACTGTCTTTCAGTTTGAAGCCATTCCCCTTTTCCTGTCTATACATGGTCTTGTAAAAAGTCTCTCTCTGTCTTTCTTGTTGGCTCCCTTCAGGTACTGGAAGGTCAAAATTAGGTCACCCCAAAGCCTTCTCTTTTCCAGTCTGAACAAACACAATTCTCTCAGCTTTTCCCTCTGACCATCTTTGGACTTGCTCGGATAGGTCAATGAGCTTCCCATGCTGGGGACCCCAGAGCTGGATGCAGCACTGCAGGTGGGATCACACCAGAGCAGAGCAGAGGGGCAGAATCCCCTCCCTGGCCCTGCTGCCCACGCTGCTTTGGATGCAGCCCAGGACACATTTGGCTTTTAGGGCTCCAAGTCTTATTAAACCCCAGGAGATTCCCATTGGCCCACTTCTTGAGCTTGTCTAGGTCCCCCTGCATGGCATCCTGTCCTTCAAGTGTGTAAACTGCACTACTCAGCTTGGTGGTGTCATCTGCAAATTTGCTGAAGGTGCATTTGATTCCTTTGTCTATATCTTTAATGAAGAGATTAAAAAACACTGGTCCCGCATGGACCCCTGAAGGACACCACTTGTCACTGATGTCCATTGTGACTCTGAACCACTGACCACTACTCTCTGCGTGTGGCCATCCAACCACTTTCTTATCCACCAACAGTCCATGCATCAAATCCATTTCTCTCTAATTTAGAGAGAAGGATGTTGTGGATGCTGCGTCAAAGGCTTTATAGAAGCCCAGATGAATATCTTTGACCCTTTTCTTGTCCACTGATGTAGTCACCATTTCTGTTGTATCCAATAGAAACCTCTAGACCACAAGATTTCTTTAGTATTATCATCTCCAACAACAATTGCTTAAGTAAATCTGGAAAGTACACTAACATTATAGATATTTCCAGCAACACTTCTAAAGAACTTAGTTTTGAAAGGAATTCCTGAAGCTGGTAAATTTTAAGCATCCTCTGAGAATACCATTGGACAAATGTCCACACTAGAAATCCTGTCACTGACCCTTTGCATACCACAGGTCAGAGGGACCTGTGGCCCAGCCAGGGGACTGAACACTGAGAGACACAGCAGGAGCCAAAGACCTCCAGACTTTTCATGCACTTGGACTGTGGGAGTATAAAAGACATGGGGTTCCTGTTTTCAGGGTCCCTCCTTGGAGGCACCCAGACTGAGATGTTACTCTGTCGTTGCACCATGATTACATTATTTTAAGGCTCAAGACATCTGAGATTCTGCTATGAGAAACCTGGGGATCAAACTGGTAAGGAAGGCTGGTCTGACTGTGTGAGTGTGTGTGTAGGGAGTCAAGTGGGGTTGGCTCAGTGGAGCTGCCCACTGTGAAGGGGCCTCAGTCCCAGTTCAGGTGGTGCAAGTGTGACTGCCAGAGTGGCTCCTGGACAGTCAGATAGGAAAGTTTCTTTAACAATTGTCTAGAAAGTTGACACTGGCCTGTTGGGTTTTTAATGTAAAAGAGTCTGAATTGTGTGTTAAACATGCTAGCTACTTAGAGTAGTAAAAATTTACATGCCTTTTTGCAGGAACAAAGGGAATGCACTGTAAAACCAGCAAGTCTCTGCCAGAATATAGGCCTAAACTGTGCTTTAATTTCATCAAGCTATGAGTTTGTCTCCTAGATGTTGCAAGGTAGGGCATTAGATTGCTATTGCTATTCCTTGCTTTAAAGAATGATCAATAGCAAGCATGATGGATAGCGCTGGACAGAGAAGGAGTGGTCCTGGTTATATGAAAGATGCCAATTACATTTTGCCCTGTGGGGCAAACTTTCATTTCACCAAAGCGCTAATACAAAACAACTCTTTCTCTCAGTCAGCACTTATTTGAAGACTTCTGTACTCTGACTTGCAGCTCTAAAAAATATGGCATAGAAAGTTTCCAGTTACATCACTGTCAGGAACATTATGTTTCTGGCTTCAAAACTGTTTACAACAATGCTGTGTCAAAGAAGGCTGCTCTCACATGTCTTTAGTCATTATCCTAGCACAGTGTCCTAAAAGAAATTTCCTTGTTTTTACTTCTGCTATCTATTTCTCTGCTGTCTACTCTCTCTTTCCTCTAGTTCAACCTATGGACTGAGTACAGTTCCCTAATCTTCTACCTGCTTGTCTAAAAACTGCCTGTTGTCTATCTATGTTGTGCTGTTACTGAGATGTGGTCAGAATACTGTGTATCGTTATTTATTAGATTACTGTGGTTATCACTTCATCTTCCTATCAAAAAAGGAAATATGCCTGTGACAACTCTCTCTCAAATATTTCTTTATCACCAGGATATCTGTGAATAAAAGACAATAAAATTGCTTTTTCTTCTTTTGTGTCAGAATGAATCTTATATACTCTTAGGAAAAACTGTCTCCATCACAGGAAAGCTTTCAATGGTTCACTGCCTTAACATTATTCAACATGCATTGAATGCTGTTTTGAAGAGATGAAGTGACAAATATATGTGAAAAATGTGGTTTTACCTAAAACACAGCATCTTCTTAGGCTCTCCCTCCATGCTTTTCCAAATCCGAAATAGGGTAGGAGAGAATAGGGTCAAAACTGAACTTTAAAAAATAACAAGAAAGAAAGGAAGCAAAAACTTGAAAGATAAAATTTTAGACCTGAACCCTGGTTTTGATAATTTAGAATTCATTTATTTGTCGTATTCTTACTTACATATACATATTTATAAAAATACTCTTAGGGGTATATATATCTTCAATACCAAATTTAAAAAGGGACAAACTAAAAAGCTTGCAAATCTGAAACATCATATTGTTTAATAATTAACATTAAAAATTCCGTTGGCTTGCTTCAGCATACCAGAATTGCATTTATAAGGATTTCTGCAGCTGACATAATTTCTGACTGTGTAGAATTCATATTAAAATATCACTGAATTTCAGAGTTTGCAGGTGTATTTTTTTATGTAATCCTACCTCCAGTATAACTTAGAAAAATAAAAGTTGTGAAGATATATTTCAGCATAAGATTTTTAATTTTTTTTTTGTCTCTTAATGTTGTGATTGCATTGTTGGCTATTGCAAAGCTCCAGAATGGGAATTTAATCATTAAAGTGCCCTATTTTTAATGGCCTCTGTTTCATGTAACTTACCCTGGCCAGCAGCATAAACCAGACAGTCATATGATGAGGAATTAAGCCTCTTATATTCAAAAAATTTATCCTCTAATCTTTCTTACAATCTACTGCCATCCTCACTTTCACATGATGTCCTTACACATTTGCTTTCTGAAATTATCAGTGATTATTTCTCTCATCATCATGCATATGGCTATGTCTTTTCATTTCACAGAATGAAAAAAAATCAACCTCAGAGTCTAAATGCCCTTATCATTTCTAACTGCTAGCACTTCAGCTAAAAAGAAGACTGTTTAAAGCCCTGACATCACCGTGTGAATTTTATACTAAGGCCTTTGGAGGAAGAGTCACTGGTCAGTGACTCCAGGTTCTGCTGCTGCTTTTTGAAATATTCTTGGTACCACAACACACCAACGTTTCACAGTTGTGAGTGCTGCCTGTGGTAATGCCTTTTTTCTCTAGGAAAGTAACAAGTAACAGGAAACGAAAGTGCCATGTTGACAGCACAATACTTGACAGTTTTGACCTGCAGTAGACGTGACATTGACAAACAGCAGCAACAGGATCCAGTCAGTGGCATTCCATGGGTGCCATGCTGTATGGACATACTTTTGGTTCTGATTTACATCCCTTTCCTTCCTCTCTTGGTGAGCTTAGACAATGTTCCTTCTTCAGAAGAGGAAATCCTTTTACAATAAGAAGCTTATAGACTGAGACTGTGCAGGCATAAATTGTGAGAAGTCCCTGTAGAGTGCGGCATAGGACAACAATTCTAGCAAAGAAAAATTAATTGTGATATTTTATAGCTCCTGGCAGTGAAATCATGGTTGCTATTTTGAAAAGTGGATAAAGGAAAGCAAAGCCAGTCTGACTTAAAATATAGGATGTAAACGATGTAAATAGCAGAAATGACCGTGTTTCTCCACAATTTTCTACGACAGGTTCCTCTAGCATTTACTAATGTGTCCAAGGAGTTTTTATGAGCTGGGCTATTTGTTCTGCTGCTGAAACAAGCAAATAGGTGAGGGGAGAATCTCCCAGAGACTGAGCTTCCTTGGAGTCCTGCAGTCTAGATGTCAGGCAACTTTATGCTGAATCATACAGGCTAATTAATGTTCAATATTGTTGATGTGTTCTCAGACAGCAGACTTATACTATGACAATTTTGTTTAAAATCGCATATGGAAGTCACCACAATTATTCCTTTCCTAGAACCCATCATTATACCATGTATAACAGGTTTGACATCATCTTAACAATAGTTACCACATGATTTGTTCTGAGAGGGTCTGCTTTACAATTAGAATATCTAGACTGCACAGTGAAGGTTTACTTTAACATACAATTTAATTTGCTTTAAACAGGATATGAGTAAAGAATAAGAAAAGTCTCATTGCTATGATACACTTTGATCCATACCACAATATTTATAGCCAGAATTAATAAGTTCAAAACATAGCCGAAATGCCATGATTGCCAAATGTCATGAAAATATAATATTCCTCAGACAAAAACTTAAATGGGAGCATGAATAAAATAACTGCAATTTTTAGCACATTCCTAATGTTAATCATCTCTGTTATAGAACCTAAGACTTCCAGCTTATCTCTTACATTTAAGGGTCTCCGAGCTCATTATTAGTTTAAGAACCCAGGCATCTTTATAAGTGAAAAAATGTTATCTTCATTTTGCAATAGGAATAGTGACAGAAAATTATCTTTCAGGAAAGTCAATTAAATCTGTTTCAGGCTCCATTCATCCCCTCCCTGTTCTATATTTCTTCATATTTTAACAGTCCCAGCACTATTGCTCAAAATTGGAAATGTTTCAGCCAGTCAGAATCCAGAAATGCTGTTACAATTTTGACTGATTCACCCTTGCAGCTTAGTATGTATACTTACTTCTTAGTCAGTCATTTTCTTGGACTTATATTTGCATAATGATAGAGCAGTTCTGTCTTATTAATTTAGCATAGTATGCAAATTCCCATACTCTGACATGCAGGCAGCTATTATTAGTCCGGCAAAGTACAGGGATTTACATTAATCAATGTATTGCTCTTTCTCAGTTACTTTATTGCAATTATCTAAATCTCATAGCTCTGATTATGAAGAAAGAAAGACCTTTCAGAAAACTGAGATGAAGTGAACAGAAGATTTGAAATCACCATGGTTTTTATTGACAACAGTTTTGAGGACCATATGCTCTCATCATAAAGATTACTCAGGTGGGAAAACTTCTGATAGGTAAAGGCTACAAAAATCTGGGTGAGGGCACCATTTTATAAATGTCTGTAAGATAAAATGCATTGCGTAAATCTGTAACTCACCTTAGTCTGTTATGTGAAGCAAGCATTTTCCCCTGTATCTAGTTTGTTGATAACTATATCCTATGCAAATACTTGACACTTAAAATGTAAGATCAAATGTTCTCAGCAAAGCACAGATACTTAAAGACACCCTAATAATTACAACATTAGAAAAATTAGAAACATAGGGTGAAGTTTCTCAGTATTATGGATTATCAATACTCTTTTGACTCTGAAAGAAAGATGCTCTAAACAAAATTGTCCAAGACATGTGATTTAGAAGCTCAGCTGCAGAGAACTCCATCCTACTTTGTGTAGGCACATTATCAACCCTTTGGCTTATTTCTTCTGGGGAAGATTTAAGAATAAAACATCTTAGATGATTCATCCTCCTCTTTGGGAGCACTCAGGGTGATATAATTGAGAGAAAGTATCTCACATAAAATAACAAGCACAATTTTTCTTCATAAGAAGAGAAATCCTCTCCTTCACCTTGTCTTCAATATGCTGCAGTCTAGTGGCTGGACACTCCAGGGGAATTGAGATACCCTTGCCAGTGGAAGATTACAGCCAGGTTATATAATGAGTTTATTTGGCCATTAGGCTGCCAAATTTTTTTGAGGGGTGGCTCTTGCTTTAGACATAGAATCATATAGAATGGTTAGAATTGGAAGAAACTTAATTAAAGATCACCTAGTTCCATCCCTCCTGCTGTTGGTAGAGATGCCATTCACCAGATCAGGTTGCTCATGTTCCTCAACCAACCTGGCCTTGAACACCGACAGGGATGGAACATCCACAGCTTCTCCAGGCAAGCTATTCCAGTGCTCCACTGTCGTGGCCAGTGAACCTAAGTTACAAGGGACAGACAGTTCTCAGTAAGACAAGTCCCTGGTACTACAAGAACCTCTTTGGGTCAGCGTGACCAGAAAGGCTTCTCCCAGGATGCATTGTTCTGTTATGGTAATCTACCCCAGTTTGGATTCCCCAGCTGGCTGTTGGCCTCTACCCCTTGTCACTCTCCCAGAGCTTCCCCACTGGTCCCCGTTCCCTAGTCCCGCCTTTTCCCCACCCCCAGATAAAACCACTGAGTTCGCCATTGTTCTTTCGCCTTTGTGTCTGGGAGTTTTGACAGTGTAGAAGCAATAAGTGCTCCTGTTGGAACCCACACAAAGAACATTCCTGCCTCTTTTACCACTGACTTTATACTGAAGCTAGCCGTGTGTTTGTGCATGCACCCATGAGAGCCCACAGAGCCGGACAGAGACAGTAATACATCACCACCCTCTGAGTACAGAACTTCTACCTAACATTTAATCTAAACCTATCCTCTTTAAAACCATTGCCCCTTGTCCTGTCACTATCTGGCCATATAAAAAGTCCCTCTCACCACTTTTTATAAGCCCCCTTAAGGTACTGAAATGCTTCAATGAGGTCTTCCCAAAGCCTTTTTGTTTCCAGACTGAACAACCCCAGCTCTCTCAGCTTGTCTCCATAGCAGAGGTGTTCCAGCTCTCTGATCATCTTCACAGCTTCCTCTGGACCTGCTCTAATAGGTCCATGTCTTTCTTGTGTTGAGTATCCCAGAGCTGGATGTACCACTCCATGTGGGGTCTCATGAGAGCAGAGTAGAGGGGCAGAATCCCTTGAACTGCTGGCCACCCTGCTTTTGTTGTAGCCTAGGAAGTGGCTGGATTTTTGGGCCATGAATGCACATTGTTGACTCATGTCCACCTCTTCATCTGCAAGAACCCCCCAAGTGCTTCACCACAGGGCTAGTCTCAATGAGTTCTCCTAGTCTGGGATTGCCCCAATCCAGGTGCAACACCTTGCACTTGGACTTGTTGAACTTCATGAGGTTCGTGTGGGCTGACTTCTCAAGACAGTAAGGTTCATACACATACACACACACACACCCCCTTCTTTAATTCCTTGGGCATTATTTCCCTCCTGCTAAGCACAGAGTGTGCACATGCTGTCTGTTATCAAGCTCGTACACAGTTGTATTTTAAGGGCAGGAGGGTGTGTTCTGGTTACACCCAAAGTTAGAGAGGAGGGCATGAAATAACTCGGCATGAGGATGCAAACAGCATGGAGTGGAAAGTTAGAAGATTCCAGCATCCCAGCTGTCCTGTGATTTTGTACATGGGATGAGTGGTGTTAGCCTATTATATAAGTTTATGCTACAGCCCTCCTTATGACAACCACGAACAACTGGGTTTTTCAGATTTAAAAATCAGGATTAGTAAATGTATTGCAAAGTTCTTGCATTTGTGTGCCTGCACAGTAGCTATCACTCAGGAATTTTCTGGCTATGGCCAAGGTGTCAGGGATGAACATATGACAGTTCAGGCTAAGCCAAAAAAAAGTGCATGGGAGAAAGGAGAAAAGTAATGTTGATCTAATTTTCTGCTTTCCAATGTATTAAAACTTAATATTCTTACCTTGCTGGCATTGTCTTTAATGATTTAATCGATTGTTATGTGCAATAGTTTTTCTTTCAATATTCTCCTTGCTGCATACATGCAAACAGATACACAAACACACACATGTACTGTAAAAATTCCTAATTAATATTAGTTGAAAAGCATTAGAGCTGCCACTGCCTCTTGTATTAAAGGTCTGTACAAGATAATTGTATACACTTCTGATATAACTTAGAATGAGTTTTAGGGCAACTTTCTACTAGCTGTTTTAAGCTATGCAAAGCAGCTAGAACTGGGACCCAGACCTGTTCTCAGTGGTTTTAGTTTAATACAGAATTCCCCAAACTAGGAGTTGTAAATATTTGTAATTGCCTGCAAGTTTGCAGCAGCTGAAATAAAGCACTCATTAAACCTCGTCTTCCCCTCCAGTTATCTTTGCTTTTTTACTTCCCTCAGGAATGTCCTTTCTCTTGACTAATGCCAATAGTGCTAAGTTTTTGCAAGACAATTTCTATATAAAATATACATACATTTGATATTAACTTCCTAGTTTTTCCACAAGTTATCAGGAGTGGTATGAAAGTTATTGTTGATATTCGTAGAAAAGATAATTTTGTAGTATTGATGTATATTAATATGAAGCAATACAGACCTATATTTGGAATGGCTCATTCATGTGCTTATTCCTTGTGAGTGGATCCCTGGAACTCGGATATAAGCACACATAGAAACACGGTAAGAATTTGTTCTGAAATTGAAGGCTCTGAAAATACAGCAGTACAATTATAAAAAGAGTAAAGAAACACATACTCACTCTCAAATTTACAGAGGTAGTTGTAGAGACACTTAATCTCTGGAAATCAACTGAGAAGGGCCTAAAGTAGCAGCACATATTATGTCAAGCGGTGGAGTACTTAAATAATTTCCTGCTTTTTAAATTCAGAATGCTAGTTTGGCATCTCATCTATTTATATTATGTATATGTATACACATATGTACAACATACACATGGATGTATGTATTTATGTATGTGTGTCTGTGTGTGTGTATAATAGGTGCTTAAGAAAGAAAAACAAAAGCACCAGAAGGCTGTTACCTGCTGAAAAAAATCCTGATCTACCAGTGCCTTGAACACAGGGAAGCACTTCTTTCCAACTCCTATTGACATAAAAAATTAATTTTCAGAGCTAGATTCCTGAATGTGGCTCAGGCTGACATGACAGATAGCTCAGCCTACAGTAGAATGTCTTTCTTCAAAACAGGCAAAGATAGAATACGAAGTTTACTATAAGGTAAAACTTATGGCCCTAAAGATATTTGTACATCTCCAAAGTTTGGTAGCTACTGATAGGGAGTTTTAAAGTACCTGAAATCCATTTTCAGCTTTTGTGTATCTTATTGCTCTTTATCCTCACTGGGATCTCGATTAAGATTTTCTTTAAAAGCTTTTCTAGATTAGATTCTTATTACTAAGAAGAAAAATAGTATCTCTGTTTACCCTTACAAGTGGGAAAATATTTGACTGAATTTGTAGTCACAGTACTTTAGTAAAGAATGAAAGACAATTAAATCTAACTGGGAAATCTGATAAATAATTCACTGCCAGAGCTGAGAGAGGCACAACAGTTTTTCTTGTGAGAAATCCAGAAAGATTTGTTGTCTTCTGAAGCTGAACAAGCCTAGAATAAAAGTGAGCACCTGAAAAGAACTATTGCTTCTAATGTTAGCCAGTTTTTCGCATTCAAGTTTTTGCCAAGAGATTCTGTTAGCTTTTTCTTCCTGGGATCCTGAAATATTCCAATTATTTTCTGTTGAGGTCTTTGAACAAAAGCTTATGAAATCTTCAGTGTAAAACTTGGGTTGATTTTCAAAATCAAAGAATACAGTGATCAGTCACAGAATTACTGATTGAGGCTGAGTCTGTGGTAGATGCATAATTTTTATGTCTGTCAGCTAATATTGAGGTTTGTGTGCAAGTGTATCATTATTCCAAATGAAATACAAACCTCAGGGGGTACAAATTCAACCTAAATAAAACAAAACCCCATAAACCTAATAAAATCCTTTCCCACATGAAGGAAAATATGCTGCCATTATATTAGACAGCAAAATCACAGGTTTTTACAAATATCTGTGAAAGAAATAACAGACTAGCATTTAATGAATATTTTCTTTGAGATTTAATGAAAAAAAATGCTGTTGTTGATGAAGTTGCAGTTATAGTGAACTATATTGTTTGCTAAATAAAATTAGGATGTAAAGAGACAGATTGGTAGGAGAGAAGCAAAAGTGAATTTTGGGGACAATAATGCTTTCATCAGGGAAATAATCCTAAATGTCTCTAGGTCTATGGAGGTTTTTCTTTTCTTTGCTGAATGTTTTATACACACATTAACACAAGAAAAAAAGGGGAAAAAAAGGATATTGCTTCACAGAAACTATGCTTTTTTCTTCAGCTTTCTTGCTTAATGGCAAATATTTGAAGTTTCGTTCTACCCAAAGATTCATGTTTCTTTGAGTTTTCATATGTCAAAGGATTAGTCTGAAGTAAATAAGAAACATTCTGAAATATGTAGCAATTATGAAGATTATATAGGTTTGATAGTTTGTCTTTTTGGATTTTTTAGACACACAAATCAGAATGAGATTAATGTTATTTGAAAACAATAAAAAATGTTTGTCTCTAAAAGCTTACATTTAAATTATCATCATTTAAGACTGTCCATGGACTTCATAACTTGATCTGGTATCACTTAAAGGTGAAGACTCACCCACTGTTTTCAAAGGAGACAGGGCATAAAAGAGATGGAAAGCAGAGAGCTGGGCTTGTAGCTTGTTAAGGCAAAATGGGATATGACAGATTTGCAGCAGCGAAACTATTCATGCATTTTTACGTAAGAATTTAAATATTTAATGTGAGCTCAATTGCTGGTAAAATAGTATTAAATTAATTCAAATTACAACAGTAAGATGCACAGAATGGTGGTAAGATTCTTCTTTCAGTCTTTGATAGATATAGTGTCCTGGTTTGTTGGGTAACTACATAAATGTCTTTTGACCTGCAGAACTGAAAGTCTTCTCAAAATTGCTTCAAATTTGGTATGACATTTCTCGATAACTCAAGAACACTAGTGCTATTATTCTCTGTGTTTAGCTGGACCTTTTTCTGCTAGACGTGACATTGGGCTTGAAGTCATTTTGATAACTTTCCAGGGAGAGAGATTTTATTAAAAACATGCCATAGCTATTTTCCCATCCTGCACCTGCTCAGAATGCTGCCCTGTGTTCTATTATCCAAATTAATGAATTAACTGAAAATCTGGACTTCAAATTTATATGCGGATCTCGATTTTGATTTCTATGTTCTTTATTTGTGTGTTCAGTGAGATGTGTTTGGATTTGCTTTTTGGTTTTAACTTTTTGTTTTGTCTTGATGTCATTTCAAGGCCCATGAATTTCAGGCAGGAAGTATTTTATGTCTGATTTCTAAAGCTCTTTAAGGCTTGCTTTGTGGTTTCAGATAAATTATCTTGTTTTGGCCTGTATTTTTGCTTGTTAGCCATTACATATTGCAGTTGGCAACACTTTTTCTACAAGATTTCTGCTGGCTTTGATGTGATCCATATTCTATTGGGTTATTTTTCCCAACCCAGGGACCATTAGCCTAGTTATGTGGATGTTAGCAGAGACATTCTCATTAGCTTCCATAAAAGCAGCCAAAGCAGAAAACTTTTGCAAAATCAGCAAATTGCAGTTTATAATCTCCAACAATGCTCTTGCTCCTTAAATCAGCAGAATCATTCCAACTTGTTTCACAGGGAGCCTGGCCAGAGTGCATATCATCAGAAAGGTTTTTTAAGAACCCAACATTATTTAGACCGGCCCCTAGGATGTAACAAACTCGTAGGGCTTGTTAACAGCACCTGTGATAGGATCTTTGATATAATTGCCAATTAAAAGTTCCTCCTTGAATAGGACAAACCATAATCAATTAGAAATGATTGATCACGTACAAGGGTTTGCCAATCATGAAGAGCTCAAAGGAGGAGGGGGAAAATTGTATTAAAATGAATTCATCTTTCATAAAAAGAGAATAAAACAGTTAGACATATTTATACCACTGAAGATAGGTTTCAGATGCTTTTGCTTACTCTGAGAAATCTCTTCTTATGTAATGAAACACAGCGATGTCACAATCAATCTGATGGATGGGGAAAAAAAGTTCCTTTTTTCTTTCCATGACAGCAAATATTAACACATTATGCACATCAATGCATACAAAACTCACATAATTTAGAAAACATTCTCTGCATGAAATATTCTTCAGCACACAGCATTCTAGTTAGAAAAATAAACAAGAGATAGGGAAAAAAACCTCAATGTACTTTCATAGAATATGATGATTTTCTGGTGTTTGTACTTAATATCCTTAGTTTATTCTCAGTTATTGCCCTTATACATTATTGCCTTGTATATAAAAGATAGATCTTACCAATTCCTTTCATCATCTGTCCACTTGCTATACTTCTTTTCCCACACTTAATTGATTGCTGCATTTAAATTTTACATAAATCTTTATCCTTCCAAACTACATTTTTTAATAGAATATCAGTCTTCTGCAAGGAAAGAGATAGCTTCCCTTTTTCTGAAGAGACCTAAAATATGCACAGCATAAGAAAAGAGGTAAAAAATTGTGTATTTATTTGCCTTATCAATCTTGAACATACATTAGTTAAGTATTCAGACATTATTTATCTTCTTTTATTTTTCTCTACAGCGTGGAACCATAGGACAGTGTTTCAGAAAGGCAGTACTCACAGATCAAAGAAATAATGTTTAAGGTCATTATTGCAGCAGTGAAGCATTTGCTTTCTCTTTGTGCATCAAGCTGACAGTTTTGATGAAAGATAGAACTGCTGTTTCTTCCAACTTCTTTCTCAAAATAATGCTTCTTTTTCTTTTAAGCAATTGTCTTTTATGTTTACTTATTTAATTGTGCAAACTGTAGAATTGGACAGGAAAGCAGATGTGGCCTAAAGTTGTAATTATTCATAAAAAGCGTCAAAGACTTAGTGAGGAGAAACCATTTGATGAACATGATGGATGTAGCTGTCATTTCACAAACAAATGTCATAATACCAGATGCCTTTGTGTATTGCTGGTAAGTTTTCTTCTGTTAAAGACAAAGTACGAATATAAGATAAACAGAATATTTAGTATTTAGTTTTTCTATAATTGATGAGATTGAAATTTAAAATTATTACAATGATCTTCAACAAATTAGTCTATTTCAGAAAGCCAGAAATTCTGTCTCTGATCTGAAATCATGCAAAAGCCCTAATACTGAACTTGGAAGAAAATAAAATAAGGCAGCAAAAAAAGTGGAAATAAAATATCAGAAACTCATTGTCAAACATAAAGGGCAATTTCTCACATACAGCCAGGAAAATAAGAAATATGGTACATAGGAAAAAATTAGAACCCACAACCTTTCTGAACATAATCATTGCATATAAAAATTCCGAATTCCAAAGGGGCAGCATATGGAAACAGCAGGGGTTTTCACACTTTATAGTGTGATGCAAAAACCTAAATGCATTAATTCAGCCTGTATTGATCTGATTCCAAGGTCACTGAAAGGTCTGAAAAATGTTAAGGATGGCTGCACTTATGAAAGAGCAGAGGACTCAGACAAGCATAAGCTTTTCCAGAAGCAAAGGATCTGGCATCAGAGTAGCTCTTGTAAAAAAATAAATAACCACACAAACCAAAACCAGGGAGATGCACACACACACACATGTTCATACGTGCATGTACACACAGTGGCAGCTACAGCTGTGAAATACAAAATGGATTTTGGAGAATAATTCCCACGATTCTCATTTCTATTTTTTATGAGTCATTTAAACCTTTCCCCGCATTTCAGAAAAACTAATCTCTGATTTTAGTAATGATATCTGGTTGAAACCAGGGGTGCCTACTTCACAATTTTGCTGCCACAGGCAATCTGGAAGACATTCATGCAAGGGAATCTCCACTGGCACAAAAAATCGTCTCTAAACTATTTACTGCCCTTAATATTTTGCTCTCCTAGGGGACTACGTGGTCTGCCAGTCTGGTAGGACCTGATCTATGGATCACTGATGTCTCATATATTTCTTCTTATCTTCCTTTTAATGTTTGACTGCACTATAGCTGACTGATCCTCTAAAATAGCATTGGTTAGCTGGTTATCCAGCTTCAATGGTGGATCCCTTCCCAAATGTTTTGAGTTGCACAGTATCTCTTGGTTTCTAATAACTTTCATTTTATTGCCTAGCTTGCTACTGGATTTCATTTTTTGGTAGTGAACTCTCTGTTTAGCCTTTTGACTTGATTTCTGTCACAGTGCTGAACCTACATTAACCTTTCTACCATTTTTTCTCCCCTCATATGTTCTTTAACTCACTATCTTCTTAGGGTCTCCTTCCTTTCCTTTCACCCTCTGGCAGGCTACCACATTCTTGTCACTTTGACTGCACTGCAATAGATGGTGTGTACTGTCATAGCTCTCAAGCTACTGATAACTACCATATTTCTTTTTTTCATGTGGCAGGAAGCCAGACTTAAACATAAAACAAATAAATTGCATAAAGTATTAGAAAACTGCAAGCTCTAACATTTTTCCTTTCTTGCTTTCAGCTCTACCCTAATCCCTACAGCAAGACTGCTATACTACTACTTAAGAAAAATGATGTAATCATTGAACCCTCAATGTCCATTTTAAAGTGTTAACTTCTCCAAGTCCAGCGCCATTAATTTTGCAAAGGAATATGATTTCATTTCATTAATATTGACATTTTGTCCCAGTGGTCAGAGAACAGACTCTCCTGAAAGACCTTTGTTCCCTTTTATCTTTTTAATCCTGATCATCTGTAGTCTTATTCTAGCCTAGAAAACAGTAGTGAGGAAATTTTTTTTCAATCTATAAATGTTAAATTTTAAAGCAACAGCTAAAATACTCATGACTGGAAAAATATAGTGTTGTATATAGTATTACCAAACGGCTCATGTTGTTTCTTCCTACCTAATGACCCACATTTGATTTTTCAGATTTTTAAATTTTAGGATTAAAAAATATTATGTTCCTATGCAAATTATGTTCTCTATTTCTTGAGAAATGTTCAGTATAAGTAAAATATAGCCGCAGGATTGAAATGTTTTAGTATCTCTGTTAACTGTTCTGTAAGGCACTTCCCATCCTGGAGTATCAGAACCTTTTATCCAAACCAGAATGAATCATTTCACTGCTGAAAAGTTATTTTTGATATAAACACAAAGGGGCACATCATGGTTTTACTGCAAGTACTTTTGCTGCCTTAATTTCAAGTACCCAAAGTAATTGCTGTTCCTGAATATTTCTGAGGCCTTCTTTACATTATATACATACCATTATACTAACTAGAGCAAGAACAGGGAGAGGGGCAAAGATACTGCTGGTGCTTGGTACAAGAATATGGCTAGAAAGATGGGATAGGGGAGATAAGAAAACACTTTTTTTTTTTGGCAATCACAAATTCATGAAAATCCTTACAGTATGGGCTGACTAAACTGAAGTCAGCTGGCATTTTGGGATGAATCTGTTTTAACTTCTTCCTCATACTGAGATCTCCAAGATCAAATGATATAATTAAGCAATTAATACAATCGCTATTAGAATTTAAATTAAAACATGAAAATTCAAAATAAGAGAAGACAGAATAGAAAGTTCTGAAGAACTTTACTAGTACGAACTTCAACAAATGCTTTAGAAAGGTGCCACTTATGAGATTTTCCTAACTGCTGTGTGTTCTCCTCAGCAATTTCTCTTTGTGCTGCAAACTTCCAACTCCTTGCATTAAATCTTCCTGTCTCAAAATCTGCTGTCTGAAAGACTGAGTTTATTCAATTTCTTCCAGGAAAGGATAAAAGGATAAAGCTCCTCCTTTTTAGGGAGTTTCACCAAAACAAGTTTCTCCCTTTTGAAAGGAATGTAGAGTAAATGTTCTGTTGAGTCCTGTGTGCAGTTTTGGGCACCACAATATTAGAAAGACATTAAGCTATTAGAGAGCATCCAAAGGAAGGCCATGAGAGTGGTGAAGGGCCTGGAGGGGAAGCCACATAAGGAGCTGCTGAGGTCACTTGGTCTGTTCAGTCTGGGGAAGAGGAGACTGAGGGGAGACCTCATTGCAGTTAGAACTTCCTTGTGAAGGGGAGGGGCAGGCACTGATCTCTTCCCTCTCATGACTGGTGACAGGACCTGAGGAAATGACCTGAAGGTGAGCTGGGGGAGAATTAGCTTGGATATCAGGAAAAAGTTTTCCACCCAGAAGGTGTTTGGGCACTGGAACAGGCTCCTCAGGGCAGTGGTCACAGCACCAAGCCTGAGTTCAAGAAGCGTTTGGACAATTCTCTCAGGCACATGGTGTGATTCTTGGGGTGTCCTGTGCAGGGCCAGGAGTTGGACTCGATGATCCTGATGGATTCCTCCCAGCTTAGCATATCCTATGAAATACAGAGCTATTGTCCACCAGAGATTATAAAGTACAATTCTGTACCTTGAAGCTCTTGAGAAGCTGTCTCAAAATCTGGTGTGCCATGACCTGTGCACTGTAGAACTGCCATTCATCTCTTTGTGATTACCAAGAGGAAGTTCCTTGTATTTACCATTTGGGTAAGTTCAATTCATACAGAGGAATCTGCATGTACTTTTCCTAATCATCCATATTTTAGAAGCAGATTTTTTTTCTCTTCCTTACAGTAAGTAATCTCAATAAGTGTTGCTGGGTTGTTTATTTTTAAAGCACTTTATATGCATATACATGTAATTATGTATATATAAACATATAAAAATAAATATACACAAATATATTCCAGTCATCTGCCTTTGCATCCCCTAGCACCAGTACCTTTTTGAACTCCCAACCCTGTGCTGAACACTGACAGAACATCCTGCAGTTCATCTCAGTGCTACTGTGCAGTGTCAGAACACTTTGCTGCAAATCAAGCAACACTTTGTTTTCTTTAAGTACTCACGGAAAGTTTAAAAAGGATGAAGGTGACATTTTGGCCTTGAGGCTTACTTCACATTGTTGAAATACAGAATTTCCTTCTTTATGCCCTGAAGAAAAATTTCTGAATGGGAGGAACAAAAATAACATTTCCATGTATACTTATCTCTATACAGGCACAGACTGGCTTGATTCACAGTGGGCACCAATATTGTCTACAGCCAGTGATATGTTTTGTGTTCATTAAGTGTGGGTCCAGGTACTGTGCTTGTTATATGATTTAGTAGGTTTTTTCCACTTGTTTGAAACTTCATTAATGTTTTTCATTTGAAATCAGGTAAAGCCCCTTATCCTCATGTATTACTGTCAGGTATATAAGTTTGGCTGCAGTTGTATTCCTTTCCTCCCCTCCTCTCCCCTGCCCTCCCCTCCCCTCTCATCCTCTTTATTAGCACTCAAAAGGTAGTTGTTTCTCCAAACTGGAAATTTTAAATTTAAGTTGGAACTTAAAGAAGGGAAACACTGAAACAGAAATCAAGAAGGAGATCTATAGCCACTTACAACACTTTTTTGCACTGACATAAAGTCCCAAAGGCCTCAAATTTTTTCAACCGAACTAGAGAAAATTCATTATTTTGTCAGTCAGATACTGCAGCTAACTTTAACAAAAACAAAAGATTCTAAAGAGCTGATGTAAATGCAAATAGACAAATTCCCTTGATCTGCTTTCACTTCTAGGACAAAGTTGAAGTTTACCTTTCCTATCCAGTGTTTTGTATGGTTTACACAATGCCTTGAAGAAATCAGGATTGGGGGGTTTCTTCCCCCTTTGAATTATTCTTTTTTATACAGCATGTTTCTTTTTGTAGATATTTTCACTGTTGTGATGTGATAAATTGTTGGTCAAGAAAGATTTAATACATGTGTTTTTATAAATACATTTCTATTTCTTTTAGTTATAATGCACTGATGAAAAAATGTTTGCAAAGAATTAACCAGAAGAATTATGCTGTGCTGTGAAAGCAAATCTTAAAGAGCCAATCAACCCTGCATACCTATTTAGTAGGTATCTGCAAATTGGTTTTCAGCCTGAATTCCAATCATATTTTGGATAAATAGGCAAGAAATTTAGTTTCCTACAAGGTTACATTGCTTCATTTGGAATGTCTTCTGGATTTGCAGTATTAGAAGACAACATTCAATAAAACAGGTTAGTGTTGCTGCCTTTTACTTCATCAAGCTTTTTCCTGGTAGACTTAAGACGGTCTTGTCTGAGCTATGAAAACACAGAAGAGTGTAATTTAGGTTCCAGTTCTGTCTGTGGACAGCATGAAATACATATGTCATGCCAGTACTAATGACAGTAATAGCAGTGGTCCCTACATCACTGTTCAAAACTACTTTTAAAACACTACCTTTGCTCCCAAGAAAAAAATTGTTCCCTTTGTTCAAAAGTTGACAGCTATAGACAAGACATGAGCTGCAGATGACTAGCTGTATATTTTTGTCTTTAACAGTTGTCAGGCTCCTTCAAATATATCTTAAGCCTGTATACTGTAAATCTGACTGCCTTCATTTCCCTTAAATCTGAAACTGCACAGCTTTACACTAAGTCAATGAGGACATGCATTGCACTCTCTTTTCACAAGCATTAACCTTTTTCCTCCCTTCCAGTATCTTATGAACAACAGAGTGATTAAAATTACGAGACAGGTTCTGAATAGACTACTAATGTATTGTTTTCACAATAAATATCCCACAGCATAAAACCACAAAACAATAAGCTCTCCTCTTTACTTTTCCCTAAAAAGCATTCTTGCATTCCCTTTAGCCTACTTATTTGCATCTTTATATTGAAGTGAGCAGATTGCTCATTGCAATATCTGTCTACATTCTCTCTCATCAGTTATATTCAGTGCCTTTCTTCCCACTTGCTACTCAGAAATTTACATTCTAATTCAGTTTGTACTTGTATCCCAAGCTTAGTCTGGAAAAGTCAGACTTCTGTGTTATATACTGTTCTGTATATATATACTGTATATATATATATATATATATATATATATGTATATATACATATATGTATGCAGTATATATGTATATATGTATATATGTATACAGTATGGGGTATACTGTTCTGCAGTTCAGCATCCTAATACTCCCAAAAAACCTTGGTACTGCTATTTCCTGCTTATTTCCTTGGTGTTATTTCTGTTAGTCTAGCTTTGGACATGCAGCAGGATATTATCCTGACCTTATGGTAAACAATCTTATGGTAAACAAGAAATGGATCTGCATTTATCTAGGATTGAAGTAAATTTTCACTCATAGCATACATGTGTAGGTATAGGTATCTGTTCACATGTATATATTTTAAGCCTTTTTTAAAATATGTTTAATTTTTTTTATAATTAGAAAGCAATTGTTTTCTAAACTGCTTATTTTCCCCCATATAAATGCCTTTTAATATATTCAGAAGTGAAAAAGAAAAGAGTACTTCTGCTGCATAGACTTTATCATGAAATGCCACATAAAATCACATAGTAAAATACTGAAAATAAATTAATTGGAGCTTTTAAAGTTTTCAACAAAATATATTTTCATTGAAGTATGTTGTTTTGTTGAATAGTTCTTCAAGATATTGTTTTTGATGAGAGTTTCTCTGGATATTTTTCTTGTATCTGAATGAGACAAACAAAATTAATCTATGCTTTCTTTTCCCTCATTTGGTTTCTGTTTTTTTCCCCTTGTAATTGAGAGCAAATGGCTGAAATCTGGGTTCAAATTTCAGAGCTTGGCTCCATCTTAGATGAAGGCAGGCTTTGTATTGGATGTCCCAGAGACAATAATTTTCTCCAGGTTAAAGCCTTGTAGGTCCCCTTGACTTCAAAGAGACCTCCAAACTTCAAAACATTTGACCACTGTAAACAAGACACAATTGCTCCTTTCCAACCATCAGCTCACAGGAAATTGGCAGTGCTGTGCTTTCCTATCAATATAATAGAAGTGTTTGCTCCCCACACCAGACTGTGATAAGGATAAATTAAATATTGCAGAGCTCAATATAATAGAGAAGTCTAAATTTAGTTATTCTTTTTCAAGTTGTTGCTAGAAGGCTGTGCTTGAAAAACAATACTGTATTTTAAGCATTTCCTCAGGATAGAGCTGGCAAACTACTGTCAACTAAGCAACACAACACCCACTATTCCGAACACCTCTGTAAGTGTGATTCAGATGCAGTCCCTGCTGATGCTAATGCCACTGCCTTCCCTGATCTTCCAACTGATCCCTGTTGGGAGATATGAATGAAAATGTATCACAACTTCATAATAAACTGTGCAGGCTCAGAAATACTTATTTTCTGGCACGGTGTTCACTTAAGATGTCACAGACAACAATGTGTACAGCTCCTAGTGCTAAACACGATGTTTATATGATTGACCCAGAAAGGAGGTCAGTAACTGAGCAGGAATCAGTAGAGCAATGGTAGGTTGAAAATGGCAATAATTATTTCATAGAAAGAGTAGATGGATACCCAATCCACAGATTTAAAACCTTCCTAGGGTTAAGTTGTGTCTATATATCCAAAGTACTGAGGCAGTTTCCTTTTTTTTCTTCTTTGATTGGCATTATGGAAGTATTGCTCATATTCATACCAAGCAGCTCAGTGGAGCTAGTAATGTTTTACAGTACTTAGCAAAACATCTACATCCATTTACACAGTTCAAGAAGAAATCTCATTTTCCATCAACATTTTTGAAGCATCCAACTATCTTTTCTAAGCTTTCCCAAACATTCTAAATCACAGGATAACAGAATTAATGAGGTTGGAAAAGACTTCTGAGACCACTGAGGCCAGCCTTTGACCAAACACCAGTGAGTCAACTAGACCGTGGCACCAAGTGTTACATCCAGTCTTTTCTTTAACATCCCCAGGGATGGTGGCTCCACCACCTCCCTGAGCATCCCAGTCCAAGATCTAATCACCCTTTCTGTGAAGAAATTCTTCCTAACGTCCAGCCTAAACCTCCCCTGGTGCAGTTTAAGGCTGTGTCCTCTCATCCTGTCGCTGGTTGCCTGGGAGAAGAGACCAACCCCCACAGCCTCTTTTCAGGCAGTTGTAGAGAGTGATAAGGTATCCCTTGAGCCTCCTTTTCTCCAAGCTAAACAAGCCCAGCTCCCTCAGCTGCTCCTCATAGACTTACCCTCTAGACCCTTCACCAGCTTAATTGCCTTTCTCTGGGCTTGCTCCAGCACTGCAATGCCATCCCTGAAATGAGCGGCCCAAAACTGAAAGCAGGATTTGAGGTGCGGCCTCACCAGCGCCGAGTACAGGGGAAAAATCACTTCCCCAGTTCTGCTGGCCACACTATTCCTGACCCAAGCCAGGATGCCATTGGCCACATGGGCACACACGGGCTCATGCTCAGCCAGTTGTCAACCAGCACTCCCTCTTTTCTGCTTGGCCGCTTTCCATACCTAGCTACAGACAGGCTAATCTAGATAGATTAATATTCTTGGTGTTAACCATAACAGTATCATATCTAAAACTTACTAAAATTGAGTAAACACTAAAATTTCTTTAAAAATCCCAAACTTATTTTATGTTTTCAAGCACTAAAGGTTAGAAAGATGTCTTTTTTCTTCTATTCTCATAAAGCTGTTTTTGGGTTTTTTATGCAGGCAAGAATTAAGAAGTTAATACTGTCCCCTGTCCCAGCTCCGTGGGGTCCCACGTGCCCCCACAGAAACACGGGTGGGTTCAGTATTACAGTCGGTAGCAAAGAGTCGAGAAGGGCACTTGCGTGTGTTCCGGCAGGAGTATTTATTGCTGCTACACTGTCAAAGGGTGCAGAGGCAAGTATGAGAACAATGGTGAACTCAGGGTTTTTATTTGGGGGCGGGGAAAAGGCAGGAGTAGGGAACGGGGACCAATGGGGAAGCTCTGGGGGAGTGATGAGGGGTAGACAGAACAAGCACGCTGGGAGAAGCCTTTCTGGTAACCTTAACATGAAGTGGTTCTTGTGGTACTAGGGACTTGTCTTACTGAAAAGTCTCTGTCCCTTGTAATGTATGTTCACCGGCCACCACAAGAAGTAAATAAATAAAATTGATGAACATTGAAATAGTTCTTCTCCTTACTAGAATTAAAATTCTATTAAATCCATTTTAGATCTGATTTACAATGGCAACTCAAATTTCAAATTTAGCACAATGTTAATATTAATTGGCTTCTTCAGAAGAGGTGAAAAAGTCCTATTCTTCTAGTACCACACACTGTAAATGTACTTAACCTCACCTGCTGCTCTTGCAGTAATAAATTACAAAAAAATTTTATTATTAACTCTGTTGAAGAGTAGTCACTTACCTTTTTAGTTATAAAGAAGGTCTTAGGGTTTTTTCCAGGTTTTCAGCTCTAATTTTCCATATGTCCTTTTAGTGGAGTTTGGTTTAGAACTGATAATTGAATTTGTCTCAAAGTATTAGTCACTGACATTGCATCAGTGATGGGAAAATTAGCACTCTTTCTCAACACTATACTCATCCCATTGTTAACAGTCTTTCTGATCTAAATGCTGCTCACTCCAGCTATCTGACAATATATTAAAACGCTTGAAGCTCAATTTGCACTGTTGCTAACACTCGGATAGACAAACTATGACTGAAAAATAGTTCTTAAATTCAGAAAAACAGATAAACCCACAGCTTTAAAATTAACAAAATCTCACCGTAAATCTAATCCTATTGCAAAAATTCATACACATCCTTTCCAATTCTGGATGCTGTTATGCTTTTTTGAACATTTTCTGATATAAGGGTTTCTTTCTTCACAGATGCAACTGTAGTCCATTTGTTGTTTGAGAAGCAGCCACACGGCAGGCAGCAAGTATTTCAATTGCTGCTGTGTGGACAGCATAAGACTTTATTCAACAAGCAGTCAAGTAGGTGCAGTTAAGAAATGGCAACATTCTGTACAGTAAATTGAAAGATAAAGACAGTATATGTTTAAATTGCTCATTCATCAGATTATTTACTCCTTGCACCAGATCCCACAGATAAATGATTAGCAGTCTCTGTCCACACTCGTTTGTTCACATGAAACATCTTCCAGAGTACAGAAATAAGTTTTGGATGACAGAGAATTATTTCCCTTTTCCTTTAACAGCTGCACATCTTGCCCAGCCCTTCTGAGAAAGAGTCTCATTTCCTTCTAAAGTCAAAAGATTAAGATTTTGTTTCTGCTCTTTCCTTTCCAGACTGAATAGTTTTAACATAGCAGTTAATCAAACAGTTGTAATAATGCCCATTTTACAGCCCAGCTTGTAGGAAAACATAAATTCCCAAAGAAAGAACATTTGACCTCTGTACTTTCACACATCCTTGTTCCAAATAGAATATACATACATACATATATGCATACATATATGGAAAAGCAAATGATAACACAGATATTTTGACCACTGACTGATATTTCTGGGGAATTTAAGATGACTGTCAAGGTGCTAGAGAAACAAAAAGTGAAAATTAATTTGGCCTGATGGACTCAGTAGCCTAAAGCTAAACATTTTATGCCTCAGTCTTTTTATGTCATCACAGTTTATACTACTGTAATGAACACAACAGGATCTTTACAATTGCTGAATGTCTGTCTGTGCTGTTATCCCCTCACAAGAGATTTGAACTTTCATTTTTTTTCACACTAAAAGGAGTATCCTTAAGCAAAGTAGCATTCTTTGCACTTAATTGGTTGCCATCTGAACATTTTCCGTCCTTCAAATGTCATCTCTGTTTATCTGTAATGGAAAATCAGAACTTTTCTATTAGCAAGTAAATATTGGAATTCAGTTTACTTTCAGACTTCTGATTCTTCTGTCTTAAACAAAACAAATAAACAAAAAAGAATTATGTGCTGGGCATATTAGAGCATTTTTAATGACTACTTAATGAAATATGTCTCTTATCAACATATGCATATTAGTTCCTAATTGAAAATTAATACCCTGCAGTTTTTCCAATATGATAGTTATCATTCAAATAGATAGTGCAGGTATTTGGGGTTTTTTATAAGAAATTTTTTTTATTTGTATAGTAATAAAATCTAAACGTGACATTTGAACGTAGGAAGGCCTGATGGTCTAATGATGCCACTTATCCATATCACATTGTATCAGTTATTATATGTTACAGAAAGATCACATAGGGTTTGAAAAAGACCAACTTATCAGGAAATTACTGTGCTATATTTTCATCAGGCCAAAAATAATTTGACCTAAATTATACCTGATTTAAATATTTAGTTTAGCAGAAATGAAGTATTTTCTGCTGAATATACAGTTTAGAATAGCTACTTAAACATCTGGCTATGAGTAACACAGAGTGGTACTTTAAAACATGCTTCTTGGTATTCATAAAATTTTACTCCTATCATTCAGAGCCAACCTGTCATTATTATACTTGCTATTAACAGACTGTTTCAGCTTGTTTATTTTGGAGGATAATGACTTTTAAGGATATGTATTCATCCTGTTGCATGAGACTCATTCTTGTAATTCCTAATAGCATTCTTGGGAGCTACTCATACAAATCCTTACTGAATTAAGAATAAAGGCCAGCAAAAATGAAAAGAACATTGAAGGCAATGAAAACATTTGTTACACAAGACTAAAAGTCAGATTTTGGTGCTCAGTGGCCAATTAGTTAATTTAACAGTGTCTCAATATGCACATATTAAATAGTTGTGATTTTCACCGGCATTTCATCTTATATGCAAGACTATGGGATTGTTGAAAACATAATTAAAATAGATTTAGAATAATGCATGAAAGCTATCACCTAAAGGCCGCTACGAAAGTTTATTTGTTATTTATACTTTAGAGATTTCTTATTTTCTCATCTCTGGAAATACATTCCCTCATAAATCTGTTTTTCTCTCTAAAATATGAAGAGAAATCAAGTGACCTTTTAGCTACAGTAAATGTCATTATGACCTGTGATGTGAACAAGAAGGAATTGAAAGTTTATTGATTAAATCCTATAAATGTCTAGCAGACATCCAATGCAAATAAGAGAGGGGTGGAATTTCAGAGCTATTCTGAAAAGTCAGTGACCTGACTTTTACTCCTGTCAAAATGACACACATATGACCAGCCCAGACTAATTAGCAGACAGAGCATCTCACTTGTCTTAAAAATGACCTTCAATTTTATTACACATTTATATTCTCACAGGTATATTAGCAAGAAATAAGCCTTCATACATAATACCCACAACAATATTACACCAGAACTCTTCCAGTTTAAGGCGCATGTTCTTTGCACTTGTGTTTTGTCATCAGTAATTGGTAAATAAAAATGCTACGTGATTCATTACCTCGAGGAAGAAAAACAAAGAAAAAAGAACAAGCTGGGTTTTATTATCCTATCTAATAATCTGACTGGTGGAAAACAGCTGGACTTTTTGAAAAAAAAATGAATGCTCCTCTGCTGTGTATGCAATCTTTGTGTGTGATATAAATTTGTGAAATTATGCCAATCGCTAGTAAAATAAGCATTTAATTGGAATTAAAATATGTTTGGGTGTGAGAGAGGGGAGCTGGGAATTTTCTTTAACATTTTTGGACTGGCATATACCATTTTGTCCCGTGAATTGCCTGTGAGAAGTAGTTTTGTTCCATCGGGATCATTACATATCTTTTTCACTTAAATTGTTGTTAAATGCTAATCAGTCTATGGAGAAAATCCATTATCATTCGTCAAGGACAGAAATGAAATTTCTGTATTAACACTATCAAATCTGAGAAGAGGAAGTTACTAATGTTTTATCCTAATTAAAACATTATTTCAGTGCTTTAGAATTCAGTATGCTACGTTTTATATCAGTGATACTAAAGACTGTGTAGTGCCTTCTTGTTTGCCATTTGCTATGCAATCTGAGATGAAGATTGACTATGAAAGGTACAGAATGCCACAGGCTTTATGTGGTTATAAATCTAATTAATGTCAAACTGGTTAAAGTGTTGGATAATGACTTTGGAATATTAATGAATACCTCATTAGAAATATTAACAGTATAAAAACTAGATTTTCATTTTGGTCCTAACATTGATACAGAGAACTGTAGTGAAAGCACACAGAGATGTGCTCAATTATCATAGTTAATTATAAAATCAATTGCATGGGGGGAAAAAAGGAAAGTGCTGTTTATGTGCAGTAGGTAACTCATCTGGGTTAAATATCATCTGAAGTACAAAAGGGAAGCTATTGAACTCACTAAAAATGAAGTTAAGAGAGAAGATAAATAAGAATGGCAGGTTTGACTGGCTAATTTATAGATTTGGGTCTTACTAAAATCATCATGAACTGACAACCATCCCTAGGTGTACTATTTTCAATATGCTATTATTTCAGATACACACATAATCAGACAATGTAACGTTTGCACCCCACACGTTCATTTCTCCATTTCTTTCTGGAGTTGGAGGTAACTCAGCAAAGCATCTACCCAAACTGATTAGATGAAAGAAAGAAAGAACTTCATCCCTTAGCTTGGCTGGGAGCTAGTTTTCAGAATTACAGGGAATAAATGATCAAATTTAATAGGTAGGACAAATATTAGAATGCTGGTGTCAGAACATGGTGTCATTTTCTAGATGGCAGTCCAAGGCTCATTGGATTTTAAGACTAAGATGCCTTGGAAGGGTAAATCAAAGCTGAAAATAAGAAGAGCAGATAATGATACTGAATCCTATCTTTTCTCATATTGCTCTTAATTTTATGATATCCTTCATGGCAAGGAGAAGAAGAAAAAAAGGCCACCTAGATGAAAATAGTTTAAAAGAGTAAGAAAAGAATGCATAGAGCAACAAGCAGAAATGCAACATAAGAAGTGTGACATGATTGTGGAATAATAAGAACAAAGAATGGAAACATTTTGTTTGAATGTGTGGACATTAACTGGTATGTAATTAAATGATATGGAAATGACCAGATTATGTGATATGACAACTTCATTGGAAGTGGTAGGAGCAAGCTTATTTAGTGAAGGCAATTTAGATGCCTAGCAAATACATGACTGAAAAGTTCAAAGGTATCAAATCAAGAAGGAACCAAAGATGTGAATCTGAATCCAGCTTGCACCAACTTAACAGTGAGGACAGAGCTCAACCCCTGCTACTACCTTAAACAGGCAGCCCAGGTAAGTGAGACTGGGCAGGTCCCCTGTCTCAGGCAGAGATCATAAGCCTACTTAAGGCTGAGAAACAGAGAGGAAATTCCAGTAATGCATCATTCCGGCAATGAAGTGGGTGATGAAGCTCAGCTATACTGTCCCTTCGTTCTCCAAAATGCGACAAACCCACAGGCTATGTATTAATGATGGCCAAAATGACACAGGTAAGTAAGTGATAATATTGAGACAGAGGACCAGTGTCCCCTCGCCTTGTTACTCAGTTTACAGACCTTTGATAACACTTATTCTCTTCATTGTTTTAAGGAGGTGTCAATGAAACTCTAAATTTTGCCTCTAAATTTTAGGCGAACATTTTTTGCATCTTAATCATTCAATTTTGCTTTCCTTTCTTGATGGAGTCTTGAAAACAAAACAAGCAAATATCCCATGGAAACAGGTATCCAATAGACAATGCAAGAACAAATGTAGTGAATAGAAAGTTTATATAAAAATTAAATTTCTCTGAATTTCTTTTCTGGAGAAGAGAAGGTTGTGTGATTCTTCCCCTCTACTGTGCTCTTGTGAGACCCCACATGGAGTACTGGGTATAGTTCTGGTGTCCCCAACATAGGAAGGACACAAAATTATTGGAGCAACTTCAGAGGAGAGCCACAAAGTCAATAAAAGGACTGGAGCTTCTTCCATAAAACACAGGCTGAGAAAGTTGGTGCTGTTCAGTCTGGAGAAGAGAAGGTTGCATGGAGACCTCACAGCAACCTTCCAGTATCTGAAGGGGATTTACAGGTAAGCCAGAGAGGGACTCTTCATCAGGAATTCTAGTGCTAGGACAAGGAGTAATGGGTAAAAATTGAAAGTGGGGAAATTTAAATTAGATGTTAAGAAGAAATTGTTTACTGTGAGGGTGGTGAGGTGCTGGAACTTCTTGCCCAGAAAAGTTGTGGATTCTCCATCTCTATCAGTGTTCAATGCCAGGTTCAATGGGATATTGATCAACTGGTCTAGTGGGAGATTTCCCTGTCCATGGTTATTCTTTAAGGTCCCTTTCAACCCAAACAATTCTATCATTCTATGAAATTAGAGATTAATAATGTAAATCTTACATAGAAATGAAAATTATTTTGTTAATTAATTGAAAAGTATTGAAAGGTAAAAGGAAAATTAAAAGTGTTTTAGAGACTCGTTTGATGTTAGCAAAATACATATCCAATAAACAGGAGAGAAACTAACAAAAGTGAAAAAATTTTAGGATTTTTTTTAAAAAGACATAGAAAAAATATTTGGTTTGAGTTGGGAGGTTTTCTTTAGCTTTTGTTTTTTATTTCAGTTCAACTGAAAGGCTCAGAGATAGAGAAGAAATCACTTAGTAAAAACACTGTGACCTGAAGACCAAAGAAGTGAAACAAAATGTGTAAGTGTACAACACTGGATGTAAAGCAAAGATAAAGGAATGTTCCTGGAAGAAACACTGGACATTTGATAAAATGCAGCTGCCTGGGAAGTTAGGATTTGAATGGGAAAATAAATCACTTAGAAGAGGTGTTGCATAGACTAGAGAAGGTGATACAGATCTATGAAAAATTAAAAAGTCTTCCCTTTCAAATCTATGATATTACTGGAGAGAGAGCACTAATTTTAGGAAAGAACCTAAATCCAGTAGTCCTAATCAAACTACAAGATAAGTGGATCCAATTCAAAGCAGATGCTTCACAAAACAACATTTTCACAGACTCTGAGAGTACCTTGCTCATGATGTCAAATTATAACATAATCCTCTTGAAAGGAAGGGATGGAAATGAATGCTGTTAACAAATTACATGCATATTCAATTGCTGTTGGTCTAAGTCACCTTTAAGTAAATGAGGTAATTAATGAGGTTGGGAAAACACCAAACACAAGTCATGCCATCAATGCAAGTAAATTATGATTTGTGCATACAAAAAAGATAATTCCTTGGAATGCACAATAATGAATAAGCGTAATGCTTTTGGAAACTCTTTTAGCATAGATATTATCCATGCCATTCTGTTCCTTTTTCTGTCTCCTGAGCTTTAGTCCTAAAAGTACTCAGTATGTCTGTATCTTTCCAATTGATTCTTTCTCTCAAGAGGGTATTTTATTACTTTCATTCCAGCTCTGAGCAGAGTAGTACTTTTTGAAATCTAACACCACCTCTTTATGGGTGTGTAAGCAGCAAAACATGCAGTGTTATGGAGCGATGGAGGTGGCATTCATCACTTTGAAGTCTGAGGTTACGATTTGGAGCCCCAGTGTACAACAGTATCAGCGATATTGGAGCATTTCCTCCACGCAAATATTGCAGTCACTTCTCTGACCTCACAAAATTGCTCAGCAGCTCAAGTTGCTTATTTTCAAGTTTTAATTGTAACCTAACTCCTTTCTATGGCAATTATTTTCCTTATCACAATGCACAATTACTGTGAAAAGATTTTTCTGAAATCGGTTTCTGTGCGGCAAAATACTCAAAACTGCTCAATTATTTTGAATAACAAAAACATTTTTTGAGGAAATCTTGCCACTGTTTGTAAAAACATTCAAATCCGTAAGTTTTCCAAATTAATTGAATGAATTTGAAATGGAAATATTCTAAGTGCAGTATGAAGATGTGATATGCTTGTTTTATCTTGTTAAGCAGCAAGTTTTACTTTTCAATGTCATTTATATTACTCATTGAAATGAAAGTCAACTGGAGTATAGTTTAAAAAGTCTGTCGTGAATTTTCAAAATGGCCAGTCTTCCATGAAGAATCAGATTTTTCTTCTGAGCAATAAAGGTTATTAATATACAGCTTGGGTGTGCTTATTAGTCAAGGAGTTATGAAAGTTTTAGATTCTCATTAGAAAGAAAGTCCAGTCCAGAAATATCTGTACCTTGCCTGCCCTTTCTCCTACACTAACAGAACTGAGATCTTTTCCTAGTTAAAACAGCAGCTAGAACTCAGAACAGGCTATATGTTCATTTTGGCCCACTGATATTTATTTCTGAGGTCTTATGCAGTGGTCTCTATTACTGTGAAAATATTAATTGCTCCAGCATAATTTCTGAAACTTTATTTCTTTAAGTTTGCCTCATCACTATACTTATAGAAACACACACATATGTATACTAAAATTGTTTTGATTTGTTTTCTTAGAAAACCTGTAAATTCAAAATATATCAACATAAATATCTGCAATGAAACTCCAAGTCATTTATGTCTATCAAGTGACTCTTTTTAAGGACAAATAAAGATGCTTGAAAAAAATGCTTTAAATATGAATCGTTTACTCCTTTTCTGATGTAATTACCGACACCATTTGAAACAAGATACCTGAAGACTTTCATATTTTCACTATCTGTTTAACTTACATAATTAACAAAGCCTTGCAGGTTCCTTGGGTCATATTACTCTATCATGACATAAAGAGGTGGAAAGGTTTTGTACATTTATCTCACAGTTTTCCCTTTGCCTGTGTAGTGGGTTGAACCTGAGTTGATGGAGAGTCTTTTAGACTAATGACACTTCTCACAATTTACATATTTAAACTGCGCGGAAAGGCAGGAATTTCCTTTCGTTCGAGCTCGCCTGCTGGAAGGTGAGGGGGGCCTCTGAACCTCCGGGCCCACCGGGCTGGGCCGGGGTCACTGTCCCCCACTTTTTTCCCAACACCACGGCACGGACCCTGGGTTGCTGGGGGGAACCTGTCCCAGAGCCGCAGGCAGCTAAAACCAGCCATGGACTGCTCACAGCTAAAACCAGCCATGGACTGCTCACAGCTATAACCAGCCATGGACTGCTCACAGCTAAAACCAGCCATGGACTGCTCACAGCTAAACCCATCCAGCGCGGCTTCTGGGGACAGGTGGGTCCTTCTCCTCTCCATGCGGAGCCGGCGCAGTCAACGGGAGCCGGCGGAGCCTCCTGTCTGCAGCCAGCACACTTCGTGCTGAACTGAAGAAGACACCACGCAGCCAGCAGCACAAAGGGAGCGAGGCTTTATCCTCCATAAAGCCTGAACAAGGACACTCCTCAATGGCCAGTCCTCTGAAGCCTCAATGGCGGCTTCAGAGTCAGAGAGAAAGTGAGTCACGTGGGACGGAGCTGAGCATGGCGACGGGAGAAAAGAGGGTGGTGCCGCGATTCTCGCGCATAACTTAAAAAAACTTCTTGTATGCCGTGGTAAGAAACTGTAATACCACAAACTGTTTGTCTCTTTAATCCATTTGAAGTACATGGGGGTATGAAAAGTTCACGTGTGGCCCATGGAAATTGTGAAGAGTGCCTATGCCAGGCTACATAGAAATATGGAGAGGCTTTTTAGAGACTTGTGGTGGAAAAAAAAGCCTTTCTGTTCAGGCCAAAGTAACTCATCCTTAAAAAGATTAATAATCCCATGTGATAGCCTATGTTTGGCAGTGTGAAGGAACTGTGAGATTTTTCATGGGAGAGATGTTTTACACCACAGCAGATTGTTTCTTTCCAGGCGGGTCTGCTGTTGGTGGCAGTTTGGGAACCACGTGCAGCCGAAGAAAACCCTTTTTTTTTACCTTAAGCATATGAAAGAGACTTATCAAGAGCTGCAACACTGACTAACATCCCATGTTCTGTTACCCTTTGTGTGAGTTGGGTAAAAGGAGGAAAGTGCTGGAAAGGGGGAGGGGGTTTGCTTTAACTTCTTGTTACTTCTCTTTACTTTTAATTCTGTTAGCAATAAAACTCTTTCTTTATACTGCAACTGTTTAAGTTTTGTGCCTGCTTTGCTTTCTCCTAATTCTTATCTCACAGAAGGAAAATAAGTAAGTAATGGATAGTTTGAACCAAACCACTACACTGAATTGGTGTTTCTGCCCGGTTTACGAACTGAACCTGCTACAGCCTGGACAAACAATGGCTGATAGTGTTCATACCAGTCACTACTGTGGATCCCTGACCTAAATGCTCTCCTTTCGATGCCAGTACTAGGTAGATATGAAGTTCTCCTAAACCAAAAATTCTTTTCTCAGAACAGTATTAGATGTTCAAAAATACCAAAATTAATATATTTCAAGCAGACCCGTCCTTTCTTGTATCAGGTTACAGTCAGTATAAAAAGTGCTTGAAATAGTTGTTGATGGTTTCTGCACAATCTGCTAGTTTTTAGCACAGCAGAACTTCACACTAGAGAAACTGAACTTACTATTATGAGAGATTATGACATTTAAAGTTTCAAATAATTTTCTATCCATTTAGATAGTAGCCCATTTTGTATATTTCCTCAAAATATTCACTGCTGCAATCTATGTGTCAGCTCCTGAGTTCTTTATTTATTTTACATGTTTTTTTACAAAAAGTTTCCGGTTGCTGTGCTTGCTACAAATATGTCCTGGTATCCAGGAGCCAAGATTTTAATCTGTGCATTACCTACTGCCTTACTAATCCGGTCATAGATCTTCAATACTCTGGTTTTGGACCACTACTACAACTCTGGTATTTTTTAAGGGAAAAGGATTTTCCAAGATCTTATGAAATCTGAGGATATTACAGTCTTCTGCTGTTGAACACTTTTCATTATTCATATATATGGTTGAACATGACATAAATTTTTGAACAGTCATTGCACATCTTAGTCCAGCATGGTTCTTCATGTGGTGAAAATACCACATCCTAATTTTGCAAAGCTATTAAAGGGAATCATTGACCTTTAACAGCAGTTCATTTGATTTCTTGTAAAAGAATATAAGTTCCAATGACACTTGTCATTGTTATTTCAAGGAAAAACTAGTCAAAATGTGACTACTGTTGTTTATTCTTTTTGGTTCTTAACTTGTGGCTCCTTGTTCATATAGATGTGTTTCTCCTAAGAAGAGATGCTTGACTGAAAACTACTTACATAATGGACCTGCAAGCAGTCGTGGCTTTCCTCATCTATATCTCATGTCACAGCTCCACTGGACTCTCAGAGTCAAGTGTTGCAGTCATTTGCACAGTTCCATCTTCATTCCAATGGCTTACATCTGCAGGTCTGGAGTGCATGTACCTTATGATTGTAATTATGATTAGGTGATCGGGCATTACAGAGAGTGCAGAAATTAATTCCTTTTCCACTCTAAGCATTGCTCCTCCTAAAAGCTGATGCCATTGTGTCATTCACACCTGAATTGTCTTTCAAGGCACCACATTACAAACTTGAATTATTATTGATCATCTTTTTCCCTTGCACTGAGACTATTCTGGCCCTGTATGACAATTAAGTATTGTCTTGGGACTCAGCACTGTGTAGTACTGCTGTATGTTAATTGCTTCACAAAGGGATAACATCTCTTTTTCCTGTCTTTCTTGCTGACAGACTACATGCACCCAGTTGGAATAAAAACAGTTGAATGAATGGCAGCTTACTTTCCTTGAGAGTTATGAGAGAGTCCTTTACCTACCTCGAGAGTCATCAGAGAGATTGCAAACATGCTACAAATATCTTCCCTTTCACTGGAAATTTCTGCCTCCTCCATCTCTGCATGTGTTGAATCTCTTTAGATCTTCCTGCTGTACTTTCAGCATAGGGAAATAAGTATTCCCATTTCTTAAAATTTTTCCTCTACATTATCATTTGGTCTGTCCTGTGGTCCAAATTCCTTCAGTTCTATGCTGATTATTTGTGCTGAATCATTGATTTGCAATTTTCATGCCCTTTTATGGAGAAATCAACTGCCCTCTTTAACCTGGATGCATGACACCTGAATTAAGTCTCTGTCTTACAATTAAAAATTTAACATAAAATTTTTAATTTATCTTTAATCACAGGATTTTTTCACTGTCCACAAAGTAATGAGTTCCCAACTCTAGCAAAAACATTTCTTCTGATTCTTAGTATCAGACAGAAAAATCTTTGTATTGTTTCATTTTCTAAGGGTGAAGTATTTATCTTATAATTTTATTCATTGTGCCCATGTTTCAGATAAAATTGCTGACAATATTTTCACAGACATGTCAATTCTTATGTGTCAGGCATGGTATTGATTCATGAGACTCTATTCTGAGTTACTTAGAGGCCCAGTCTTTAAGTCTTTGTAACATGAACATGTGTGGCCCTCTTCTATGTCTGTGTACCAGCTGACCTATATCCACTAATAAATACAAATAAATTTTTATCTGGAAGTCCAGAATTCTGTTTCTATAGTTCTCTGATACCCTTTTTTTCCTGTGCTTTTAATTACTGCACTATTTGTTTATTAATCAAGATCTCTTTTTCTGAGTGTCCTTAAATGGTAATTTCCATTGTATTTCATAAATTTATTGCTAGAAAATAAGCTGAGATGTTCATGAAAAAATGTGATCTTTGTTAAGAGAGCCATTTATCCAAATGCTAAAAGCAGACCTAACTGCACACCCCATAGCACTATTCTCTGGAGTATTAACCAAATACCTCCCTTCGTAATTTCTATTCCTTCATCCAATTGTTTCCATTTTAATAAAATCATTAAAGCAGGCTGGATTTGCCAGCAGTGGAGAGGTCAAAGGGATGGGAAGAAAGAAAACAGTGTCTGAAGTGTGTCTGAAAGAGTCTAGGGTATCTTAGTGAACATTTAGTGTTTCAGAAATAATTAAGTGGGAGTCAGAAACCGTGGCAAGATGTGTATATTTGAGGGGAGGGTGTTTCATAAACATAAACATTCACATTTCATAACCATAAACATAAATATTCCTCCCTCTGCTCTGATCTCAGTGGAAGGATTTTACAGCCCTCTCCTCAGGCTTTCCCTTCTTTCGCATAATACCCTGTGGTGACCCATCCCCTCCTCCCCATGTGTTTGTTCACCTTTCTGCAAGTGTGTTTGTATTTTCTCACACAGACTGGCTTTTCCAATTACTCATAACTGTTCTGTCTGCAAATGTTAGGCTTTAAGATGCAGTAAAGTATTATGCATAAGAATATGGATTTATGTACGAAGAGATTTTGAAAATGGGGCAAGGGAGTTTTCAAGAAGCAAGTGATGACCAAAACACACACAATAGAATGCCAGATTTCTAATTTCTCCTCTCTTCTCAATTGGACAGTAACCCTTTTTCCCCTTTTTGGAAGTTGTAGTGTGAAGTCTGAATGCAAACCTAACCATAATTGCCCTTGCTGTACACTACATCATGGGAAATGTGAAAGATAGAGTACCAGCAGGAAGATCATTCGTTGGGCAGATTATGTTAGAGGTAAGTCAATTCTAACTGTATTCCCTATTATTGCAACTAGTGTATAAATAGAGCTGTGTGACCTAAGAGTGTAGGTCTGATTTAGTTACTGCAGAGTTACAGTACAGGCAGAATGTCTGTAAGAAATTGAAATTTATATCTCGATTGGAAAAGACGAGAAGCAGATCCCATCTTGTTGTCCTCGCTACAGCTAATGTGATAAATGAAACCTGCTGTCTCCTCAGCCAGGAGGCACATTCTTTCAAAAAATTTGCTTGAGAGTGTTGAGAAGCACTTCCAGAAGCACTGGTGAGAATGGCAGCTAAATTTCAACAGAAATAATTGTTAGTTGGGAAAGAAAGTTGGGGAAAGGAAAAAAGCTCTAAACATATATAGAAGTTGATAAAATGAAAACTCCAAACCTGTTGATAGGACACTGGCTTCACCTAAGGGTATTAGTTGCAGTAACTCTGAGTTTGTAAAATGATCTACGTTCTTTCTTCTCCAGCATAGAAACATGTACTGGACAATTCATTAGGTAGAAGTCCAAATACTGTCTGCTTGAAGTGCAAACCATTCTGAATTAAAGACAAATTATTTCCATCGACATAAATGAAAAGTAGGTCAGATCATAGATAAAATTAAGACTAAAGCCCCAGACAACTCTACTCACTGTAAAGATTGCAGCTATAATTCCCATTCTTAAAATATTTTTATATTTGCTGTTTGACTCTTCTTTATTATATTGCTGACTTTCCTAGAAAATTGTGTTTTCTACAAGAAATAAACCTTATGGGTACATCCTTTGGGATTAAAAGAATTTTTAAGTATAAAATATTCGCAAGAAGTCAAACATTTAGGTCATTTTTTTCAAAAATGAAATTTTTGTATTAGGGTCAGACTTAAAGTGGTGAATGGAAACATTAGTCCCCTCAGTAGAATTCCCAGTTTAAGGCAGTGGGCTGGCCTATTCATTAAAGATCAGCTACATAACTTCTGACAATTCAAATCCAGTAAGGTGTTTCAAATCAGTCATGAATTAACCAAGGTGATAAAAATAGCTATTTTTAGCAATTGGACACAGACTCATGAATTTAAAACAAGTTTCCTTTTTATAACACCCTAGCCTCTTTATTACATTCCCTGTTCCTCCATCTGACATATTTATGAAAGACAGTATTTATAGAAGCATTGGAAAAAATTAAGGATAGCCTTCTCAGTGTCTCTACTATAACCATGCTAAATTTTAAAGTGTATAATAAGGATAGAAAAAATAGTGCTTCAAACATACATACCAGATTATATGTCACTGCTAAATGGGCAAGGATTCCTGATGGAAAATAAAGCAGTGTTTCTGGGGTTAGATTAGATTTGATCTGTATAATGTATAAGATGAATAAAGTATTTTAAAATGAACATGCTTTAAAGCACAGGCTTGTTTATCTGGTTGGGTTTTTTTCTTTCTAATATATACATGCAAGCTGAGGTAAGTAATTTTTTTATGTACCCATCTGGAACCAAAGCCCTTAATGATTCAAGAACAAAGCAGATTTGATGCACTATTGATTTTCTACCTCAGCAATAGAAAAACAATTGCTCTATGCAAAGATCTGTTTTTCTGGGTCTCTGCCATCAGTCTTTTTAATGTTTATGTAATGTAGCATTAACGTAGAAAAAAAACATCACACAAGGTTAAAAAGGAAAAAAAAATACTCTTTCATAGGAACATTAGGCAAGTCTTCATATTGCAAAATAACTTTTGGAAGGTATTTATTATTAAGTATCTGCACTTCTCTGGAGTACATAAATGCATGTGCCCTCACTTCCCTGCTCTCAGGCCACATGCTGCTAAGCTACCTGCAGTGGTGCACTGACAGGAGAGACTCTATGTGCTGAGTTTCCTTTTGTAGAAGCCTTGAATACAAGGAGTTTGCCTTAAACTTTCCTGAATCAAACTGTGGTTTGTGTAAGAGGCTTCAGTCAGACAGCAGTTTGGAAAATCATTCCTGATGCCTCTAAGGAAACATAGCAGAAGCTGTATAAAGGCAATTCCTGGTTGCAATGCACCTGAGCCCAAAATGAGTTTGTCTCTGTTCTAGGATTTCTTTGCCTGTGATCTGCAGACAGTTTGGAGCTCTTCAGAAGTGGAGAACAAACCACAGAAGCAGTTACAGTGTAACCTTCCTGTGATATATTGTGCTATAAGGGCTATTTTACAGCAGCATTCACAAGTCACTAAAAAGTCTAAGACAAAGCAGTAATTTAGGTGTTTATAGGTGCAGATGACAGAACATTTAAGGCAACAATCCCATCAGTTCATAAATCATTAGAGGTGAAACTGCCTCCAGTTCATTACAAAGTTCAAAATAATACTCTGTAGAAATAGTATACGAGATCTATACAGAAACCTGAAGCATTTATAAATGCTGAAAATAATAACTACCTTCCTTCAAAAGTCTGTTGCAAATCCCCTAGAAGATATGTCATTGCATTCCACTTCCAGGTCTAATACTATCTTATTTATTAAGGATTGCAAACAGGAATGTGTTCCTTTACAAGGCTGATCAAAATTCAAACTGAGCATTTCCTAAAATGAGTGCTTTATGGAAACATTAATAGGATTCAACCGACTATTTGAGCCCTGGGGTGGTGTGAGAGAATGAAAGCCTGAAAGAGTTAATGTAAACCTGAAACCCTTAATGTCTCAACCACCGGCTGAAGAGAATAAGAATGTTACCATGCCAACGAGATAAGGTTCGGTTAGAAAAGAGCATCTTGTGGAGGCAGGATGTCGCTTTTCTGGGACCAACTTCCTTATCTTGGGTAACTACACCTAAAAAAGTTAGAGACAGCATTGCATATGAGCCTCTTTTTGGGGAGAGGAGCTGAAATCATGAGACCCCCTGTCATAGGTTAGCAAGCATAGTCCCGGAAGGGATGTCCTTACTAAGGGGTGCTTACAGTTTCCTCTGGGACCTGATTGAACCTATCAGCTGGCCAGTTTGAATATGGACAATTCTTTAAGCCACTTAAAGCTGTGACCACCTGTGTGATCCACATTTAAGAATAGGCAAACTCCCCCTCCAAGCTCTCTCTCGTTTCCGGCGCTGGCACAGGTGGATGCGGGCCCTGTGTGGGGTCAGCGGGCCCGGCCAGGCCCTGCTCGGGCCAGGCCGGGCCAGGCCACGGCCATCCTGGAGTCGATGGATCTGTTCCAGCCATGGAACCCCCCCCACTGCCTTGCCGTGGGCAGCCAGAGCAGCTCGGCTCTCCCCCCTCTCCACTGCGATAAGAAAAATTCAACATTCCAGCTGCAAAGCTGCAAGGCCGAGGTGAGAGTAACCCTTTTACTGCTGTGAAGAGCTGAAAACCTGAGGGAAGAGAGAGAGGAGATGCTTAAAGCTGAAATTCTGTTGTGAAGCTATGATATATCAGAGTATCCTGTTGTAATTTCATGAAGATATGGGAGGTGGAGTGTTCAACTCGTAAGCAAAAGCGCCTGCGCTGAGATAGGCAGATGCTGACGCAGCTGTAATTTCATGAGAAGTTTGGACAGGGAGAGATGGACCAGATGAGGACTTTTGCTCCAAACGGGAAAGGAGAAAACCTCAGTTCCTAGAGATGCTCCCAGAGATAGTCCTAACGATGAAGATGATGAAGACCCTTTGCTCCCAGGGAAGGAGAAGGGCCTCTGTTTTTGTTTCTGAATGGCTCAACCTTAAAATTGTACCCCAAAAAACTTCAAGAGTGGACCCTCGAAAGCAGTTGTGGGAAAAGCTGCAAGTCGGGGGAAGGGACTCACATCGCGAGCAGAGAGACTCCTCTTCCTAAATGGACTGAACAATATTTGGAAGTGGGCGGCTGGCTCGTTGTGATACTGTCTTCATAGCACGAGCAAGAAGAGACTTCTCTTTCTAAATGGACTGAACAAGGTTATTATGGCAGTGGTAAACAGACTGAACATCTCAAGGGTTGTCTTTTTACATTGTCAGTGGGAGAAGGGAGGAAGGCGGGGGGAGGAGGAGAGTTCTGAAGGTGGTATAATTTTTTTTCCTTCTTCTTTTAGGTCTGTTAATAAACTTCTTTATATTCTTTCAAGTTTGGTGCCTGCTTTGCATTTCTCCTAATTCTTATCTCACAGAAGATAAACAGTAATGAGTATTTTGGACCAAACCACTACACCCCCCCAAATCCCTACTGAGAAGTTTGAGAATAAGAAAATGTGCCTGCATGAAGACAAGTCTGTAAATAGCACAGCTGAGAGGGGCTGTGGATGTACCCACTCAAAATTATACTGAGGAACCAAATAATTGGTTCTTTCCCACCAGTTTTATAATTTCATATTTACCATGTCACTTGGACAGTTGACAGATTCTGAACCACAGAATTACATAATAGCAGCGGCTTAGTCTTTCCTCTGTTCCATATTCACCTTTTTTCATTTTCTCTCCTTCTAGTTAATTCTGTTTTGCAGAACTGTGAATGCGTCCTAAAAGTGCCTCATTACAAGATTTTGCTCAAAGGACTAAGATAATAATAAGTATAACCAGACAAGGATTAAACTGATGTAATGACCTGGAGAGAAAGTTGAAGTTTCTAATTGTAGTCTGGTTTTACCTAGTATCATTGGCTTCTTTGTAAACTTTATTTGAAGACTGATTTTCATATTTACTTTATTCAAAGGAAGATTCTCATATACTGGATGATGTTTATGATTCTGATAGATTATATTCACTGTCAAGAAAACATAGATTTGGAAAGCACAGAAACAGTCAAATAGTTTTAAAAAGTGTGAAGTATGTTCATGCAAAGTGTGCCAGAGACAGAGTGCCTGATTGATTGAAAAGACAAAATGTTACTGCTAAGTGTTCTTTTTTTTCTAATTTAATAAAAAAGTAAAGAACAATTTGTTATTTTTAAACTACTAAGCTTCAGTCAGATTCCAGGAGTAAACAATTCTCATTTCTCACCTAAAAGAAGTTGAGTAAGATTATGTCAAGAAGAGCAAAAACAGTGAATGAACTATAAGAATTGTCTGTCAAAGTCTGTAGTTCACAGTTTAGTGTTACAAGAGGTTACTGATAGATTTCTTAATATGAAACAAACTGACTTTTCTCCCTGTATTTTTGAGACATGACCGTTTTGTAGAGTTCTCCAAGGTTTCAGCAGAGTTTTGGCAAGACTGTGGCGGTTTATGTCTTTACAAGTAAGTCAAGCCACAGCAAACCAAAAGAATCAGCTGAAATGCCCTTGAGCCACGTACAAACAGAAAGTTATCTACAGAGAGAACTATAATCAATCTGAATTTGATGCATAGTAATTCATTGCATCAAGTAATGGCATCCACTAATGTTAAAAAAAGCAAAAACTGCACCCATTATGCACAAGGTAATCCAGAATCACTCTAAGCTTAGTCTGAGCAATAAAGAAATAGAAATCCATGTATGATGTATAAACTAAAATAAACTTTCAAATTCCTGCATGCATGATTTCTCCCATCCTCTTCTGTTTTCCTGTCATTTCACAAGTAGTGGCAAGAAAGGAAGAGGGGTGAGAATCTGTTCCATGCATGCTCCCTTGCTCAATAGGGACCAATGGCTATAAAGAAAGTCCTCAAAGGTTTTTTAAGTAGAAATTATGCGATCAACTTTTGTGTTAAAGTTTAGGATTTAAAAAAAATTAATTTAGCTCCTTAATTCTTTACCAAATCTGAAACTAATATGGCAAATACAGAACACAGGTTTATAAGCCTCAAGCATGAAAAAAGTTGTCTAATATATTTGTTCAATTCTAGCACAGATTTACACAAAGTGATTAGTCATCAGAATATCTGATACCCTTTGTTACATCTTCATGGAACCAATCTAAGTTTGAAGTTTTCCTGTTGCTGAGTTTTTTGTGAGTCCGTCAGGTTTGTTTGATTGTGACTATACATTGCCTTGAAATGCATATGACAAATACATATTTATCACAGCAGAAAAGCCATACATTGATCTCTGGTAAAAATCTACCTCAAAACTTTTAATGCAAATTTGTGCAGTCTGAACAGCTTTGTTTATTTGGTGTTACGAAGTCAAACCTGCATGCCTGCATTTTTTAGCAGCCATTAATTGCTGTCTCATACTGTTCTCTCTGCCTTCCACTTCATTAATCACAGGACAATGGTAGGACAGGGGCTGTGTGATGGGAGCATCTAAACTATAAGGAGTAAATTTTCTGCTTCTGCTCAAAACTGTGCACCAAGCTGCCCTTCCAATACTCTTTTTTTAATAAAAAATGTTATTTGAAAACCTCTTGTGGAAACTGAGCTTTCACAAAATCATAGTGAAAGGCACTTTATTATGGTCCCTGCACAAGTTTCTTTATCTACTATCTTGTGGCAGTACATTATGGTTACCATCCTTTGTCACACAAATTTAAAACTATGAAAATTTTAGACTCTCATTAGACTACCCATGGGAAATAGAGAACTTAATAAATAACATATTTGCAACTTGGTTTTGTTGTCAGTTCATTTTTTCCTAAGCACTAATAAAAGTAGTCAAACAGCTGCATTGCATGGCAACAGGATGCCCTGTGCAGGGTGAGGCCGTGAGATGCCCCGTGCTGGCCACAGGCAGCTCCAACACCAATGGGAACAGCCCTGCAGTCTGTCAGGAATCCCCTGTGCACCAACCTTGGTGTATTATTAAGAAAGAGATGCAGCCATCCTGGGGAGGGGACATGTAAGGAGACAGGCGAGGAGAAATGGAGGGCACGTGAAGGAGTCTTTGTTGGGGTGTATGGACGGAGGCACACTCTGTGAAGGATGTGCCCCATGCCAGAGCAGGAACTGCTGGAGGACCTTGGCTGTGGATGACCCGTGCTGGGACAGAAACACCCCTGAGTGACTGGGTCGGGGAGGGGGGCTCAGGTATAAAATGCAGCAAAAACAATGGGAGATGAACCTGGGGAAATGGGGATGAAAGAGACTTCCTAAATGTTTATTTAACAGACTATGTATTTTTTATATTTGAATCAACAAAGAAAGGTTGCATTAATTGTCAGTAAATTAAATTAAGTAAATTTACCCATGTTGAGGCCATTTTGTCCAAAGCAATGTGTTAACATGACCAGTGTTCCCTGGTGTTTTAAGTTATATTGTGGTCATAGACATTTTGATTTAAATTATCCTGATTTAGATCCTCTCTCAGTAATTTGACAGTTTATTTTGCTGACAGTGTGGCTATGACTAGAACCATAATCTGTTGTATCTGAACTGAGGAACAAGGTGCTAAGGGCAAATGATAACAGAATAATTCATTTTCCATCTCTGCTATTCCCTGCAGGAATGTTTTGCATAATGAAAACAACATTCCAAATTAAAATGGTTGCTCTTTGCAGATCAAGATTCTTGTCCTATTCAGGTGATTTTCTAAACATATTCAATGTTTTTTTAATGCTATGAATTTATATTTTCATTTAATGCCATATTTCTTGTAGAAATTGAATTCCTGGAGTCAGAAAAGGGGAAAAAATGCTGAGTTCCTGCTTTCACTGGTCAAACTTCCGATTAAACATTCTGTGCAAAGTGTGGAAAGAAGCATTGGATTTTCGGCACTTAATTACTTTAGCCAGTTGCCATCTGTTCTTTGAATTCTGACCTTTCTTTCCAAGTTGTGGCTACATGGAGTGTCTGCAGTCAAGCCAATTAGATCATGGATGTTTCACGCTGACATTACAAGAGATTTAATGTCCACCTGCAGAACCCTGGTTGATAAATTTAATAGTGATGACACAGTGGCCTTCTGCAACCTTCATCCAGCAAGCAAATAATAGTTTATTACACTGGGCATTGTTCGTTTAAAATGTGGCACAACGAGCCACAAAATCACATTTTGATTTGTTTCTTCAGCCCATGACATTAATCATACACTGTCAAAACCTTTTCATGCTAGTTTCTCACAAAGATGATGCAGGTTAACTCTAAAAAGCAACCCCATAAAATTACCCCTTTTTTGGGCTAAGGGGAATAGTCACAGATGGAAATAGCTTTAAGCCACCTATTCTCCCATAAAATTCTCAGACGGTCAAGGTTGAACTTTGTAGGAAGTCTGCCACTTTGATATCGCCTGTCATCTGCTTATGAAAATTACTGACTGTCTACAGAGTTCTTACACTGGAAGCAGGAGTACATATGAAATAGCAGCATATTTCTTACAGTGGTTATATTAACAGATGATTGTCCATCAACATACAATAGCAATACAATACTATTTAAATAATGTTTACTAGTAAATGGTACCAAAGACACATTCAAGTCTATCTCAGCATTTAATGAGGACCAACCACTTCTGTTAACCTCAAAAATGTGATAATTTGTAAATGTAATATTATCATTGAAGAGTACATTTTATAGAACTTATTATGTAAAAGTTTCTTTACAAAGAAGCTTCTGGAAAACATACAGCTTCAGTACCTGTCTGAAAAAATAAGAAAAACTTGTCCTTGAGGAACATTTTGAAGCTCACTCTAAGTACAAAGATGAGCTGCAGGGCATGATGTAAAGTCCATCAATGTCTGTGAGAGTCAGCCCTTGTATTGATTTTAATAGTCTTTGAATCAGGTCCTAAGTGTGAGATTTTGATAACCCATTAAAGCATCCATATTTTAAAACCGAACTTCATGTATTGAACCACTAGCTTTAAGACAGAAAATAAATGCTACATGAAGAAGCACAAATCCCTATCGTTGCATGGGAACACACTACTTCAGTGCTTCCTGTGCTTACAGTGCTGAGCCAGATGGCAGTGTATGTAAAGCACTGTGTTGCAGAGTTTCAGAAGCAATTTTGTTGAGTTTCAAGGAGTCTAATCTCTTAATAGAACTGCAGATTATCTGTGTGCTCTTAATAGGAATCTTTTGTTCCTCTCTCTGCTTCCTCGATGCTGAAAAGTGCAATAAAACCAACTGCATCTCCACTGAATAAAATTCACTCTATTTCAGTGCTAGGTGGTGATGAAAATTCTAATGAGCCACTTTGCTCATTATGTTTATTTGGCAGCATCAAACAGAAAACTCATACATCACAGAAAAAAAGTCTGGCGGTTATGTCATCTTGCTGAATTTATACTGCTAAATGGAACATTTTCAGAACTCTGGATAAAGAACTAGGTGTTATTTCAGCTTAAAAATTGAGTCCAAATACTGAATTTCTTCAGTAAAGATTCTGAGATGCTTCAACCGTTTCACAATAACATCTGAATAAAGAGAAAATTAAACGGACTTAGATAAATAGCATAAAACATCTTTCTTAAAGGTAAACACTTTACATTCAAAGTATCACACAGAAATTAATTGTATTTTTAAACTTATTTGTGATGCATATATGTAAATATTAAATTTTCATTTGAAATAATTAGTCACAATAATCTACTTCTTTCCAACAAAGACTACAAATCACAATAATAGAAAATGTGTCATTCCTTAACTTACTAGAGCATAACTGCCACCTCTACAGTCCTTCTTCATTACCATTTAACCATGTTTGTGGCAAGTCAGTCTGGAGACAAGGCATGATGTCTTTTTGATGCTTTCAACTATGACTTTCTATACACTTCTCTTCCAATTAAATTTTGGCTAAGAAAGAGTGGTGTTCTCCATGTGTTCTGAGTCTTTTTGTCCCTTGTGACAATTAATACTTGTATTTAGATTAATTTTTTTATTCTATCAACATAGTTATCATACGTGTATGCATACACACAGTCACACATGCTTAGTATCAGTCTTGTTCAGACTTTCTACTGTCCAGAATACAGCAGACAATATTCAAGCAAACAGAAGTACTATTTTGGTTTTTTTGTGACCCCTACATAGACTTATTTCGTGTGCTTATTCTCACTTGGCTGGCATTTTAAGACTTCTTCAAAGAGCAGACTTTCTAACAGCATGGTTGTTAAGAGCTGCCCATGTAGTCTACTCAAGCTCTTTATCTGTTACTACCTGCCATTTTTGGGCTGCAGTTGTCTCTTCCCTGAAGGGAGGCTGAGACCAGCTCTAACATTTTCTTATCTCTGAATTTCTCTATCAAAGATGTGTTTCCGCCTACTACAAGGTTGTACTCACAACTGCTGCAAAACAGACTTCGAGTGAATTTTCTCCAACAAATCTATTACCCCTTTCCCTTCTCTCCTTCGCCTCACTTCCTTCAATGTTGTCTTTCCCTTCTTCCTCGCCATCATGAACTCCATAACTCACCCCCACCCTATAACCCTATAACAAATTCTATACCAGGCCTCTCTTGTCTTTATCCAGGCAGCCCAATAGTCCTTCACCCTAGCTGCACTCTTAGCTGTTCACCTGTGCCTTCCTGAACTTATAGTGTCTAATACCATGCCCACTTTAACTCATAACCCTTCTGTCCAAAGATATGGCTTGTATTGACGACTCCCTACATTTGTTTCTGCTCTGTCTTGGTGAGGTTGAGCAGCAAGTTCATCATGCTTTTTCTCAGTTCTGGATCCTCAGCAGCTCTAGATGAGGTCTACTTGAATGTCAAAGGCAAAGAAAGTCGACCTAACTCTTGCACTTAGAATTCATGTATTCAAGCCCAGATGTTTTTCCTACTTTTTTTTCTTTTGTTGTTTTTATTGTTTCAAATTACCTCCAAAATAAAAATACCAGAAAAACCCACCAAAAACCAAACCAACCCTGCCCCCTCCAAAAAAAATCCCAAAACACATTTATAACCTAATTCTTAAGAGCAGAAGCTGAAAATCTAACTACCTAACAGCATCTCTGTCAATTCAGATTATCAGCCTACAACAGAACAATGTGTTGCATGGAAATAGTCACCCCCTGATGTTTATTCCTTCTGCCATCATGTGTGTTCTGCTCTCTCACTCATGCCATCACTCATTAGTCTTCTGTGGGACTGGCATTAGTGGGATGCAGTGATCAGAGGTGGCCACGTCCCTAAACTTCCAAAGTCTATTTTTCCAGACTGTGCCAGCTTGTTTTTGTCTGTTCACTTGCCATTTTTGGACGGAATTATTTAAGTTCAATTAAAAGACTACAAAGAAGCATTTGACCTCCATGGATAAGGCCAGATTCGTGCCGTGTTTATAAATTTTTTATTACTGTGCTCTTGAATTCACAGTAATACTACAAAGTGAATTGCCTCTAAGCAATTATGGATCCATCAAAACTAATGTTCTTGCTATTTTTATCTTTTACAAACAAGAAATAAGTACCAGGGAGCATGTTGAACAGACCATTTTTAGGAATAGATTATTACCTCATTAGAAAGCAGTTTGTGCTGTAGAGTATTAGAACATTCTTGCTCCTCATTCAGATTAGGCAATCATGGAGTTAATTGCTTGCTGGCTAGATGAGCTATTTCATTAGTTCTGAAGTCAGCTCATAAGTTACAGTAGTGATGACAGTGGAAATCACTGAAGGAAAAAAACACTACATAATCATTTAAAAAAAATTAAAACAAATCAAAGCATCAGAACCCAATCTGTATTCTAGCAGCAGCTATGCAGCTCATGTCAATAAATGATGATATACTGAGCCACACTGGTAATAGTCATAGCACCTTAGAATAAAGGGAGACACTGAGAAAAAAGCAAGAGGCCACTGTTCCATGAAATAATGTCAACAAATAAGAAAAAACACTTTGCTAACATTATAAATTATATATTTTGACAGAAAGTGGTTTGATAAAAATAAAGGAGATAGAGTTCATGTTGCTGCATTAAAGAGCTAACAGAATGTTATGCTCAGTGAAGACTAGGAGAATTATTGATTATATGTACAACAACTGAACTGTTAGTAAAAATCCAAAGGTGTCTCTTAGTCTCAGTCCCAAAACCAGAAGCTGACATGGGCATATCTATCCTATTCCTGTAAGTCATCCATCATTGTTATAGCCAGCCAGAGAAGAACTTGAGGGCTACCCACAGTCATTCCAGCTGAGCTGTGGATTTAAGTTTTGTATACTTTATATACAGTACATAAATGTTATCAGTGACTCCTGGGATTTAAGAAGAAACTGAGCACTCTGCAGGGACGAAGCCCTAAATAATCATTCATATTCTATTTGAGTAGAACTTGAAGCAGAAAGCTGATTCACATTTGCTCATTGATTTCATTACAATGCACAAAAAGAAGCCAGTCAAAAATAGCAGAAATATTTCACTTCAGAGCTTTTGGTCTAACCAGCAAATTAAACAAGAATAGCAAAGCAAATTTCCTTATTTTTAATGTCTGTGATCCTTTCAAATTTTTGAAGAAATTGATTTCACTTCCTCAGATTAAAGATTTTTTTTGTCCTTGTTTAAGCAGTTAATGTTGCCCATTATTTCTTTTCAGGCATGCCTGAAACATTTTAATGGGAAAAATCTATCCTGGTGACATTTTTAAGAAGCAAATTCATGCATTCTTAGTATAAAACTATTCTTCATATAGATTAAAGAAGCTGGGAAATTGTTAATATTGCAAGATATTTAAGACATATACTACAATCTAAGGCACTCATGCTAGCAATTTAAGAAAGAAGATTAAGCAGATAAATTTTATTCTCTTAAAATTTGCAAATTATCCACCCAGCAATAAATTATATGAAGCAATTGTTGAAACAATCAAAATAATTCATGGAAATCAATTTTTTAATATAAAATTACTTAAAATACTATTTTAATTTAATGCATTTGGAGTACAAGTAAGTTTCAGAGGATAATTTTTTCGACCCAAAAACAAGAATGAATTTAATCTGACAATATCAAAATCAAACTTTTCCATTTTTAGGGTTTTTTTACATTTAGCTGGATGACAGCAGTGTTCTCCTATCACTGAATTTGATTGTGATAAATTGACATTTTCTGAGAAAAGTGATCTGACAAATTTTTCCTCACAAACTCAAAAGCTGGTGTTTAACAGAGTATGGGAAAAAGTTTGCTATTCATGATCCTTGAGGACAATCAATTCCCATCAATGAATTAACTAGAGCAGCAGCATTATTCCATTTGGTCTCAGAAAACTGGAGTAAACTCTCCTAGTATTATCTTTACAAAGTCTTCTTCGTTCTCAGACATGGATCAAAGTAGCTAACAGAATGAAAGTTGCCTCCAGAGTGAAGAAATTTACTAGAATTTGTACAACGCTGAGAGAAAAAAGGATGTTTTTTACAAAAGAACTGGGACAAACTTCTATGTTTGGTTAATATAATATGAACTATCTTACAACAGGAGAGTGTTCATATTGGTTTTCTGGTAACCAGGGTATGAGCTAACAACCTATATCATCACAAAGAACATGCAGTGGAAAGAAATTGAATTGCCCACAGTTAATTTGTATGAGTCCAGCCTGAACTGTCTGGAATGATATGTAAACTATCTGAAACATCTTCAAAAGCTTCAATGATTGAGCAGCATGAATTTTGCATTAATAGTTCTGTTTCTAAATTACATACTCATTTAACTGTGAGCCAAACTTTATCTGTGAATTAAACATTCCAAAGCCCAGTCTAAATTATTCAGGTCCTTTCCGTGTAACGATAATCACAGAATCACAGAATGGTATTGATGCCATGAAGATTTTTTGCTTTTTCTTTTATACCCCTATTATACCTTTTTAAAACTTCTGTATTCCTAGTGCTTTTTGCCTACATTCTTGGACTTGTTTGTCAAGCTAAGAGACTAAACATTTTAGAAGCTTCGTAGTTAGAGATCAGTGTGCCCCAGACCCCAAGGTCCTCTCCAGAACACATTCTGTAAACTAAGATAGAACTATCCAGGGGAAGGCTCCTTGGGGAGAGGGGCTCACTTGAGCCTCTCATTGGGGAATCTTTGATAGATATGCTAATTAGTAAAACCTATAATGTTATACCCAATCTTTTAGGGCATATTCGGCGGGGTGCATTTCGATGCATATGACCTGGACGTGTGCACCTAAGGATCCTTAAAATAAATACCAAGATAAAATACCTTTTCCCCTTCTAGCCATGTATGAATCTTGATTTTAAGACCAGGAAAAGGCATCAGTATGAGCTGAAAGAAACTTTAAAGATCATCTAGTTTTAAGCCCCTGCCATTGTCAGGGACACCTTTCACTAGATCATGTTGCTCAATCTGTTTTAACATCTGTAAAGCACAGAAGAAGAATCTATTCTAGACTTCCTGACAGGAGGTTTTAGTGAAGTGACGGTTGGTCTCCTCTGCCATGTCTCAATGAAAGGACGAGAGTAAATGACTCTAGGTTCCATAAGGGGAGGTTCAGATTAGATATTAGAATTTTTTTTTCACTGAAGGAGTGGTTAGGCATTGGAATAAATTGCCCAACATGGTGATGGAGTCACCATCTCTGGAAGTGTTGAAGAGGTGTCCAGATGTTCAGAGAAGGGCAAGAAGGCTGGTGAAGGGTCTGGAACACATGTCCTGTGAGGACTGGCTGAAGGAGCGGGGGTTGTTTAGCCTGGAGAAAAGAAGGTTCAGAGAAGACCTTATCACTCTCTACAGCCGCCTGAAAGGAGGCTGTGGCCAGTCTTGGCCTCTTCTCCCAGGCAACTGCAACGGAATGAAAGGACATAGACTTAAGCTGCACCAGGGGAGGTTCATGTTGGACATTAGGACGAATTTCTTCACAGAGAGGGTGATTACATATTGGAATGGGATGCCCAGGGAGGTGGTGGAGCCACCGTCCCTGGGGGTGTTCAAGAAACGACTGGATGTGGCACTCAGTGCCATGGTCTAGTTGTCCTGGACCTGTTCTGTCAAAGGTTGGACTTTATGATCTCAGAGATCTTTTCCAGCCTAGTTGTCTCTATCTGCAACACCAAACAAACAGTAGTCTGGGCCTACCAAGCCTAATTTCTATCACATATTTCAGAGATGAAATTTTATTGTCAGAACTTCTTTCATAAATGATTGCTCCAAAGACACTCAGGAAAGCTTCACAGAACCTTGCTGAAATGCAAAATTGTTAAGCTTGCTAAATCATTTCTCATGGGTCTGTAGAAAAATTTAGGTCAAAAGAGACCTCTAAGAACCTCTAGCCCAGAATAGGACCAATTTGGATGTTAGATCTAATTAGAACGTTAGACCAGGTCGTTCAGGACCTCAACCAAGAGAATTTTGAGCCTCTCCAAGGAGGTGATAAAACTGTCATCATATTTTCCTAACGTTGTCAGTCAGCTTCCTCTCTCATTCCAGCAAGTCAACTCAGTGAAGCTCCTTAGTTTTGAATTATTTGGATAGTGCTTTGGAAGCAGGTGTTTCAAGAACGGACATATTTGTGCAAATTCTTTAGTGCCAGGTTCACTTATAGGCCCTTGTCCACAGGCTGGCTGTGACTGAACAGCGCTGGAATTTCCAAACCTTGTCCATGTTACGTTAACCAAAGTGCCAACTCTGAATGAAAGCAGAGCTGTCTCATGTCTATCTGTAAAACTGATTTTATAGAATGGATATCCCTAGTATGGTGTATCTTATTTGCCTAAGGAGCCTGAAAGAACCATCTGGTCGGTTTTGATCCTCATAGTTATTGTGATGAGAAACTCATTCAGGCAATTCTTCCACAGCTGCAAAAAAAGTGGTGAGACAGGCTGTATTTGTGAGAGAAAAAAAAGATCTCAAATGCTGCTAAATATGTTTCAGGATAATGGCATCAATAGCACATCTGATGAGTATTTAAAACAAGTGAATGCTGAATGCCTTATCAGTGATAACAGAGACAAAGGTTATTGCCATGTGCCACACATCAAACATTGATCCCACTGCAATTAATTTAAGTGAAAAATTGTCTCCATCAGCAAATGCTTTTGCACAACATCAAAGCCTGTTCCTTTGTTGTTCCTCTTCTTTTTAGTGGAAAACTTTGACCTGTCCGACTAAGTTAGAAATCCTTGTTTCTTTTAATTTATTAGCTTCCCATGCTTTGTAATTAACCTCCCAAACTTGTATCCTGAATGGTGAAGAAATTTTTACAGATGTTTTGTTTAATTAGGTTTTTTTTTCACCTTCTGGGGATTAGTTTTATAGGAATACAAGTATTGTAATATAAATATGATCCAAATCACCTTCAACCAGTTTTGAACATGTTAAGAGACCTTTTACTGATTCTACTTTTTACTATTAAAAAATCATGCAAAGTCCATTTTAATGAATGTTTATACTCACTGGAATTTTGAGTATATGTTGTTGTTGTTATTAGAAGGTACTAGTAACAAGGTTAGCTTCAAACAAACAACAAGAACCTTTTGAAAGATGATGGCAACTTAGATACCACACACTGGTAGTCAGCATGTATTTGCAAAGACACTAAAGGAAATAAACTCTTATAATGGGAGAGAGGTAAAATTCTGTCAGCAGTTTCTTGAACAGAAATAGAAACAATGGGCCACCTTAGATATTTGTTGAAAATGCCAAGTACAAAATGTGCAAAACAGAAACAGTAACTAGAGCATAGGTAACTGCATTGTGCTCAAAAGACACCTAGGGCAAACTGAGCAGCAATTATGGGCATAATATAAATCAGTTCTAGAGGTCACTAGAGGCACTGAACAGTGTGAACACAAAGCCACACTTCATTTTACTCTGCCCAAGTCACATCATGGAACAGGATTGACTAAAGAAGGACTAAGGCAAAAAGTAGAGTAAGCAACTTTGCTGAGCACAGCACAGCCAGAGGGTCCAGTTTGTTTCCAGTTTACTGTGTTATTATCTTTATCTTCTTTTTAAATTATGGCAAAAGAATTATTATTATAATAATAAAAATCTGGCAGACTTTTCAAAAGGACAACACAAAAAATATGAATAGCGGACCAACAGTGGAATTATTATAAGGCATTCACAAATAATAGGTATCATATATAAAAATACAGCATTTCTGTAATTATTCTGATTAATATTTTATTTGCAAAAAAAGGTTGCTCTCTTTTAAGGAAAAAAGATTGAATTGATTTTTCAGTATCTAACTGTTCAATACCTATATATGCATTATGTTTTTAATACATTAAATTTCTTCGTGCACTTGGCATGAAGATTGAATATATTATAGTGTTGTGAACTAATATTCTATTTTCATAACATTCACTGGAATAAAGAATGTTTCATTTAAGTTTACTTGAATTTTCTCTAATTTGTAAGAAAACATGCAGAACCAGTGAAGTATGCAGAGTAAAAAATACTCGTAACTACAGTTTATGAAGTTGACACACCATCATCCAAAGCTATAAAATTACAGTTTGGCACATAAATGGATCCAAAAGAAATTTTAGCAAGATGATGATGTGATTGCTGGCTGACAAGGACCGATGTAAGTGGCTGAAATAGGTATCCTGCTGAAAAGCAGCTCAGCTTGCTTTTGGAGGTACATGTCAAAGCCTTTGGATAACCAGAGCACTTCACAGTGAGAGCAGTACAGTTCTTGTGGGAGAATTTCTCACTGATTATTTGAAGAATTATAATTTCATAGAGAAAAAATGTTTCTTATGGTCTGCAATACTGTAGATCTCTTGCATTCACACCAGATATGTGGAGAGGAGCAGGCTATATAGAGACCAATGGAAGATGTGAACAAGGCAAATGGGAGGAGTGACTAAGATACAGGCAGATATCCTAGTCCACTAGTTACCTGATAAGAAGAAAAATAACTGGTGTTTTCTCTGTACTTCCATAGTTCTGTAAACTTAGAAAGCAGTATCACCATGTCCCTTTTGTCCCCTTGTCTAATTTTTCCCTATAACAAGTTTCAGAAGTCCTACATAAGGAACAGAGATTATATATACTTGCCTGGTGACTTTATACCTTTCACTAGTGCTCTGCCTGCCACAGAAATATTACCAGATCATTCACAACCTATATGGCACTTAGAACAAAAGTTACACATTTCTAGTGTTGCTCGCTAGTACAGCCCATAGGAACTTGCTAGACAGTGTCTGCTGTGTAGTTAAAGCACCTCTTTCCAAATTTATAAATCACAAATAAAAGCCAGTTTTGAAAGATTTACAGCAAGATTTACAAGGCAAACCTAAATAACAGAGCAGTAGTTATCCAGATTTATATCCAAGCCTACAAATTGTAGAGCTACTAAAATCCTTCCAGTTCCTGACATCCAAGTTATATGCTTTGCATAAAATTAAAGCATCTAACTCATTTTCATAATGGCCCACAGCTTTTCTCTACCTCAAGCTTATATATCTTTAGAAGGCAAAATAGTTGTACACCTCTACCAAAGCAGTAAAACATTTATTTATTACCAGATATGAGAGGAAGGTCTTCTGCCTTTAAAAGCAGCTGCACTGAATTAATAATAGAAACATACTGTAATCTTAATATGATACAAAATACCTAAGTAAATCACCTGATGTTGCATTTGTAAATGCACATTTCCATGGAGATGTAGAAACTGGATTTATTTGGAGCAATATATGACATTAATTCACCTAGGAACAGAGCTAGGAGGAAATATGTATTCTAAATATTAGATATGAAAAAGGAAAACCATTTAAGGGTCTAGTATTCTCATGGAGAAGTTTCCTTTGTTAAAGGAAAATATTTTCCTGTTATACCATCAATGAGCCATGTCTATAGAGCTGAGTATTAGCATCCTTAAATTATTTTCCTGGGTTTAGATACACTGCAATGTCATGTACGACTAGCTTGAAAGTCCAGTATAGTATAATGTTGGCTGACAGTACACAAAAGAAGAGCAATATTTAAAGTGGACTGAATCTAAGCCCATAAGCGCTAGTGGCTGGTGGCTCTTTCTGGTCTACAAAAATAAAAAATATTTAACATTTCCAATTATGAAGAAATTGACAAATATAGAATATGTCTGTAATATTCTCGAATGTCATGTAAAATACAACATGGTCCCCCAGGTTAGAATTCATTCTCACCACATTTTCTTTAAACCATTTTTTAACCGATTGGGAAAAGATTTTTTGTCCTTTTCAGTGTGACGGTATCGTGCCATCCAGAGGCCAAGTGAGCTCATTACAATGTTCCTAGGTTCCTAGGGCTGTACAAAAGACAGCCATCTTCTGGTCAACATAAGGTTTGGTGCGTACTTCATCATTACAAAATACATTTTTTACTATAAGAAGACCTGACTTTGGACTGAAATAACATTTATGTCTTACATGACTCTCAACATCTTTAGAGTTCTCTATATGACAGCACTGTTCAGTTGGCGGCAAATAAGAAGCTTGAGAGGAGGGACTAATGTGAATAGCATATTAACAGGATAAAAGTTAAGCATTAGATAACTAATAAATCATTTAGCTTCCTAAAATTCTCAGTTCCCTCACCTCCTTTCAGTCCTGCAAATCACAGTCACTGAATGTAATAAAGTGGGAGCACAATGTCCTCTCAGTTTTCAGTGCCAATAGCAGAAAGTTTATGTATAGATTTGAAAATCCTTGAGAGTTCATTCTCAAACAGAATTCTGCACACTTACTGAATATTTAACAGTAAAACCAGAACAAAACGAACACGCAAAACCTTTCATGTCATTGTCCCAGACTATTTATCTTTGGATCTAATATCAAGAAAAAGTAAAGCATATAATTCTAGTAAGTTATTTTCCAGCCTACAGTACATATTCATTATAATTAGACCGAATATTTTCCTCTTCCATCCACAAAAAAAAAAAAAAAAATTTTCTTCTATGTACACAAGAGATTAATTACACTTTAAAAATTTTGTTTAGCACCTTTTTCCATTTTTCCTCCAAAAAGGTATGTTAACAAGATTTATGTTGCTTTGCACTGTGACAAAATCATTGCTTGTGTGTTATATAATTATTTTTCATATGAAAAAATAAAAAATGCTTTAAGACAAGAGCACATTAAAATAATAAATTCTCCTTTCAAAGATTAGAGAAAGGAACTCAGGAACTGAAAATAATGAATAATTAAATGGGAAAAGGAAAATAAAATTAATTCAACATTTTACTTTTCAGAGGGACTATATTAGACTTGGTTCACTGTGTTGATAAACTCTTAGCAAAGATGAAAAACTTGACCTCTGCAATTAATTAGTTATGTTGCCAAAATTGGAAAAGTTATCCCCAAAGATTTTCTTAAGATATGAGAGAAATTGACAGGAAAAGTTATGACCATGCACAAGACAACTTCTACTCAGATTTTCTGGGAATCATCATGTTGATTCTTTAACTATGGATTATGAAGTAGGTAACAAGTAGCAATAAAAGCATGGAATAAGCTGGCAGGGAAAGACTCAGCCAGCAGCAACAACCACCACTGTAGGGGGGTACATTCAGGAGGAGGAACTCTCCCACTTAGTGACAGAGTTATGAGAGGGGGTGAGTACAATGAGGACTATCAAGGAGTGAGAGAGAGAAGGACAAAATTCTGAACCCACACCCTGCTTTCCCTGGGATGGGTCCCAGAGGCAGATAGGATGCATGATACGGAGGATTCCCTGTTCTCCCACTGCCTCACTGAATACAGTGAGTGCCTGAAGAGAGAGGGGGGAATGGTGACAAGTTTCTTCCTATCACAGGGGCAATGGTGAGAAGTTCCTCCCCGTCACAGCACGCGTGGCTCCTCAGTGATGGCTCGGGTGCCTTCACGTTGTAGGTGTGTGGCTCTGCAAGTGGAACCAAACAATTGATGGTTCATCTAGCATGGAAGTGTCACTGAGGTTAAGTTGGCCTATGCACTATGTCAAAACCGCTCCTATAAAGAAAATAAATGGGTCACTCTCATAAGAAACTTCCTTCTGAAGAGAACAGAAAGCCCAGTACGCACCCTGAACCCACTTAGGGAAGTCTGCCTCCTCCTTGAGCCCTGCATTAAAGTGCACCCTCGTCAGTTTGCAGATGACACCACGTTGGGTGGGAGTCTTGATTTGTTGGAGGGCAAGAAGGGTCTGCAGAGGGATCTGGACAGGCTGGATCAATGGGCTAAGGCCAATTGTATGAGGGTCAACAAAAAGTGCTGGGTTCTGCACATGGGTCACAACAACCCCAGGTTGCCAATGGCATCCTGGCCTGTATCAGGAATAGTGCGGCCAGCAGGTCTGGGGAAATGATCAATCTCTGTAATCAGCACTGGTGAAGCCATGCCTCAAGTACTGCATTCAGTTTTGGACCCCTGACTAAAAGAAAGACATTGTGGTGCTGAATTGTGTCCCGAGAAGGGCAACAAAGGTGGTGAAAGGTCTGGAGCACAAATTTTATGAGAAGTGGCTGAGAATGCTGTTTAGCCTGGAGAAAAGGAGGATTGGGGGAGACCTTATTGCTCTCTACAGTTACCTGAAAGAAGGGTGTAGAGAGGTGGGAATCAGTTTCTTCTTCCAGGTAACAAGAGACAGGAAAAGAGAGAATGGCCCCAGGTTGCACCAGGAGAGGTTTAGATTGGATATTAGGAAAAATATCAGAAAGAGAGGGTTGTCAAGCACTGGAATCAGCTGTCCAGTGAAGCAGTAGTCAGCATCCCTGGAGGTATTTAAAAGATGTATAGACCTGGTGCTTAGGGATGTGATTTAGTGGTGGACTTGGCAGTGCTGGGTTAATGGTTGGAATCAATGGTCTTGGAGGTTTTTTCCAGCTTAATTCCATGATCATCACAGACTCCAGAAATGTGTACAGAGTATTAATAGTTTGCAGAAAATCATGTCAAAATCAAAGGTGTGGGTAATTCATGACCATTAACTTGCTTAAGCCTTCCTGTTTTTTACTTCAGAGATCCAACGTGGAAAGATAAGTTTGTTTCTTCAAGGGCTCATAAGGAGCAACATGTTTTGGAAACACATTTTGAAGTCTTCTTCATATTTTCTGCTTGGACTCATTTGTTGGAAGTCTCAGGGCAATGTCTCAAATGACATCACTATCCCAGCTGTCTTCAGACACTCCGTTCCTCTTCTCCAGAAAGTTGTAATGAAAAGGTAGCTTTGAGACGAATATGGTTGTTTCTGATGGAATAATATAAAGATCAAATGTTTACTAACAGTTGTCACATAGCATGTGGTTTCTTTATGCTACAAGGAGCAAGGGCCTATATTATTTATTCCTCCTTGAACAAGTTGTGAATACCCTTGTAATCATAAGCAATTAAAGAATTTACAAGCTATTTTCTCTACAATATTTTAAGTTCTCCACTCTCTAGTATAGCAAGTTTTAAGCAGTGAGGTCAAAGGAGTTTAGAGCTCTGACTTACTTACATTAAAATTTTTGAATTAGAATCTTTTTAAAATGTTAATTTGAAAAGAGAAAATATTTTTGTGGTAATCTTTATAGATGCACTATACACTAATCTTTATAGAAAATCTATGGAGACTGTTACATGATTTTTTTATACTGTAACAAATTCATGAGCAAACAGAAGAAGAAAATTTGAAATAGATTATCATTATTGCAAACTATGTTCAGTCATTGCATTTTTTCCCGTGTTATTCTATGAACTGAAAGACTGTAATATGAAAATACCGCTAAATTAAGCATAAATTATAACTTCATTAAACTGGTCTTCTGTAACTAAGACAAAATTAGAATTCGAAATCTGTTATGACAGATTTATAACATCAGTGATGACTAATCTCAATCAATGATGATACATTGTAATTCAAGTACTAGGTAAATACTGGAGCTGTTTTTGTAAAAGTACAGAAAACCTTTACCCCAGTCATCAAATGGCAAAATTCATATTATGAAAATTCAATGTTGTCCTCTTCTCTTTGAATACAGTCAGTGGTTTTATTATAGTTCACTAGTATTCTTGTTGTCCCTTGCTGTATTCTTGTCAACTTGCCTGTGCTGAAAAAAGAAAGCCGATACTTTAAATTAAAAGTTCATTTTCTAACAGAAGTTCATCCTCTCTAAAGTGTCCACGTGAAAAACAAATCCAAAGAAATATTGTTCTGATATAATTTTAACTAAAAAGTGTGATTGACATTTGCAAATATTTTAGAAGGGCAGGGGCGTAGTCCTCTGTTTAGCAGTCTCTGGGTTATTGTGGTTATTAAATTCAAACCATGTTTACTTCAGCACTCCTGCAGTCTTGTTTCTGCAAAGGTTTATTCACCCGCTTAACTGCATCCGATACAAGTAATCATCAATACAAGTAATCAAGACAAAAGTGGATTTTGATGGAATTATACATTACTTGTAAGGGTATGGTTGTGTGTAGGGTATGCCCAGCCACTGCCCTGGAGGGATGTCTGCTGAGATAAGGAGACTGCTCAATCTCCCAGCAGGACTCCCTGGGAAGGAAGCTAACTTTTCGCTTAGGGCGAGAAAAGACGGACTCAGAATCCTCTGGGAGACCCTATGCAGATCCTTTGTAGCCCATTGGCCCTTACCCTCTGACACCCACCTCCTGTATCCCTATAAAGCTCGTCCCCTGCCCCTGCGAGACAGAGAGCTCTCGTCCCTGGCTCCCCTTCGCCGAACTAATAAAGCTGCCTCGTGCAGAACAGCTACAGGGGCCTCTTGTCTCTCTCTCCCTGGTCTAGCCTGGAGGCTGCCCTGCAGAGCTGAGCTGGAATCACGAGCTGATATCACTAAAGAGCTGAGAACCTCTGCACGGGCTCCCCTGCCAGCAGCTGAGGGAAGACACCGGGCCTCAGGAAGGCGATTCCTTTTGGGACCACCTCCCCGGACCGGTCATCTCTTCCTCAGTCAGAGCTGCTGACCCATCACCAGCTGTAATAGTTGTGGACATCTACTTGAAAGTTAGAATATAAATGTATCAATGAGCAATAGAACAAAAGCACTCTGGACTTCAAATGACCATATCTATATATTTACCGTTTACAGTTTCATCTGGAATTTGAATTCTCAGGCTGGTCAATTGGCCAAATTCAGAACCTTATGTATCTGAACAAAAAAAAGGCATGGGAAACTTGGGGTCTGAGAAGCAAACATGAACAGGATCACTTTTTAGGCATGGTCTACAGTTATCCCCAAAAATTGTAACGGATAATAGGGCAAACCATGTGGTATGCAACATGCACTACAAAAATTGAATTTGGATACATTCTATGCCAGCTTCTACTTATACAGTGCAAATGATGTATCAGTCTTCATTTTTTTAATGGCCAGTGTTTGGGGTGGGGGGTGTTCTATATTCCTAGTTGTACTGTAGATTACTTTAAGCAATATTAAGAAAACTGGAGGTTGCTTTCTATGTGAGAGCTGAGCTGCTTCCAATTATGCAGAGAATGTCAGTTTTCCTTAGAAGGGTAATCAGTCTATAATGTTGCATTGAAATGTTGACTTCACTGGCAATAAGATGCAGTTAATTAACTTGAAGCAGGATGCAGTTCATGTTAAAGAGTCATTTGAACCGAGTGAAAAAGTAAACTCAATTGAAAATCAAAAGGTAAAATTATCTCTTTATCCTGTGTTTTGACTTGCTCCAAAGTCTTAGAAAATAACTTCTGAATGCTTTATTACTTTCCTTTAATACTTTTTCTGCCCTTCTTCAGTCTTCTACTTTCTCTAATTTTTGGTAAGGTTAGCTTTAAGACATTTTATTTGTTAATTTGAATCTGCTAGGGTTGATCAAATGGAAATCTGTCAGTGAATCCCTGAACACCACAGCACCCCAGCTTCTGTCTCATGTTTCCAGACTCTTCTCTGAGCCAATATTTGCATTTGAAATGTATTTTCTGTGACACATCAGTCTCCCCTTTGGTTGATCTAAATGTTAATTTGTGGCATTTTCATCAGGTAGCCTCATCTCCTGAGGAAAAAGAAACAAGTAAAATGAAATCCCTGAATTTATCTTACCATTGGTAGAAAAAGTTCAGTGCATAAAGTAAAGGCAACCATTTTTTTTTATCCTTGAAATTAAAGAAAATGTATATCTGGCTTTGTGTGCTTATGTGAAAATGGACATCTCAATATTTGATGCTTATATTTTTGGAATTCTATGGACAATGACAAAATTCAGTACTATTTAGGACAAAAATAAATGTTGAAGAGTTTTAATTTATTTCAGAGCAGAAATCCAAATTTTAAATCAGATTAATTCATAAGAGATGGTCCAGATTTCCCTTTTTCTCACAGAATAATATCTGTCTTCTAAGTACCAGCTGGAAAGGCCAGCCCTAATTTATTCTAACAAACCATTTCTATGGGACAAAATTATTTCTTGTCTCATTAGCTTTCACTATTCAGTGAACTTGAACATATTTCAAGATTAATTTGAAGGTTGCAATTTGTTTGGAGAAATTTGCAGCCTGGAAATTAGTTCTGTTTCTCCATGTTCCTTCTTCTCAAACTGGAACTTCATTAGAAATGGTGATTTGGTCTAACAAACGATTTCAATTTCTCATAGTTCTGTTTAAAAGTTTTCCATTCTGAAGGGAAGTTCAGCCACATGTATCATCAGATTATGAACTTTGAAGTGGGTTTTTTTCCACATTAGTTCTTATTCTCTCAGCAGAAAATGGAGCATAAAGGACATATTTTTATATTTTTTGCCTATAGCTGTGATTCTGGTCTACTTAGATGAAAGTTAATATTGACTCAGATTTTAAAGCAGGAGCAAAGATGCTGCTAGAGCATAGTATCAAAAAGGTAGGCATGGCAGAGCTTATGGAGTGGTTGATGTTTGAAGGGACATCTGGAGGCCCTGTGGTTCAAACCTGTTGTTCAAGAAGGGTCACCAATACACAGAATCTCCTGCATTTCAGTATTTCCTCTTGTCCTGTCACTGGGCACCACCAAAAAGAACCTGGGTCTGTCTTCTTTGTACCCTCCTTTCAGCTGTTTATATACCTTATAAACAGAACTCCAGGTGTGGTTTCACCAGTCCTGAGTATAAGGGAAGGATCACTTACCTCGACCTGCTGGCAACACATTTCTAAATGCATCCCAGAATACCATTAGCCTTTTTTTACCACAAGCACACATTGCAGGCTCATGCTCCTGCTGAACACCAAGAACTCCAGTATCCTTTCTGGAAAGCTGCTTTCCAAACAGTCTCCTGCATGTACTGGTGCCTGGGGTAGTTCTTCCCCAGCTACAGGACTTTGGACTCCCCCTTGTTGAACTGCATGAGGTTCCAGTCAGCCCATTTCTTCAGCCTGTTGGTGACCCTCTGGATGGCAGCACAACTCTCTGGTGCATCAGGGGCTCCCCCCAGTTTTGTGTCACCAGCAAATTTTCTGAGGGTACCCTCTGATCCATCATCCAGGTCATTAATGAAGTAGTTGAACAGGACTGGACCCAGTATTGGCCCCTGGGACACATCACTGGCCTCCAGCTAGACTTCACCTCTGTCTCAGAACATCTGTTTAGCCAGTTTTCAGCCCACTTCACTGGGCTGTTCCTGCAGCCCATGCTTCACCAGCTTTTCTGTGACAATCTGATGGGTGGCAGTGTCAAAAGCCTTCCTGAAGTCAAAGTAGACAATATCCACTGCTCTCCCCTCATCTACCAAGCCAGTCATAGTACACAATGGGCCAGGGAACATTGAATTTTATAGCCCCTAATAGCTATGATGAGAGAATAGTAGGTTCCCCATGTTTTTACTTAATGAATAAATAATTATTTCAGTAATAAGTTCACAATATGAAGATACCATAAATGCAAAACCAGTATCATGATAAATATGCAGCTTTTAGAAGTTACAAATTCAGGAAGATGACTTCAGAACAAATAGCTCCAAAGTAGATAACTAAAAGACCATAAAGAGTTAAAGGCAAAGCAGGACATATCGTTTTTTTTTTTTTTTTCTGTGAGCCAATAATAAATGGATACATTAGTTAATATTTTTCCTATTTGTAGAATTTGGAGAAGCTCATCATCATCATCAGTCCTACATAATATTGATTCTGTCATAACTTTTTAAACTTTTTTCATTAATTTAATTAAATTTTTCAATTAATAAAAATTAAAACAAACAGATGCAATACTAATCTCCCTAAAACCTTATTAAATTGTCAAAAGCTCTTAATAATTATTAAAGTAGTAAATTCTAGCCCAAGACCTATACATACAGGTCACCACTGTGTGTAGTATACATATACATATATATATATCTCACAGCTAAGTGTAATGTAGTGGTTTCTGAAGGCTGTTACTGAAGCTGAAATGCATTAATAATTGCACCTCTGAAACTAAGCCTATACATCATATTTGTTAGTGTACATACACTAGTGGAATTGATAAACATATTGTCATATATGATTTTATGAAATATATTAAATGAGTTAATAGTGCAGTTAATATTACTGTAGAAGTAAAAGACAATAAATCAATAGCTGTTATGCAAATAGAGCATCTGAAATAATACCAGCACTTAAAGGTAAACCTGTGCTTTAAACCTGGAATATTAATGCTAATATTCAGAATACAATGGAAATCTCTTTTTAATTTATTTTATTTATTTTATTTTAGTTCTTAAAATTTCATATTATAAAAATTCCTCTAAAGGAGATAATTCATAGAATCCAGAAGTCTCCAGGATAATTAATTCTCTGGTGGGTGACTAATTTCACCATACAAGCCTATTCTCTAAATACAGTAAGATAAAGTAAAAAATTAGATGAAATATTAGTATCAATATGTTTCATGCTGAAATACCAATAAATTCACATGTTACAGTGAGAGGAATCATGCAATGTCCTCATTTAAGCCCACATCTGCTTACATTCCTGAGGAGACATTGGATCACATGTTCTTTTGTGACCTGCTTTGCTGAGTGAATTCTGCAGATAATTTAAAATTAAAAAGTAATTTTAAAACTACTTTTTTAAAGCAAAGCCTCTGGCACCTATTTTTCTGTGTTTATAGAAAAGTAAGTTTGTGACTGCTTTCATCTAGTTGGAGGGCCAGTGTTCATGTGAAAGGTACTGTGAAGCTTCTACTTCATTTATAAAAGAGATAAGATTTCACAAAACTAAAACTGCCCAAATATTGATAAAACCTTCCCAAAGGAGAGAAACCTAAAAGAGTATCTGAAACCATCTCAGAGAAACTATGAAGAGAACTGAGGAAGAATTTAAAATGAGATTTAAACTAGTCAAATGCCTGAGGAGTGGCTTGTAGACAGATTGCAGAGCCACAGAGCTGGACTTAAAATATTTTTGCTCACTCAGAAAAGCTGCAGAGCATCTGACAGATCCTGAAATTCAGTTCTCTGTACACATCAGATTGAAGAACCATCAACAATTTCACTGTCATAGATAAGGGAGAGGCAGAAAGAAAAATTTTTAAATTAGTGGAAAGCTTTGGCCATTGAAGAATGTCTTGCTTAGAGTGAGCTGAGTAAGAATGCAGGGAAAAAATTGTCAGGAGGGAGAAACGACTATGGAAACTATCTGTCTGAATAAAAAGTGAGGGAAGCCAGAGAATTTAAGACAATTTAGACAAGAGATGTCTAAAACTTTCATTTTTCAGCTCAGATGAAGAAAATAAGACTAAATCAATGGAAAAATTTGTTTTTAATGGAAAGCAAAACTCATCAGATTTTCTTTAAACTCAATATCATATTTCCACTGAATAATTTGAGAAATTAATAGGAATAAATATTTCTAGCAAGAGCTTTGAGGAGTGCAATAAACAATGTTATGACTATAAAGAAAAATCTTAGTTAAACAGGTCTGGCACAAATGATCAATATGTGGCTCGGATCCATAAAGCATCTTCTGTAACTCTGGTTCTTCTACTAGAAATGAACACATGTCTGGGGAAAGAAATCTCTCTTGAACTGCTAAATGATTTGAAAAAAACACAGAATCACAGAATTGTTAATGTTGAAAGGGACCTCTGGAGATCATCCAGCCAACCGCCCTGCCAAGGCAGGGTCACCCAAAGCACACAGGAACGTGTCCAGGTGGGTTTTGAATGTCTCCAGAGGGGAAACTCTGTGATCTCCCTGGGCAGCCCAACCAGCCTAGCTCTGCCACCGTCAATGTAAAGAATTACTGTGTTTTAGTTGATGGTGATTCGCTCCTTGTCCTGTCACTGGGCACCACTGAAAAGAGTCTGGCACCCTCCTCTTGATGCCCCATTATGAGATGTTTGGATGTATTGGTGAGGTCCCCTCTCACTCTTCTCTTCTCCAGACTGAACAGGCCCAGCCCCCACAGTCTCTCCTCGTAAGAGAAATGCTCCAGACCCCTCATCATCTTTGGGCCTCTGCTGCACCCTCTGCAGTACCTCCGTGTCTTTCTTGTACTGAGGAGCCCAGAACTGGACACAGCACTCCAGATGTGGCCTCACTAGGGCCAAGTAGAGGGGCAGGATCACCTTCCTCCATCTGCTGGCCACACTCTTCCCAATGCACCCCAGGATCCCATTGGCTCTCTTGGGTGCAAGGACACACTGCCAGCTCATGGTCAACTTGTCACCCACTAGGACTCCCAGGTCCTTCCCTGCAGAGCTGCTCTTCAGTAGGTCAGCCCCCAAATTGTGCTGCTACTTGAGGTTATTCCTCTCCAGGTGCAGGACCCTGCACTTGCCCTTGTTGAACCTCATTAGGTTTCTCTCTGCTCAACTCTCCAGCCTATCAAGGTCCCACTGAATGGCAGCAGAGCCTTCAGGTGTATCCTGAACTCCCACAGTTTTGTATCATCATCAAACTTGCTGAGGGTACCTTCTATCCCTTCGTCCAGGTCATTGATAAACAAGCTGAGTAAGACTGGACCCAGTATTGATCCCTGGGGAATGCCTCTGACTGCAGGCCTCCAACTGGGTTCTACTCCTCTGATCATGACCCTCTGAGCTCTGTCATGCAGCCAGTTCTTGATTCACTGTTCATTCACTCAACCCACATTTCCTGAGCTTACCTACGAGGATGTTATGGGAGACAATGTCAAAAGCCTTGCTGAAGTCAAGGTAGACAACATCCACTGCTCTCCCCTCTTCAACCCATCCTGCCATGACATCATAGAAGGTTATTAGATTGGTCAAGAGTGATATCCCTTTGGTGAAAGGGAAATGTATATGTCTGATTTACCCAGAGACCTATGTACTGCTTCTCAGGCAGATATTGATCCTGAGATATTAAAATAGAAATTAGCATTTTTGCTATTCGTCTACAAAGCAGAAAAATAGAATGCAAACAGACAAAGAACTAGATGAAAACTGTTGTCATCATGTGTCCTGCAACAAAGCTGGGAGGAGCTGTGGGCTCCCTTGAAAGCAGAGAGGTTCTCCAGAGAAAACTCAGCAAATTAGAGGGCTGGGCAATCACCAACTGTATGAAGTTTAACAACGGCAGGTGTCTGATTCTGCCCCTGGGATTGGGAAACCCTGGATGTACGGACAGACTGGGCAATGAGCGGCTGGAGACCAGCGCTGTGGAAAGGGACCTGGGGGTCCTGGTCGATGGCAAATTGAATCTGAGTCAGCAGTGCCCTGGCAGCCAGGAGAGCCAAGTGTGTCCTGGGGGGCATCAGGCACAGCATCGCCAGCTGGGCAAGGGAGGGGATTGTCCTGCTCTGCTCTGCACTGGGGCAGCCTCACCTCGAGTGCTGGGGACAGGTTTGGGAGCTGCAATATAAGAAAGATATTAAGCTGTTATAGAGCATCCAAAGAAGGGCAACAAAGATGGTGAAGGGCCTTGAGAGGGAGCTGTATGAGGAGCAGCTGAGGACACTTGGTCTGTTCAGCCTGGAGAAGAGTGAGGGGGAACCTCATTGCAGTCTACAGCTTCCTTGTGAGGGGAAGAGGAGGGGCAGGCCCTGATCTCTTCTCTGTGGTGACCAGGGACAGGATCCGAAGGAATGGCCTGAAGTTGTGTCAGGGGAGGTTTAGGCAGGATATTTGAAAAAGTTCTTCACCCTGAGGGTGGTTGGGTGCTGGAACAGGCTCCCCTGTCCCCAGGGAAGTGATCACAGCACCAAGCCTGACAGAGTTCAAGTGTTTGGACAATACTCTCAGGCATGTGGTGTAACTCCTGGGGTTGGTCCTGTGCAGTGCCAGGAGTTGGACTTGATGATCCTTGAGGATCCCTTCCAACTCAGTTTATTCTGTGATTCTGTGATTCTGTGATGAAAAAGCATTGGAACTTGTTACTAATTTCAGTGACTTGGAAATATCAGTGTCTTGGAAATATCAGTGTCTTGATCTAAAATAAAATAAGAGGGGACTGTAGGGCTCTGACATGCAGGGTGCTCTGGTGTCCCTGCATCATGGGACAACCAAAGCAGAAGCACCCTGCTGCCAGCACCAGGGAGGTCCCCAGAGATGGCAGGCACTGTGAACTTGTAGACCATTGTGAGGGAGCAGCATGTGGCAGCACACTGGGGATGGATGCATGTACAGACCCCAGGCATTAACCTCTTCTGAGGGCATCACACTGGTCTGTGACTGATTGAAATCAGCCTTTGATTCACCATGGACACTGTCTATAAAATATGCCAATTTTCCAAAGGTGTTTTTTTGTACCTGATCCACTGTATCCTAGGCTGCATCAAAAGCAGTGTGATCAGCAGGTCGAAGGAAGTGATTCTGCCCCTCTACTCTGCTCTTATGTGTCCTCACCTGGCATACTGCTCCAGCTCTGAGGTCCTCAGCACAAGAAAAACCTGTACCTGTTGGAGTGATTCCAGAAAAGAAGCACTAAGATGATCACAGGTTGGAGAAGGCTTTGGTGAGATTTCATTACAGCATTTCAGTACCTAAGAGGGTAGATCGGAGTGCAACTTCCTGCAAGGGCATACAAGGGAAACCATTCTATGATTCTATGGTATAGTAGAATATCAGCTGCTGAAATCCCCTATCAATTAAGCAAACAAAAAGCAATTCAAAGACAAATGAAAGCCTAAACCAAAATAAGAGGATTATAGTTTCAAGTCAAATTGGGAAAAGTATCACATATGTGTGGTGCAGTTTCTTAGCCTGTTAGAAAGCTGTCAAAAATATTGCTCAGTAGAGACAAGACAAAACAAATATCACGTTTTAGTCTTAAACAGCAATGTTTGGTACCTGCTTATCTGGTACTAAAAGCAACGTATCACGGACTGTCTTTAAGGGATGACTTTTCACATGATTTGACAAGAAATAGTCAAACTCTTGTGTATGTCTGTATGCCTTTGAGTGTGTGTGTGAGCATGTGCATCTATGAGTTTGTGTGTGTGCATTCCCTTTACACATACATGTTTGATAGAGAGGAGGGGTACAACAGCCATATCAACTACAGCAGCTGCTTTGTAAAGATAAGCAGCTGCTGCTGTCTCAGGACATGAAACGCATCTACTGCACCAGAAGGTGCTAATATTCCTCCAGCCATGTCAGACACTTCTCTCAATTGTTCATCTGCGGCTCCACATCTACCACCAAAGATACAGTGCTGTCATAATATAAAGGGTGCAATTACCTGGGCATTAGAGTTTTAAAGTATTTAACCACTTTAAGTGGATAATTATCCATTAATCTGAAGATAACATCTGATTGCCTACTGCTGAATTCTGCAGTAATTATATGTTTATCCATATTATAAAGTAAAATAAACCTTTTAAGATAATAACTTGTTTCTTAATAAGTTTACGAATGCATCATCCACTATAATTTCTCTGACAAGTTTTTAATGTTTTTTTTTTTTTTTGTAGAACTGGATCAGTTTGAATGAGCCAAAACTTTAGTGCTAATTTCAGTTTTAGCACATTGCAGTAGAAAACAATCAAGGGGAAGCCACATTCATTCATATATTGATACACCAGGGATATTGAAAATTGTAGACTTTGTCATGGATCTTATGGGAAATCTGCTCCTTGCTTTTCTGCTTGTTCATTTTGTCAACTACTCTGTAAGTTCCAAGGTCAGTGACAAGTTAATGTCCTATCACAACTATGTTATGTTATAATAAGAGACATCACAGCTCTGTGATGTAATACATTTCCTGATTCCCTTTATGAAGCCTTAGCCATTATTGAGAAAGAACTTATAAAAATTTACTACAGCAGGAAATTTCAATAGTACCCGGAAAGATCTCTCACGACTCCCATTTGGCATTTTTACCTGCTTCAGTGTGAGAGAAAGGGTAGTTGGACACAAAGTAGGTATGACATTGAACAATTCAGAATTACAATCCAAAGTACAGATTATGCAAAATCATTGCTCTCATTTAACACAGCTGCATGAACACACAAGTAATGGCAAAATTAATGCTAAAAGTTTCCAGAATTTTATTATTAATGCTGCACTCAGGACAAAGAAGAAACATAGGAGAGGAAAAAAGATGAGACAAAAAAATGTTATAAATATTTCTCAATAACTTTCTCTTTGAAATTAATAAAAGCTTTAGGGGAAAAGTTCATTCCATCTCTTAAAATATGTACTTTCTTAAAATAGAAAAGAAATTCTGAAATAAACTTCTTCCAAAAATGGCAATATTGATGCCTACAGACTGAGTGTAGAGAGCAACAGGATGATTTTGGGTCTAAGCAATTATATTTCATTATTTTTATTAATTTACTGAATTGTATTTATGAAATTCAAAGCTGTCACCAAGATAAAATGGACTAAAAGAAAAATTAAGAGACTTAGTAAAAATGCCAAGTGATCTTGACAGATAGAAAGAAAAGACAGTCCTGAGTAGGGATAAGCAGAGTGCTTTATGATGAGCAATATGCAGCTGCATAACGACAACATGGGGATTACCAGTAAAAATCTGGCTACAGGGACCACAAGCCTCTATGAACCAGTAATTTCACGCTAGTGCAAAAAAAGACAAGTATGTATTTATCTTCCTTGGAAGCATAAAGAATACTATGTCCACAGAGAAAGGAAAATATTCTTTACATCTGAGGAAGATGATGGAGAAGATTTACCCACATCCTAACATCAGGATTCCAGTCCAAAGAAAGTGGTGCCTGAGAGAGAGAGACCAGAGGAAGTCATGGTTATATACTGTAGACCTCTGAGCATGCTCTGTAAAGCAGGCTTTTCAACAAACTAGAGATATTTAGTCTGGAAAATAATCTAGTGGAGAAACAACAATCTTCTCACACATAAAATATTTCTGAAAAGACTACTGCTCTCAGTAGTCATAGGACAAGAAATAAGAAGTTTAAATTCCAGCAAGGGAGGTTCCAGATATATGTGAGGGACAGGAATAATGAAGCATGAAAATGGGTTGTTTAGAGAAATTATGGACCTTCCTCATAAAAATTCAGTAGAACTAGTTATCCTGGATTCCAAAGGCATTCAGTCTGATGTGACAGGTCTGTTCACCTGTCTGTGGTCCACCAAAGAGATTTGGCTGGAGAGTATAGGTCTCAAAGATATTTCATTTAGTTGCAGGAAGATACATTATGGGCAAAGGTGAAAGACTTCACTAGAACTTCCTGCATTGTGGGGAACTGAGTGTTTTGAACTCAGCCTTTGCCAGAACAAAGACACTCTCTGTCAGATTAGATGTGACATGACTGTATATAAAAAGTAGTTTCGTTTTCACTGATTCTACCATATCATGAGTAGACAAAAGGTTTTTAAGGCATGTGGAGTTTCAGCTCTATGTGTGCTTCAGTTTTAACTGTTTACAGCTGTCCTAGCTGACATTCAGATCAATCTGAATCTAAAAATTAATTCTAAATTGTATTTTAAAAGTATTTTCTCATCCAAATTAACTTTCTGCATGTGCTTGTTCTGTGATGGCCTTTCCCTTAAATTCTGATTCTTCCTCTGTGGGATTAGAAAATCTGAGAAAACCACTACCCAAATCTTTATGCAATGTCAAGAATTTTCTCATCATCAGAAGGACAATAATATCTCTGAGTTGTTCTGGGGTGGGGACAGGGTGATCCATTATTCATGTTGCATGATGGAGCTATGTCCGGTCTCCTAGGACCTACAGTGCTCATCATGATTTATCTCAGTCTTTTCTGTCATTTTCCCATTAAGCAGCCATGACTAAATATAAGAGTTGTATAATCCAGCACTTATATTAGAGCAACTGGCTATATGTATATGGTACTCTCCAGTGCCCTGATCAGTATAATGCCATATACTTTTGAAACACAACTAGCCTTTTTAAAGATTTTTAAAAATTAAATAGTAGGCACATTTGCCCTTCCCTTCCCTTCCCTTCCCTTCCCTTCCCTTCCCTTCCCTTCCCTTCCCTTCCCTTCCCTCATTCTTGATTTGGTTGTCAGCTATAGCTGGCTATATATATAGAAGGCTTCTCATGCTAATGTGATACATTTAGTTTTATTTCTAAATCAATAGCCTGAAATCAGAACAGGCTGAATTAGCAGTATTTTGCTCCCAAAATGTAACAGTTAATGACTGCATTACAGAAATTTTGTATTATACCAACTGAATTCTTTATCACTTACTGTTTTATAGGAGAAAAAAACCATATAAAATGTTGAAGACAAAATGAGAAATAACTAAGTTCTTATTATTTAACTAGCTTTCATCTGCATAGTATTAAATATGTTTGTTCTCACAGACAAAAACTTTCCTATTTATTTGATACAGGTAAGAATAACCCTGTGCTGTATATGTGAGCATGACTGGCCATTTCTTTGAACTTCTGATGGCTGTTGAAAACTTCCCTTAAACAGATTATGGGGTGTCAAAATATGAAATGGCAGTTGGCAGTTCAAAAGAAAACACAACTTGTGCTCCAGGTCCCTTGGCCAATTGTCCCAAGGCCCCGAAGTCCCTGTTGATTGTCCAAAGCCTTCTTGTTGCTGTCCACCTGGAAAACCAGTAGCAGGTAATAATCAGTGGGCCATAACAGGCTGGGAAATTTCTTGGTGATGTCCTTTACCCAGACCCCAGGAAGGCAACACACCTCCCTATGGGTTGGATGTGGTTGGAATATTGGGACCTCTGTTTGTCTCAAAAGGCAGTCACCAATGGCTACTCCCTTCTTTTTGCCTTAACTGAGGAGGTTGTGATACAGGGGGTAGGCTGTTCTGCTGTAGGTGACCCTTACAAACTAAATGTGGACCTTAAGCCACATTCTCATTTCCCTGGTCCTCACATTCCAGGGCCTGACACCTACTGTATAAAGCCACTTGTGAATGCGACGTAGGTTGGAAGGGGATGCACCTGGTAACCTGAGCAGACACCAGTTTTCTTTCCCCTCCATCTTTCAAGGTCCCCTGTGTCTGCCTGGTGGTGAAAGGGTAGGGGATCCATTGCTTCTTGTGAAGTGGATGGCGAATGAGTTTCTCTAAGGCATGGTAGAGTGTGGTTCCATCAGTCAATTTCTTCCTCAGAGTTCCTAATCCTTCTCAGTCTCTCTACTTCATCTCTCAGCTCCTCCACTAGGCTGTGCAGATTGTGGACCTGATGGCACCTCACACAGCTGTTGTCCCCTGTGCAGATTGTGGACCTGATGGCACCTCACACAGCTGTTGTCCCCTGTGCAGATTGTGGACCTGATGGCACCTCACACAGCTGTTGTCCCTGCTGTCCTCAGAGACCAGCACCAGTCTTTGGCACTCCCCGCAGGCTGAGACGTGGACAGCTACTTCAGAGCTGCCTCTGAGTCATGACTCCACCACTTCCCATTTGGGAGCAGGAGAGCTGGGGCACCTCTCTCTGCTCTAGTTTCAAGGTCTTGCCATGTAGGAAAGCTTACCTTGCTCCTTCAGCATGATCCTTTGCTCCAGAGAATTTCTGTCCATGCAGTTCACTTCAGAGTCTTCACTGAAATGGTCTCTTCTGTTTCCCAACCAGAAAAAAAAACAGAGCCTTTGAACAGGGAGGGAGACAGGCTTTCTACACAGGATGAACTCACCAGCTCTGCAGGCATGGCCACAGCAGTTATCTGCTGAAATGCTCATTACAGCACCAGGCCCTTGGAAGCACCAGGTAACCTCAGCTCCACTGACAGGGACATGTGCTGATGCTCAGGTGGGTTATCAGTCCTGAGAAGTCTGGACCCAAAAAGGGTGCCAAAGGGTGCCAAAGTCTTTCCCTATGCTGTTTGCAAACATAAAGATATGATTAATGGTTTCGAGCTACTGCCTTAATTCTTGCACAGAGAGACAGGGGAACAGAAGTGACAGACAAGTTCAATTTACTTAAATATAAATAATGCCCATCACTCACATTGTATGGCCTCAAAAATTGTTTTGTTTGCAGCAAAGGATTTCAGGCCAGAAAATTATGACTAACCCTGCTTAAATTACTTAGAGAGCTTTCTTCCAGTGTAACACTCTAAGAGTCTGCCTTTTTCTTCCATAAGATTAATATACACCCATAAGGAGAAAAGAAACCCTAGAACTTTTTGGTGGAAAATAAGAGTTAATTTATAGTTCTGTATTTAGTTCAAAGCATGCTTGAGATTAATGACTGAAATATTTCATTGTACTGAAATAAACTTGATTATATTAAGTTCTCTTAATTTAGAAAAAGAAAATGTATTTTCAAGCATCCTACACTGTTTGTTCACAGAACTGTAAGAAACATGAGAAAAATAAGGATTTCTAAATATTAGGTTTCAAGAAATTTATATGGCTCCTTGTGATGTTTCTCTAAAATCCCTATTCTTCCAATATTAAATGCCTGCCAGTTGACACCTGAAATACAATATTGCCATTGGGGATACTGATAGGTAAAGCTACCAATATCACGGTGGAGTAACTACTGTAGTTTCAACTGTGACAAAATTTCCGCTATCACCATTACTTTTTGGCAAAGCATAGAAATCCCTCGCTTGCCAAAGTACTTCCAAGGTCAATGACAAAGCATTTACTGTGAATTCCAGAAGCTGTTTTTATTTTAACAAAATTTCTCAGAAAAAATAGCCTAGTTGCTACGCTTAAAAAACCCACAGAGCCTCTCAGCAGGTGGAAAAGCACAGGACTAATAGTTTGGACTAAAACAATAAATAAAATATATTAAGAAACAATGAAAATTTATAGAAAAAGTATTTAGCATTTATGACTTCACTTGTCATTTGCTCCCTCTACAATTCTCTCTATTCATTCAAAAGATAGAATGGATATTTTTTTCCAAAATTTAAATGACACCAAATAAAGATCTATTTATAACAGTGTGAGAATGCAAGGGAAGATTTACTTAGGGCATAATACACTTTTGGGACCAAATCTTGAACCTACGAATGCTCTGGAGGCTTATGATAACAATTTTGTAAAGCAGAGGTTGTGTCTTAGCACTGCAGTTAGATATCTAACGGAGTATATGTGCTTCTCAGAAAGTGATTAACAGCAATTTTCCGACCTTTGAAACAGTGCTAATTAGTGCTATTGTTTTTACACACAAAAATTAAGAATTCCTGTAGCCTGCTAGTTTGGAGACTAAAGTCTATGAGGAAGTACACAGATAACACTTTGCTTGAAGGGCAACTATACATTTAAATTCTTTACAATTAAAAGAAAAGGTTATTTTCAGAATACACCACGCAGAATACTTAGAGGGCCAATGTAACTTTCTTTCCTAACTCTGCTTTTAATAGATTCCTGCACCAGAAAATGGTGGAATTTTAAGGGCTTGACTTAATTTTGCATAACCATAACTAACCTTCTTGGCCTCTTCCCTGACATTATCTGCCTTTAGAGAGATCATTTTACTGAAGGACATGCATGCAATTGCAAGAGACAGCCTTTCCTTTAGTGGTGATCAGGGATCAGCGTACAGTTACTTCTCTCAGTTGTTTTCTGGAGAATTTTTTATAAGCTCTGAGGTTGTACAGAAAGGCACATTACTAGAAGGCTACAAGAGTTTAAGTGTGAGGGCTATGCCCTATTTAGAGAAATATATCTTATGTTTTTATGTGTTTATGAAGCTATCTATGAAGAACAACCTGATATGAGTTCTGCTTATTCAGAGACTAGAGGAGAAGGTAAGCTATATTGGTTTTCTGAGTCTCCTGCAGGTTTGGCTGGGTTTTCGTAATGGAAAAGAAAGGGGGCCTGTGTGAGATATTTAAGAGGTGCTAGCAATGGGGAATGAGACAGGTGATATGGCTCTCTAAGCATGAAGAGTGCAGAGGTGGATGTAGACCAAAGAGACTGCCAGACTGAATGCTGCAGGAAGGTAGAAAGCAAAAAGTACAATTTTCCTAGAGGACCCTAAGAGCTGCTGGTACAACACTAGATTATCAGTGATGTTCAAAATAAAGCCAGCTGGGATATAAAATGTCAAAAATCCTTTCATTTGCAAGAAGGATCTCATATGATCAAACAGAATTGTGTTTGTGTAATGAGACTGTTACTGTGTTATTTGTCCACAGTATGCTTTATGCTTTTCTTAATTAGGAATGATTGATTTCAGCTTCCAATAAAAGGCTGAGAATCTGAATAAAAGACCACATATTAGTCTTGGAATGGAATAGGTCTTGCACGTGAGTATGATGTCAAAATGAAAATAGTGATTTATTCATTTTGTAACAAGGAGATTGTGAGTAACCTTATAGGCTTGACTTCCTACACGGAATTCCTACAAATGTTCTTAATGGAGTACAGTGGCACGAATGGTGCCTTGAAATATGTGATGTTCCTTTGCTCTCAGCTGTGGAGGAGGAAGACAGTGGCCAAGGCTTGTCTGTACAAAAGCTAGGACACTCTCACTTTTTCACTTTTGAATACCTTCAGCATTACAGTGGTAGTTCAGTGTACTGTTCTCATTTTACATCACCTTTGTGAGCTGATAAAAGTTGAACATGCATTGAGTTTTAATAAAAAGAGCAGGCAGGGATGTGAATGAGATGATTTCAGAGACTGCGATTGTGACATTTTAATATCAGGATAATATATTTCTGAATTGTGTAAGAAAATGCTACCTAAAACTTTCTTCTGAAAGAAGAAAAGAACTACTTCCTGTAAAGGAAAATGAAGTTTTATTTTTACAATAAAAAACTCCCAAACCTTATCACCAACAACAAAACAAACCATGTTGAGGACCTGCAAAATGTAGTAAATTTCAGATGTTTCTCCTGTAACTTGTTGGGTTTTTTCGTTTTCTGTACTGCTTCTTCATGTAAAGGCAGAATTCATTATATATTTTATTTCGGAATGCTGCAAAGGGTCAGTACGTAGCATGTCTACCTTTCTCTCACTTCTACCTGAATGGTCTGTATGGTCTGTATGCACCAGTGCACAGATGTAATCTGCTGGCCATTTCATCAGTCAGATGTGTTGTCAACATAGAAAGAGGAATCTGTTTGCCTGAAGACATCTTTCAAAACCTGTAACTAAATAACTGTTGCTTTCTCCTCAGAGGTAAACATTTTTATGGAAACAGAGAAAAAGCCATGGAAAGCTACTGCCATTCTTCACATCCAGGTTAATGTTTTAGGTTCTCCAGTTGGATTCACCTGACACAGTCTGGCAGAACCTTCAGCAGTAAAGAACAGCAGTTGTTTTTCTGTGGCTGACCACAGAAATTGGGGGATTTCAGACATTCCTAGCTAGGAGGCATTAATGCAATACCTAAGTAGGCAGTTCTGTCTGCCCTCAGTTTATCTTTTGAATAGGATAGAAATTGTCAAGTAACTGTGGCCTTTCAAAAACAGATGCATACGTATGTATGCCAGGTGAGTAGATTTTACCTCTCCAAGACAAAACATCAAATCTTTGTTAGAGTCCATTCCAAAAACTGCTCTTTCTCATAAAAAATAGTTAAGTAACCATATCCAGGGGTTCATTTAGCACCTCACTGCCAAATGGTCAAGGGAGGCAATTGTCCTGCTCTGCTCTGCACTGGGGTAGCCTCACCTTGAATATTGTGTGCAGTTTTGGGTGCTGCAATATAAGAAAGATATTAAGCTATTGGAGAACATCCAAAGAAGGGCAACAAAGATGGTGAAGGGCCTTGAGGGGAAGCCATATGAGAAGCAGCTGAGGTCACTTTGTCTGTTTAGCCTGGAGAAGAGGAGATTGAGGGGGTGCCTCATTGCAGTTACAACTTCCCATGAGGGGAAGAGGAGGGGCAGGCCCTGATCTCTTCTCTCTGGTGACCAGGGACTGGACCCGAGGGAGTGGTCTGAAGTTGTGTCAGGGGAGGTTTAGGCAGGATATTAAGAAAAGGCTCTTGACTCAGAGGGTGGTTGGGTGCTGGAACAGGCTCCCCAGGGAAGCTGTCAGAGCACAAAGCCTGACAGAGTTCAAGAAGTGTTTGGCCAATGCTCTCAGGCACATGATGTGACTCTTGGGGTGTCCCGTGCAGGGCCAGGAGTTGGACTTGATGATCCTTGTGGGTCCCTTCCAACTCAGCATTTTCTGTGGTTATATGGTAGGGGTTTTTTAACATCGTAGCCTATTTGCTTTGTAGAATAAATACATGTAGATGTGTAGGTGTTCCTAGCTGAAGAGAACAAACATTTTATGTTGTGTCCTTTATTATAAGGTTCCTTAAAATGCTGAATTTATAAGGCAATATAAAATGAGGTTTCTTATAAATTTTTTGGGCTAATGCAGTTATATTTTGTACTGACATCACTGGAAGGTCTGTAAGAAAGCTATGTCATATGAGGAAGAATCAGGGCTTACAGGTTCATTGCTGTCATATTTGCCTCATATAAAGTTATTTGGATAAAATGCTCTAAAATCCTTAGAAGGAACAGACTTCTTTGAATTTCATGCAGTCAATGAACAGGTTTACCTATACAGAAAATGAAAAGATCATCCTACCTTGAATTAAAAGAGATACCATCTAGAGGTGTAGTGTTCTTGCTTCTAGAATGTATGAGAGACAAGGTAGTCAAACCAGCAAAGTCTTGCCAGTCTAGCCATCCAGCTGGGCAATTCCATTCCTTTGACTGCAATTTCCTACTTCATTTCACCTCAAAGCAGATTTCTCCTTCCTCCCTTTCTTTTTGCTTGTATTTGGCCTCTGAACTGAAAAAAAACCCCATCAGTTATTTTTTATAAGTCTGTAGTTTACCCACCTATAATTTTCTTCACAGTTCTTCGAGAAAGTGTCTTGTGGATAATCTTGCTGTCTAAAAAATTTAGCTTTCTGGTATACTGCACTTGGAATAGACAATACATAAAGAGAGAACCATAGCTGTGATATGCCAGCTGGTATCAAAGTCCTATTGGTGAAAACAGAACCAGAAAAAAAAAGTGGAGGAAAAGATTTAATAAAGGAAGGGCATTCTCAGCTTTCCCCTCCAACCACTCACCACCCTACCCTCTCCCCCCACTCCTCTTTCACAGCAGAAAAATTATTAGCATATATTCTTTTTAAGCAATTATCTTCTCTAACTGTGCTGGTCAGCCTGCCAGTCACATAGTTCTCTCATAATTGCCACTGCTCCTATCCTATAGGCACACACTAAATCCCTTTCTCCTGGACAGTTTGTCTGTTGCGGAGTTACATGAACAAAGTTACAGAAGACGGTCCAATGAGAAAGAGAGAATTACTTTTCAATTCTTATCAACCTCTCTCAGAAATACCCTTGGCTTTCAAGAGCAGCTTTAGTCAGTATTCCCAGTAAACTTCCTCCTCCAAGCAATTTCTTTTTGGTCTTGTGTCTTTGTCATCAAATTGTGGGCAAAGTCCTATTCCTCTTGTCATAGAGACCTCTGGCATCACGGACTGTGCTTGAAACAAAACCAAATTGCCATACAAAGAAATGCAGCACCCAAAATGTCCATCCAACCTAGTAGATAATGGAATACTTACTGCATGCTTTTGCTGAAGTCTGTGCAAAACCATTAATATTATTAAAATTTCTGCTTAATCCTCATTCCATGTTGGTTTGTTGAGAGTCTCTGGTTACCTTGGCACTCACTGCTTGGGTGAATGTCTGGTGAGTCTGAACGCGGTGACACCTGACAGAGGGCACATCTCCACTGCAGCAGTTCCACGTGCCTTGTCCGCTGTAGATGGACTTCACACTCACTGACAGTTAACTTTCCTTTTTTTTGGAAAAATTTTGAATGTTGGGCTCTCTGAGGGCATGGTGAGATGGTACTGATTTTCACTTCTCCTAACACTACATTCTGAATACTTTATAGACAATATGCCTCTATTGCAGCTTGCATGTATCTTCTTCTTCCATCTACTTGCTCAAAGCTTTTCTGTTCTTGTTCTGTTCAGCTCCAACACAACTTATGCCTAAGTGGCACTAACAGGGAGCTTTCCAGGTTTACTTTCACCATTTCAAATTTAAGTCATTGCAAGATCCCTCTCACGTCCAAATGAAAAATTAATATCCTTCATCATTTATGCAGCTTACTTGGGTATGTTAAAATGGTGCTTCAATCTCAAAGAAACCAATACAGTTGTATTATCTGTGTGCAATCATTTAAACAAAAAAGTGACAGGTTTTTTTAATTAAGAAAATAAACACTCTTATTTTTGAATTATAAATGCTTATTCCTGCAGTTCTTGGCAGGCTGCTATGAATATAAGCTATGCCAGACAAAAATAAGAATGAATCCTTATCCAAGTTGTTCAGTAAACTGAACAAATCGATTTAATGTTATTTCACTTATTGTTATCTTTTTCTCACCCCAACCTCCAAAAAAATTAAATACCAGTTCTTTTCTTATCCAACAGACTGGAAGGGTTGTGCTCTTGGATCTGGAAAGACTGAATTTAATGCTGTTTTTGTTGACTAGGGTCTACTCAGTTTACATATCAAATTCTCATTGCAATCTTAGTAAGAAGAGCACATCACAGTCCACCGGGGTTAAATCTGAAAGACTGGAGAATCTTTGATGCAAAGCAGTTTTTTCGTTGGTTGGTTGGTTGCAGCTTGCTCTTGATGGAGCTGATTGAAAGTAAAAAATAACAAAATTTTAAAAGATTAGTTGCTTTGAAATTTTTTTTTATTTTGGCTAGGGATGGTAATAACTCTTTTCTTACAACTTTTTGTGTTGTGAAAAGCATAGTAGTTATTCTTAAGAGACTTTTTCCACCAAAGTGTTATTTTCATATTTAAAATATGCTTATTTTTATCAAAACTTCTAATAATATCTTTTTGCTTTACTCTCTCTGCTAGCAATTAGGATTGAATTATCATGGTAAGTGGATATTGTACCTAAATACAAGCCTTAAAATTAAACACACATAATGAACAGAGAGCAGAGATGCCTGCCAAATTTGTATTTAAAAAGTTCTTAAAGTTTGTTATAAATTTTTTATAAATTTATAAAAAGGTGGATTGTTCTGTTCTGAGTCTTCACCTTGAAAAATGAAAAGATTCAGGCTTTGAACATGAAAGTTCATGCTCATTTTTCTGATTTATTGTACTATTGTGTAGCTAATATTAACCTACACTGTTGTGCAAGCTTCACTTTGTTCAAGGTTAGTACAGTATTAAAGTCAAAATATGTAACATGTAAGAGACACAAAAGAAGCCAAATTAAGAAATTTTCTATTTTCACATTCATTCACGTTACTTCAGGGACTCCTATGTTTAAACTGACCAATGACATATTTAAATTAGGATTTGAGGTAACTTCTTTCATACTAGTAATTTGAGTACATGCTAAAAAAATTCCAAAGGAATGCTCAATTGAATTATGCGATAGGGTAACTAAAGCTCGTGCTTTGTTCTTCTAGGAAGTAGGCAGAGTTTAAAGTAAATGCAGTCTGGAATGGATGCAGTAGAGAATGAACAGAAGCTCTTAAAAACTAAACTTCTTCCCCAAATCCCTAGGTCTCAGAAGAAATTTTTCTATTTCTTATGCATGCTTTAATATCCTGTTGACTTCCTTTGCCTATGGATTTTGGTAAGAATAATAGTGGGCTTTTGTTCTCTCATCACACTGGGGGAAAATATTGGAAACAGAAGTTTTTTGAATGCTTTTTCATGGAAAATATAACAGGAAAAATCTTAGCGAGCATTAAGAGTATAAACAGAAGTGGGGGAAATGGAAAAATTTTTAAATCATAATTAAATTATTTTCCACCAGTGTCTGATGCACTGGTTCTGAGTTCCTTTTCAGAGGCTTGTTAAAAATGTGAACATAAGCCAATGCTTGTATTCATTTGCTCTGTATCAGCCCCATGTTATTCAGGTGACAGAGTGAAATGTTTGAAAGTTAGAGCAAGGTATAACTCCCTGCCATTGCACATGATCCAAGGACAACCAGCAACTCACCATGAAAACTCATAGTATGCCAGGTCACTAAAGGCTGTACTACCATGCACTTCGGAAAAGAGGTGGCCTGAGGACTGTGCAATCAATCTGAATTCTGACACCTCCAAATCCACCTCTCAATTCTCTTCCTTCTCCTGCTTTTGCAGTAATATGGCACTTCCAGGCAGCTTGGTGTGGCTGCTTTATACATTGCTTAACAGTAGTAGAAACCTGGTCTGGGAATCTGCCAGAATGAATTTGGCATGCAGCCAAGATTTTTTCCTGAAGAACAGAATTTAAAAGAAGAGACATTTCATTTCTTTGTACCTTCAGTCAAATGGGAATGTGATTCCACTGAAAGGGAAAACTCAGTCTTGTCAGCTTCACAGATTTCCTCCCTTCATGCTCCCCAGTCTGCAGCAGATAGCAGAAATGTGGACGTTTTGAAAAACTTCAAATTGGAAAGCATCAGACATTTTGAATATATAAGCTCTAGTAAGATACTATTATAATATTCAGGAAAGGATTTTCTGATCTCAGTTCTTGACACAAGAAAGAATATGTCATTCACTGTTAAAAATCAACTAACAAGTAAAAAAGCAGTGAAAGCTGAAAAAAATAGTGCAAATAGATGAAAAGAAGTCCTGTTTGGGCCCTCTTTCTGAAAGCATCTCTATAAAACAGGTTTATTTCTTATGCGAACATGCAAGGCAAAAAAATCCCATAACCTAAAGGGAAATTTTATGAGGTAAAAATCCTCAGTAGCTTCCTATATAGGACATAAATGAGGGACTGCACATTTTTCAGCATGTAAGTGAATTATCTTTTTGTAAGTTATACATTAGACCACTCAAAACCCAAATGCATTCACACACACTGTTGATAGCAGAATAGGCCTCCAGCTGCACTGCTCTATTAGAAAGAGATATGGTAGAGCACTACAGGGCTTTGTAACTGCTGTGGAAAAGAGAGAGATTTTCACCTGCTGCTGTATGGCTCAGTTGTAGTAAGACATGATCCTTATGAAGGTATTAATACATATAAAGACATACACACATATAAATCTACACTTAAGTGCATAGGATGTTTAAAATGCATCAGGAAAATTATTGCAAAAGCATTATATAACTGTTAAATAGAAGGAAAAAAATTGAAGAAACATAAAACTAAATGCAATAAAAAGAAGAAAGACAGCTTACATCATTTCAAACTTTTTTACAAGACCAGAGAAAAACTAGTAAAATAAACTAGTTCATATGTTGGACCTGCTCATTCAGCCCTTTGCAAAACCCAAACTGTTTATGCCCTATAAGAAAACAGGAAAGTGTGAATAGACACCTTCCTCTGACACCACACTGTGACTACATCCTAACAAAGGTTTGATTTTTTTTGTTGCTCTGCGGACCTCCTTTTAGGTTTTCTGAATACCTGGCTAGTTACATGTCAATGATCTTAAGCAATTTTTAGTAGTATTCAGAGGAGATCCTCTGTAACCTTTTTTTAGAGATTTGATCCAATGCCACAGTAGCCATTGAAGATTTGTAAGACATTCCCTGATTTAGAAAGTTCTTGAAATGAAAAATGTCAGCAGTTAAAACTTATGGTCACTGTCTCCTCAAAGAAGAACAAATGTCTCTCCAGGAAGATTTTAAAATGGTGTTTTTCTTCTTAGCTTCATATAGCACCATACATCTTTTTGATGATACATAAGTAGGTTTTACAGGTTTATTGTTTTCAGCTGGCATTCCTATGTCACAGGATTACGTGTTCTTTCTCTATGAAAACCTAATGTCATTGGTTTTGTAGGGGAATGCTAAAGAACAGACTGTATATTTCTCACTTCTGCAGTGACCCAGCTCTGTGTGGAGTCATGAAGATTCCTAGGGCTGTCGTTGACTTCTTTTTCTCTGGCTGCCTCTACTGGGCTCATTCAAGATGCTATCTTGCACATTTCTTCATTAAAAAAAAAAGAAAAGCAGTACTCCTAATAGCAGGCAGTAAACAAAATTATTTCGTTGCGTTTCCTTTAAACAGGGTAGGAGTGAAAAAGTGTTTTGCATTTCTCTTCATTGGTTGGGATGGTGTGATGATAATAAGAGTATGGTGTTGGGGCGAAGAAAGTGTGTCAAACCTGCATTTATCAATTACATACTGTGGAACTAAGCTGGAAGTTTTCATATTGCAGAGGAGGGAAGATTTAGTTTCAGATGTCTATGATGTTTTATTATTAGAAGGCATTTTTCGGTAAGCATACTTATCTATAGAAGCTATTCTGAGTACCAGACTCCCTAGTAATAAATAGAAGTGAATTTTTTGGTTAACTTTAAAATTAAAAAAAATCCCACAGCATAGTATTTTGGCAAAGGTAGAATGTTTTTATGGGTTGTGAGATGTGCTTTTTATTGGAAGTGAAATGCAAGACTTAGCTGTAATAATAGCAAAGCCATTGCAATCAAAGCTGATCTATAGTTAATATTTGTGTGTGTGTGTGTCTGTGTGTGTGTGTGTAGCAAATAAAATTGATAGCTTAATGTGTTAAATAATACTCTAACAAAAGGAATCTTAAATAAGATATAAAGGATACACTGAATGAGTTTGAAGGTTTTTCTTCAAAGGTTTCACCAAAATTATATTTCTGGGGGTTATATGACCCTCTTTTCTGGTCTTTGTTAAAGCACAGAAGGTAAACAAGCAACTTTTCTGATTCTAATGAATGTTGAATTTTCCACTTGATTTCTGCTTAGGTGGCTTTCTGCAGTGACTTTCCTTAATAATCTCAATGTGACCAGTCAGGAATGGAACCAGCAAAACTATGAAGAATTAGTTAGGATCTTTTCAATGTAATGTCATCTAGTTGCTAAGGTTATTCTGTCACCCATATTTAGGGTTGTTCTATTGCCCACCAGACTCTGAAAACATCACCTACAATCCCATACACACTATTAATATCTATTTATTGAATTCTGGGGAAAGATCAAGAGTGATGTAATTCAAAAGTCTTGTTTTAAGTTCTTCTTTTTAATCTTGGCAGATGCCTAACCTTCATCACCATGCTTGTTGTCATTTCAAACAGCCATGGCCTTCATAGAGGATGAAAGAAATATGCTATTTGTAGCAAACTTCTGCAGTATGTTTAAAATTACCAGGCTGGAGACTATAAAAGAGTATCAATTTTTTAATTAATAAATATTTCCTAGCTAAAAATGCCTTCTAGAAAAGGAGCAATTCCAGAAAATGCTGGTCATAGAATATGAATTTCAGATCCATAGGAGGAAAAAAAATCTAAGTTTTCAATAAAGATAATAGCTACTGGAAATTGTATAACAGTTGCAATTAAATCACCTTTGAAATGACTAATAATGCTGGCTCCTGATTAAAATAATCTCTCATATTCAAAAGGTAAAACTTGGATCATCTGTGGTAAAAAAAAAAAAGAAAGAAAAATACAGGAAGCAAAGAGCAAACATTAAAATCACTTTCTAATAAAAGATGATAGCTAAGTAATAGCATATCTGACAGTCACAAATGGTCAACTCAGAAACTCCTATCAAATTATTACAGTTTTCTGAAAATATATTTAGTGCTTCAAACTGTTAGTTTCATGGAAAGTACTCCTTTAAAATTACAGTCTTTGGAACAAAAGAATGAGTTAGGTGCCCAGGTCTGTATAACTAAATTGAAGCTATAAAAAGAAAAAAAAAAAAATTGCAGTCAAATAAGTCAGATGCTGATGGATTCCTGGATGATATTTAAACATTCATAAAATGTTTAACTCCATTTTACAGACATACACGAAAGCTTTATTGCACTGTTAGGGCAGGGGAGCAGATAACCATTCTATTATAAGTTACACTTTGGACCCTATATTTATTTGTGCATGAACACATCCTACCATACACATTTAGAGGCAAATGAATGCGTGTTAGAGAAGATTTTCTCATTCAGCCTAAAATGTCACAAATTTTTTTCAAACGTGAAAAGAGAGCAATATTTCAGAGAAAAATTATCTTATCTGAAAAGCCTTTTTTGAACTATTTGACCTAGAAAAAAATTCATAAATTCAATTTTTTCAAAATAATGTCTATCCATTTTCTATTTTCTCAAGCTGTAGCTTAAACTGCTCTATACAGGGAAAAAATACATTAACTACAATAAAAGAGTAATAAGTATTAACCTTAAAGGATAAAAGATTGGCAATTAGCCATGTACACCATGCCTTATTACTTCTAAAGAGTTACAGAAAGTCTGTGATGTTAATATTGAACCATTCTGCAAAGGTATTCAGGTAAGATTAAGTTGTGAAATCATACACATACGTGATTGAAGATAAGTAGGGAAATATTTATGTTTTACACGGTGCATTCCCTGAAGGGGTGCTTACCGCCTACTCTACCTGATATTGCAGGCAATGGAGGGTGAGGAATGATGATTTGGTAACACATTAAAAACAGCTCCGCTTCCAGTGGAAAAGCACATGGCTGTGAAGACTGAAATAGATTTTCCCTCCTGCCACTCCCCACCTACCCACGCAAAGGACCCAAGCTGGAATTGCTGGGGTCGTGCAGAGTAGAACAAGCCAACGTCAGCCCAGGAAAAACGCAGACTGCAGCCATGATTTCTGCAGACTTCAAAAGATTGATGCTTGGTTTCTCTCTGGATTTGAAGGCACAGCCATGTTCAGGGTTATAAAAATCCAGTATAATCCCCAGTCCTTGGACCATTTCCAAAAGATCATGAAAGTTAGACCTCTCTATGAGCTCATACTTCTGTGAGTCCCAGTCTTGCCCTGTGAAAGTTAGAGTTACTGACAGCAACCACGTAATGTCTCTGCAAATCTGACATCTGTTTCCTAGAGTCAGTCCAGATGCACCCAGATTCCACCCACAACAGCAGAATATGCATGGGTTTGGGGTATGGTTACCCAGGATGTTCTCAGACAAACAAAGCTATATAAAACAGTGGGTTTGTACACTCTCCTGAAAGAGGTGCCTCATTTTGTTCTCATAAACTTCAGTACATTTTGTGGTAAAGTAAATAATGTGAGGTGCGATGCTGAGGCAGTGGGTTTTTTGCCTCCTCCACTACCACTAATACTACTAAATTCTGAAATATGTGATATCCATCAGGACCACTCTGAACTAATGAAGGCTGTGAATTCCTGGAAAAGTTATGCATCCAGACACCTTTCTCAGCTGCAGGGGCTGCTTGCAGTGTTAGGGGCTGGTACACTGCAGCTGGATTTTAAATAAGCCATTTTGTGAACAAAACCAATGAACTCTAGACTGCTAGGAATTTGTGATTTTTCTCCTCTATTAGACATCCTACCCACAGTAATTACATCTTACCCAGTTGTTTCCTGCAACACCTGGACATAAGAAACTCGTGCTGTGTATAGTCCAGAAGTGTGATCATAGGAATTGGCTGGAAGATAACAGAAATGCTGTATATGTGACAGTAGAACCATTATTTGCCTTCCCTTACTGAGAGAACAAGTCACAGTCTGTGTCCTTTACCTGACATCAGTTTTCACAGAATTTCTAAGCTTCTACCCACCTTTCAATTTTTCTTACTCCCACCAGACTGGTCAGCCTGCTAAGCTATGTCAAGCTGCACAAGGATACTGTGCATGTTCTGAAGGATGGTCCTGGTCCCTACTTAGGCATGTGCCTGGTACCTTCCTGCACATCCAAAGCTTTCCTGCACAACTCTGGTTAATTTCTTTCTCTCAGTTCTCCACACCGGCACCTCCCAGCTGGTCTGGAGTTACATGTGGAGGTACATATTTGGATATTTTGGAGCACTGTGGGTAAGCTGGATATTAAAACATTTGAAGTCCTGTGTCTTAATAACAGACTCACCACAGCTGTCATAATGAAATACATTAGTTTGCATATCACTACCATGAGTAAGCTTTCTCGATAGACAAAATTGAAGGCTAATAGAACACAGTTTCCTTAAAACATGGAGTTGCAACAATACAACAAAAATACAGAAAAAGTATAAGGCAACAAAATTTGTGATGAAGGCTGTATTTAACAATAGTCACATTTTGTTCCTCAGCATTTCAGCTAGATTCCACTCCTATTTTTGTTAGGTCAAGCTAGAGTCTCCTTTGAAATTAAGGTAGATCTATCTTCCTCCTATTTTCTCAGGCTCTTGCTGTCTTCTCTCACAGAAATAGGTAAGAAGGGGAAAGGATGGGTCAACTCTAAGACAAAAATATGCTAAGATATACTGTCCTAGCTTTCACTCGTGTTTTGGAAGACTTTGCTTGTGAAATTTGGCACTGAGACACTTCCTTGTGTCAGTTCCTTTTCTCCATGTTCTTAAGGTTCTTCTGTTAACATTTCTATCCTACTTCTTCATTATCACATTCTTGGGTGTAGGCTGTTTTTATTTCCTTGTGCATATTTCTGTACACACATTCATAAAACCTTGTTCTTTATATTAAAATAAACATAAAGTGAATAGACCTCTTTTCTATATTCATTCTCTTTCTCAATATCACATGGTTTAGCTTGCAACAAAATTTATCTTTTTTAAGATTCTATCACAAGACCAGATTGGAATGCTACCTGAGAAGTGGTGAAGTGGTGGAAAACCAGGTAGGTCAATCAAATATAATAACTTCCCTGTAAGACGAGAGGGATGGTAGGAAGGGAATATGCTTAGAATGCATTTGGTAGCTGTTGTTCCACCGTAGTTATTTTCATTAACAGACTATAACTCTGACAATTTATAGACTAGAAAACTATACAAAATACAAAGAAAGGTAGTAAATAGGTGGAATATTTTTTAATGCAGGACTTTCCACACTAGACACAGTAGAAAACTTGGATGAATTAGAATTCAAGTTTGTCTTAAATCTTAAGCGCACTTAGCTATGTTTTAACCTTCAAGTCTTTTAAAGTAATTATAATGAAAAAGAGTACTTTCTACATAAAATGGGATTTCATTCCCTAAAAAGTTTTCATGCAGCTGTTTCTGAAGATAATTGGAGTATTTTAGGTAAAATGCCAAATACATTCTTTTAAATAGAAAACTTATGTGCTATTCACCAGGTTTCATGTTTAGAAGTTGGCAGAAGCCAGTCAGAAAATTAATGTTTTTATAGCTATATTTGTTTGCAAGGGGATTAGGTCTAACGGGTAGTCTAAGATTTAGCTGCCTTAATTTGAAACATTGTTTCCCCACAAGCAGAAGCACAGTACCTTACTCTAGGATATTACACTTCGCAGTCAAATATATCAGCCTAAACCCTTTATGATAAAGTCAGTATACAAATTCTAATATCACTGCTGCAGGGTATTGCTCTCCAAAACCAGACCAAGGCAGGTATCTGGGGAAAGTAATTTCTCTGGCTGGTGTAGTTACCTCTGAGAGAGCACATCTGCCAGGACAAAGATCATTTGCCTACACAGTTACTGGGGCCCCAGTCATGCCCACAGTACTTCTTGGTTTGGGGCAAAGTGCTAAAAGCATAAAGTATGATTTGCATCCAAAGTCAGAGTCTCGGAGGAGCAGAGATTTTGACTCCCACTGGCCCTCTGACAGAAAAGCAGAGGTGAAAATATTCCTTTTTCTGATTTCCAAAACCAGACTAATCAGCTATAAAATATCACTCTATAAACCAGGAGATGACACTTTTTAAAATTTACCTTTCTGACACAGATTGGGAGCAACGGGGTAAGATAAAAGCCTACATGTCTACCCTATAGTTGGGAGATAAAAAAGTGGGTACTATTGGTCTGGATAGAAAGCCAGTAATAAATATGCATGTGGCTTCATGCAGGAACTAATGGCTTTGCTTCTTACAATGCCCATGGAAAACAATAGTTTTTTAATATTGTCTATCTACATGATTTATATTTCATGCTAGTTCACAAAGGGCTCTGGTTAGTATGTGATTTATGGTTGGAGCAAAATAATTGTCTGAAGCCTAGCTGAAGGTAGGCTTTCAACACATTAATAATACATTAGCTAATGTTTTTTCCTTGGCATTGTCTATGCAAATTTCTATTATCATAATAAAAATGACTGTTTATTTTAGGTTGGAAACAGCTTTAGGTGAGAGCATGTTTTTTATCAGGTGTCGTGATTAAATACTAACTGCCAGTTCCCTGATAAACTTTTAACCAGAGCTCTTCCTTTAGTCTCAGCTGGTATTTGGCCAGGAAAGTAGAGGGAGAAAGAGCTAAAAATTGAGAGGAGCTCTTGGTGCACCTCTTTGGCAAGTGTGATAAAGTCCACCCTGGTTGGAAACTTCAAACACTGATAATGGTCACTGGAAAATGATTCATGAATGTGTATCATTCACAAAGAGAGGACATATAAATTCAGATTTAAAATATATACTGCCTCAATTCATTCATTTTGTCAAGTAAGCACAGGTGAAGACCATTTAATTCAAATTAATTTCTTTCTGACAGAGGCAAACGGCAATACATATTGTCTGTCCAAAAGAGTATTAGATTTGATTGCACTTATGCGAGGTAGATCAGAAATTAACTTCTCTGCTTGAAATAATTTGTGACTTGATTACCTGCTGAATCATTTCCCTTTTCCAGTGACAATTTCACACCAGCAGGCATATAAAAAAAAAATTGTATTTTTGTAAATATATAAGGCATTAATTCATGGCAATGTATTCTTCAGAAGGAATCATACACTGTCTTCCCTGCCACTGCCCACTAAGTTTGTATGTGTTGAGTTTCTGATACCATTTGACTTCCTAAGATTTCTGAAGAGACACAGCATTTGGGGTGACTGCTTTGAGGAATCTTCCTTTGTAAATTGTGACTTTCTCAGCAAATACAGTGTATGCATGTCATATGAACACAAGAGTATTTTTGTGGGGAAGTAACAAGACAGTTTGTATTCCTGTGATTCAGAGTGGCCTTGCTATGCATTTGTGCCCCAGGCTGCCCATGGGACTCATATGCAAATGAATATTTGATTATTCTGTCCGGTGCTATCCAAAGCAGCTGAAAATAAATACCAGACTGATCATTTTATAAGCTCAGGCTGGCTAATTTACACTCTGGAGACTGTAGAATGAAAATGCTTTGTATTTTACACATATTTTGCTTATCTTTTATTGCATTTTTGTTGTAGTAAAACAAGTAATAACAATGCAATTCATACATGGATTTTAAAGAAAAATACAGAAACTATAATAAATAATTGGAGAAAACTCTGTTGAAAATTACTAATAGCTATATGATTATTGTAAATCAAAACAATTTTCCATGCATGTTATATGATAAAAAAATATAGTCAAGAATAAATGGATGATTATCTTTGGAAATACAGCACTGTCTTCAATTTCATTGGCAAGAAATTTTCCACTGTAGAGTTCTGACAAGACATGCATGTTAGGGAGGTGACACAAATTCTGCTGTACCCTTATCTCTTACTGCAGAAATTAGAAAACTAAAGAGTGCCCAGGAATGCTGTGTGTTCTGAAACTGCTGTTCACTTTGAATGATAAACACAGAAATCTAAAAAAAAAAAAAAAAAAAAAAAAAAGATTGCAATAGTTCTATCTCAGTTTGAGAGCACATATAATTTTTCTCAGATCCTACAAGTCCATTTTTGTGTAGCTGAGAGGTGGTGAACAGGGGGCAGGGACTGCATGTGAAACCAGTTCTACAAACTTACAAATCATTCAGGGTTAATCTGTAAGGAAAATGTCTTTTTGTCAGTTAATTGAATAGGATTATGTACTTTTCTGGCTGGCAATTGAAAGGAAATGTTCCTCTCCTTTTTGATCCTTCAAGAGCTTTCTGTACTTTAAACAATCACTAGTCTCATTTCGAACAAAGCTTTTGTTTAATATGTTGTAAGGTGTCTTGAAAGAATCCTCTTCTAGGCATATCCCAGTTTTCTCCCTAAAATCACTGAATATTCTGATTTGACATACCTTTAAAATAGAAATTAAGGAGGAAGTATTATTCTGCCCAAAAGTAGGAGTTCAAAATCATCCTTTTGACATTTCATTAGAAATACCCAGGAAGCCACAATTATATATAGGCTAAGTATTTTTCTCTATTCCTTTGTATGACCATATCTTTTATTTAAAAGTGCATAATTATATAGAAGTTTTTGTTTGGATAAAAATAATGCAGAAACTCTACTCCTAGCAGTTGTTCCAAAATTTGTATAATTAGGAACTGAGTTGCTAGAAAATAAATGGATAGGTAAACTTTCATGTGCTTCACTAATTGCTATTCAGTTAAGGAAAAAAAGATTCAGAACAAATAATAAGGGTTATTCTCAGGAAAGAGAATTCTCCTGGCATAGTCTTGTAATTTTCACACTCATTAGACTTGAATGCAAAGCTAAAAGCAGTCAATGAAGATGTAAGATCATAATGTTAAGATTCTGGTTTGCTCTGTCATTTTTAAATGGGATACCATACCCACTTGATGGTGGACTAGCAAAAATACTTTTGTACCCAGTAGTACTCTTTAGGTACTGGAAGACTGCTACGAAGTCACCCCGAAGCCTTCTCTTCTCCAAGCTGGACAGCCCCAACTGTGTCAGCCTTTCCTCACAGGAGAGATTTTCCATCCTTCTGATCATGTTTGTGGTCCTCCTCTGGACCCTCTCCAACAGGTCCATGTCTTTCCTATGCTAAGGGCTCCAGAGCTGGATGCAGTACTCCAGGTAGTTATATAAAATTACAAAGCTTTTCCTTATAATTCCATCACTGAAGCACTGTAATCATTTTTCTAGATTGCCTCTTTCCTATTTGCTGCAAGGCTAATCTCTAATGTTGTCTATTGATTTTGAAAATCTGAAATAAATCTAACAAACTTTCAACTACAGAATTACATTTCATCACCCCAGTCTATAGCACACCACATACTGCAAATTCCTGTTTCAGAAAACTTCAGGGCAATGGTGCAGTAGACATTTAGGAAAAGAGTACATGAAGCTTTCATTAAGCTTATCAAACGAGTCAAACTTATTCAGCTGAAAGCGTTTATCGGGTACAATTTTGTGTAACAACAGTCATGTGCTATTTTGTCAATCCCACATATCTGTAGTTTTCCTTTCTCAAGCAGCTTAGGTCCATTCTTGTCCATCCCTGTTTTAAATATAAGTAAAGCAAACACAATTTCCTGGGGTTTTTTTTTTTCCTGTCCTAATATCTCCTAAATATCATGTTTTCTTCAGAAGTCGTTCTTCTGCCAGGTCCACCTCAGTGAGAAGTAATTAAACACATGGTCATCACTGCGGAGAGCACAGAAAATCTGTGTGTGACAACTAATTTTTCAACTTCAGATGGACTTGTGCCTTTTTTGTTCTTTTTACTTCTTTCACTTCTGTAGTTTAGTTATTTCTTTCATTAAGTTTGTTGTACTGACACAACAGTTCCGCGTTGGCTACTGGATGTCTACGCGGCTTCCTGAATACACGAGGCTGAAAGATGCCCTCCCGGGCCGTGTTTCCGAACGGATCTGCCACCGGAGCCGGGGATGCCGCGGCCGCTGCCATGGGCCAGCCCGGAGAAAAGTGGGCAAAAGCGGCGCGGCTGAGGAGAGCACCCGGCCTCCGCCCCGCGTCGTGCCCCGGGCTCTGCCGGGCCGAGGCGCCCCTCGCCCCCTCCCCGGGGCCCCGGCCGCGGGCGGTGGGCAGTGCCGGCGCTGGGGGCGGGCTCCGCGGCCGCGGCGCCGGGGGCGGTGTCCCCGCTCCGCCCCGCCCGCGCCCCGCCCGCCCCCGGCCGTCGGCGCGGGCAGCCGCGAAGCCACCGCCGGGCGGAGCGGGGCCGGGCGTGGGGCGGCGGCGGAGCGGGGCAGCGAGGGGCCGGCGGAGGAGCGGAGCGGGGCGGAGCGGCCGCCACCCGCCCGGCGGGGCGGTGCGGAGCGGAGCGGAGCGGAGCGGCCGCGGGAGGAGCGGGGCGCGGGCGGAGCGGAGCGCGGCGGCTGCCGCTGCCTGGATGCCAGAAGCGCCTCTGGAGCCAGCGGCCGGCGGCACCCGGGAGGGCCCGGGAGAGGAGGAGGAGGAGGAGGCGACGGCGGCGGTGGTGGAGGAGGAGGAGGAGGACTCCGGGTGCGGAGGGGAGGAAACAGGCAGCGCTTGCCATGGCCTCCAACTTTAACGATATAGTCAAGCAGGGCTACGTGAAAATCCGCAGCAGGAAGCTGGGGGTGAGTTCTTTCTCCCTTCACCGGCCCTGCCCGGGGTGGGGGCGAGGGGCTGGGTGTCGCCTCGCCGGTCTGGGGGGCGGCGGTGCCCCGGGCCGGGGCCGCCAGCGCGGGGCGCGGCGACCTGCTGCCGGTGCTGCTGCCGGTGCTGCCGCCGGTGCTGCTGCTGCCATTGGTGCTGCTGCTGGCTGCTGCTGCTGCCATTGGTGCTGCTGCTGGCTGCTGCTGCCGAGGCTTGGAGTTTGCTCCCGGATCCGGAGGGGTCGGTGGGGATGCGCTGCCATTGCGCCTCGGAGAGAGCCGGCTGCTCCCCTCTCCGGGAAGGCGCCGCTTCTCCCTTCTGTCTCAGCGATCGCCCGCCAGGGTCACTGTCCGCGAAAAGCTGCGCCCCGTGCCCCCGTCCTTCTCGAGTCCCCCAGCCCAGGCCGGGGCTGACACCCCCCTTTTGCCCGTCCCTGGGCTCCCCTGTCCCTCGCCCTGCTGCCTACGGCAAGGGCTTGGGTGGGGAGAGGAAGGCGTAGGCAAGATCTGTAAACTTTGTGTACAGATTCTTCCTCTCTCTCTCTCCCTCCCATTTCGGAGAGGGATGTTTTCAATCCGGGCAGGGTCAGAAAACACTCTCCTGGTACCGGAGTAACAGAGTAACAGAGAAAAGCAGGCGTGGAGGTGTGGTGGTGCTCTGCCCTAGGGCATGAGTGACTGGGGAATGGGAGCCTGCAGCGCACCGGGGACGGGCAGGGAGGCAACGGGGTGGCAGCCTCGTGAACCTAAAGGCAGAGGCAGAGGCTGACAGTGATAAAAACTCGGGGCAATCTCTTAGGTGAGGGTGGCTGTTCGCAGTGCCCACCGGGCTGCTCAGCGACACCGCGTTATCAGATTGGCCATGGGCACTTTCCCTGAAGGGGTGCAGCAAACCTTGAAAAGGCGATGAAGTTGGAGCAAAGTGTGTGCAGAGGTCAGGATTCTCTAAACTTCAGTCGGTCCCGGGAATCATATGTTTCGGCTGTCTCCTACCCTTTGTGAGAGAGCAGGAATGCTTACTGGCTTGCACAGCTACTGATGTTGCCAATAATCCCAAAAGGTCCAAGTCCCTGTTGGCCTGAGGCTGGGAGGAGGTCTGAGGTTCTTTCTGTTCGCTCTTTTAGTTTTTCTTCAGGTGTGCAAAAAAGTGCAGAATCTCTACCAGCTCTCCCTTCCAGGGGGTGGTCCCTGCTTGCTCTGAAACCTAACAGCAGGGACCATGTGAAATCTGCCCTCCTCCAAGTCGTGCTCTGTGAGCTTATCACTGTGCTAATATTTATCTCCTCCTCCTTCTCTCCGTCTCTCCCTTCCCCCCAGATGCTGTGCTTTGCTTGCAGACACATTGTGCAGGATGGTGGGACACTAATCATAAATTGACCTTTGGAGCACTTTGATGACTTGGCAGGGCTGTTAATTCCAAAAGAGCACAGGAAAGTTTGGTCCAAACCCTTAATAGCCTCAACTACAAGTATTTGAGAGATGGTGTAAATCCAAAGAGAATGGATGCTCTTATTAATGATTTTACAACCCAAAGACTGTGCATCAGTCAAGCATTAATCTTATCTGAAGAAGCAATTTCTAAGCCGTAGTTTGTTTCTGGCAATCCTCTGCTTAACCTTTGCTCATCAGTTTTTCCCCTGCTCAGCAGTGTTATTGGATGGGCCCAGTAGAAAGCAGAGATGGTATCCCATCACCTTGATGTTTGTAGTTGGAAGCAGAGTTAATCTATTTGGTTTGCAAATCTGGATTTGAAGCCATCTCAGCGTCCTTTAAGTGTGAAATTATGTTTATGCATATCTCTATGTATGCAAATACTTTCATATACCTATGTCTGTGGTGTATGTGCAACAAATGTAGAGTTGGATGATACTTGCTGACCTGTGTAAAAAAAATTGGGAAGACATTGATATTTCATTGCGGAATATTTTATGTAGCTTGAATATTTTGTTTTGAAGATGTTAATCTGATTTTTTTAAGGGGGACGCATATAACGTTTTTTTTGCGTGGATATTTTCCGTGGTCGTAATGATTATCATACCTCTACACTAAGCAGAAGGGAAACAGTTCATATGGTGTCTGTAGAGGATTTTCTCCTACTGAAGTGTGTGAGGGTGACAATTCAGACTGTACAGCCTCAGGCAGGTGGTAGTATAAGCTTAAATATGACATATGGAAATGCACATCTGAATAAATCTATTAAATACAATTTAAAAGGGATTATATTTTATAGAAAATAGCATCAAAATTCAAATGAGTGTGATGGTTGAAAGGTATGAATATGTGTGTATATATCCATAGCTAATTGGATTCTCGTGACTGAATATCTAAATGCAATTTTTATTCACCAAGTGAAGCATTAAAGGTTTGTATTTTTTTCCTTTATGTCTGTCTCCAAGTCCAAACCTTAGTGACTTACACTGGAGCCATCATAATGTAGGTGAATACATCAGTTTTCAGGGATATAAATGTCTGCTAGCAAATGAAAATATTCATTAACCTCCCAAAATACTGAAAAGAGGGAAGAGAGCTATGGGTTCTGGAAAGTAAGGCCAAGATAACTTCTTAAATATGGCAATAGAATTTTATCTCTTGCTAGTTATGTTTCATCCTTACAAATGGAAGTTACTGGGGTAGTTTTTTGGGGCATAATAGTCTACATTCTTTGAATATTTCAAAGTCTCCTGAAAAGCAGATTGATTAAAACTTGGAGAGCTGAGGTGTCTAATACAAATTTTAGTGCTAGACTTGGGCAATAAGACTAATTCTAACCTTTAGGCTGGTAGCTAATTTGTTATGGAAATTCGTCCAATTTGGATTTTATTCTGTCTTGTTTTGTGACTGAGGGAGCCCTGGCTAGGAATCAAATGGAAGATACTTCAATAGTATATTTTCATTTTATTGAAAAAAGCCCCACAACAACAAGCTTTCATTTGGGAGAACTTTCTGGTAGAATTTAGTTTTTCAAGAATTTAATTTACAAAAATCCAAGTAGTAAATCTTTGTCTAACTGTAAAATAGAAATCTTTATGATTGTTTTCCTAATGAGGTATAACGTTTACTTCTGACATTTTACACCTTGCTTTAAGTACTTGTTACCCTGTGTGCCTATTCCCCATATACCTTCAAATTCTATCCATAGCATGCGTGAAGTCAGGACTCGAGCTGTTTTCCCATCAGTAATTGATTCTGTTCAGAAAAGTGACTTGAAGACAAAAATGATGCCTGAATCTTGATGGAAATACATGGCAAGAAGAACTGTGAGAATTTGTCATTACTTTTTTTGCTTAGTGATACTTAATCATTAAATTTTGTTTTGCCTGCTTTTCACTGTAATCCTTAACTGCTTGTTTACCATTCGGTTTTACATCTTAATGAATTGCTGTTTATTCTTCTGACAGTATTTTCAAGTAGACCTCATTGTTCTCATACTTTTATGTTGTTAAAATTGCTTTTGTTGTAAGGTTGGATAATCAGCTGAGGAGCTTTACCAGCCTCTCTGTTGCTGTTTTCTGACACCTGGGAATATCATGGTTTCTGCCATGGAGCTATCAGGCCATGAAGAGACACATCCATCCAGTCTGATCACTTAGCCTGTCTCCCTGCTTTTGTTAAGCATGAGGTGTACATGAAACTTTTCCCTCTGGTGCCTTGAAATGTCAAATATATGTTAAAGGCTATGTAGTACGCAAGCTCACTTGTATACATTGCATCTTCAAGGTATCACAGTGTCTTTGAAACTTAGAAACTGTAGTCATTGAGGATGACTGTATTAAGACATTTTTATAAAATCTGTTTCCCTGCAGCCTAAATATGCCTTTCTTTTCAGTGCCCTGGCATTCTGGCATTGTTTGATATTTTGCTTTTCTCTAATACTACATAAAGGAAATACTCATTCTTGCAGCCATTACATTTGACCTGTGTGACCCTTCTTTGAAATAAATTTGATTGTAATGTGGTGTGCTGTTCAGATCAGAATAGGTCATTTGTGTACTCTGGAACAGGACTGTGCTGTCTTTGTTCTTTTGGAATCTTTCATACTTGTGTCACATTAAAATTCATATGACACAATTTTGTACTGCACTGGCTGTGCTTATAGGCTGAAACTTTCTTGTAGCAGATTGGAATCCCTTTGTTGCCTCCTAATAAACTAAGCTGTGAAGATTTCATGCCTTGCTGAAGTGCTGTTTCTTAGAAGAAAAACAATTTGATGTCACATTAGGAAGTCTAATTAAAAATGAACATTGTGTCGCTTTGATAGTCTTGTTTTGACCCATATCAACCTTCGAAGTCATAATCTTATTGTTTGTTTGTTTCTGTCTTTTTTTTGTCATGCCTCAGCCATAGAACAAAAGAATCCTATCTATTGGAAATTTTCACTCAGTTTGTTAATAATTACTAGTTTTTCTGTGTTTCCACATACTAAGTGGAATTATTTTCTGGGTGCTTCAGTTTAATATCTATCTGAAGAGAAAATTGTACCTGCCAGTTAGTCTTGATTGATTAATAAATAGTAGGTTGCTCTTAGTCACCAAATTAGAAGTTTTACTGTATAACCCTTCCCTATTTTTAAGCATACCTTTAGATCATTACAGGTACCTTTTCTGGAAATGAACACAGTGTTTCTCCTTCTGCTGTTAACCCCATCTTCAATCAATCAGGACTAACAATGCTATGAATGCAAACCACTGATTGCAGCGTGGTTCCTCTTGAAATAATGCAATATGTGTCTTACAAAAGCCTAACATTCAATTGATATCGTGTGTATATTTAGGGTGAAGAAAGCAAAGGGACCTGCAAAATGTCTTGGGTTTGAGATTACATTGATTGATCGCGCTGGCTCTGCAAGTGGGTCATGATGAATATGGAGGGCAAAGTAAAGGTTCTTCTATTTCTTTGAGTTGCTACAGCATATACTAAGAAACAAGCGAACACATGAAAAAGTACAGGCAAGTAGTGCACCTGGAGTGGATATCCTTTCCATAGATTATTTTATATTATCATCTATGGGAAAGGTGCTCAGCCTGGTGGTAAGCATCAAGGTTGCCTTTTGTATAACTACATCCTGACCGGTGACATAAACTGTGAGTTATGTCTTGGAGCATGAAACTAATTTGAATGAAACTATAAAACCCTGATTCCTATTTATAATAAGTTCATTTTAGTTTTTATAAAGCTCCAGATGGACAGGATTTAGATTTCAGATTCCTTCCATGTAAAGGAGTTTCTTTTTCACGATAGTTCAAGGCAACGTGAGATATGGAATTGAAAGGATTTCACCGTAATCCATTAAAGAAGCTAGTCACATTCACTACTTAATACTGAAAGTATCATTTGAAATACCAATAATTACTGCTTTCAGTCTTCTTGCTACAGTTATGTGAATGGATTTGAAGAATTAAAAAGAAAATACATGGATTTCCAATTTGGTCATTATAGAAAGAACAGTCATCTTGAGCTTCTGACCAGTTTTTATTGATTGAGCATATTGTACAGGAAATTGAAGGAAATATCTTGCAGCCACAGTGAACAAGGACAAAAAATCCCACTACTTTTTTTATGCTAATGTTTGTGTTAAAGCAACTTGTGAGTCAGGCTTATGGTAAGCACTTTGAAGTTGCTGTGCTTCCCAGTTGATTTTCTTGATGTGCTTTTCCAGCTCTTAATTCCCAAGAGGTGTGATAGCCAAAGGTCTAGTAATTTTGTAATGGATGGCACTTACTTAAAGAGTCAAATAGTTCTCTTTTGTGGATAGCATATCACATCCATGTTATCAATGGATTATAGATGCTTCTATTTTTACTCTTGTGTGTAATACCATTAGCCTCAGTGAGATTACACCTCAGCTGTATGAAGATTACACAAAGAAGTGTTTGTACAGACTCTCTCACTTGCATATTGTAAGATGGTAACATTTTATTGAGAATGAATTTGTATCTCCTGTAAGGCCTTCTGTTTTTTCATTTAAGAGTCTGTCATTTTTGTCCTGTGATGGACGGTTAAAACCTGATGAAAAGACCCAGTGAAATGACCCTGAAGTCAGTTTAAGGAACCCATTAACTTTGGTGGCTTTGGTTCAGTGTCCATGTGGGAACATTAGCCACATGCACAGAACATGAATTCCTTGTTGTAAAATGCCCCTCAAATCCTACTCAAAGGAATTGTCCTTTCAGAAATTGGTGATTATGGAAGGAACATGCTCTATTAGTCCTTGAAATATACAAGGAATTATTCATATAATTCCAGTAGTGAGTTTTCTTCCTTTTAGTTTTTTAGAAATAATCTCTCTTCGAATCATTCATTCAGATTTTTGCAAGCAGTGCAAAATGCTTTATAGCTGTTGCCTGGCAACAGCATATTCAGGCAACAGCATATGTGAGTCAGTTGTTAGTTACACGTTTATATATGTGACTGTGTGTAGAGCATATATTTTAGATAGATACTAATGAGACATTTTTAAAAAAGCATGCTATGAAATGCTCTTTTTAAAAATAATAAAATTCAAATAAAGGTTTTGAGGTCTACATTACCCTGGAAAGTTTTTCTTTTGTTTTAGGTTATGTGGAAGATCATCTAGCTGAGCAGCTTTTCACAAATGTTGTGATGTAGTTAATACACTTCTGTGCAGTCTGAGAGAGCAACATAAAATATTCTCTTTGTTGAATGCAAGCAGTATTTTATGTGTATGGATGCTGAATTATATCCCTCACTGTTCTTTAGAGTAATAATCTGTTATTGAACCAAAATGTGGGTGTTTTACTGTATACTTTCATATATGTTATATTTAACATACTAATTGTAAATGTTACACTGCAATTTTTGTTTTTAATCTTTACAACTTGCAGTGCAATGCTAAGATTCAAAAAGATTGTGGTGTATTATTGTAATGAATCATAGTTTGGTTGAAATTTTTTTTACAGAAAAAATACAGACTTCAACTCTAAATATTATGAAATTTCTTGAAGAAAATCAATAAAGAAAAACAAGGAAGCCTTTTAATATTGTGGAGAAAGTTTTTATGTAGCAGGACAAAATTGCAAACTTATAAAAAAGGTTTTAGTGAGAGTAAAGTGTGTGCAGTAACTGTATCTTGACAGTTATGCACATAAATGCTTACTTTTGATTAATATTTTTTTAATACTCAGAATACATGTTCACACATCATGTCTGAGAAGAAAATCTGTGTGATTGATAAGTGCAGCTTGTAAACCACTATATCTGAAAACTTTACAAGTCAAGAGAGTTCCAAACAGTGAGATTTGCAGCTGGCATCAGAATTGAATCTACTGTCTCCAGGAGTACTCTTACCGACTAGGATAGGGTAGGATAGCTTTCTTGGAAAGAGTTTTGAAGAGTTTTGAAGATGAACGTTAATTTTGAAGTCTATTTAGAAATTAAGGGGGAAAAAAGATATGCAGTCTGTAAGCCAGTAATGAAATATGCTCCTTTTCAAAAGTGATCTCCACTGCAAAATAAGTCTTCCAGATTCTGATGCTTTTGAACAATTGCAACCTGTGAAACATGGCATTGCTGTCATACTGAGACGCTACAAGCCCATACAAATGGAGCCTCACAGGAATTACTCTTCACTTAAGATGCACATAAATTAGGAAGATAATTAAGGGAAGTGTGTAAATCTTTTAAAAGATTGATCTTCTTTCTCTCTGTTGTTCAGTTGCCAAAATGTCTCTCATCATCTCCGGCTTATCTGGGCTGAACTTTGGAAAGGTTGTATTCATTAACATGTCAGAGAGGAATTAGAAGCACACAGCATTGAATAGAGCTGGAGAAAAAAGTTAGGCGACGTGTCTGCTGGAAGGACTCTTTGGCATATTTACCCTACCTGTTCACTGCAAAGAGAGTTAATAGCAAAGTTTAATATCCAAAGGTTGTCACCACTGTGGAACCAAATTACTACCATCTTTGAGAAGGAAGCCCTTGATACTTCCAATACTCTTTCTTTGTCCCTGGATTTTTATTTGAGACAGTCTTGCTCCAAGATACCATGTCCTCAGAGTGAATTGGTATATTCTCTTTTCTCATGCAAACACTTTTTTTCCTGCAAAGAGAAAAGAGTGCATGAAGTCTTACAAAATAAGAATGCAACAGTTTTTTTCTGAACGAGTGGTCATAATTATTGGTTTTGTACAGTGCCTAAAAAGAGGGGAAAGCTTCCATTTTAACTGAAATTGACATATTAAATTATTAATCACTAGACTAGTGTGATAATTGTAAGGCGTATGATATGTATAATATATATAAAACAGCATGGCAATAAACACCCTAACAACAAAGAGTGGAGGTTAGTTTTTCATATTTGTAACAAGGCTATTAAAATAAAAGATATTTTACTGAGTTTTATTTTCTGTAGTTCTAGTATCTTAAACTACAGAATGAATTTTAGAGCTTTCTGCACTCTTGGTGAAATAACCTCTTTCGAGAAGACAAAAGTCTTTGTACTGACGTGTTGGACTCAGTATTAGAAAAGTTAAATTTTAGTCTTTTTTAGAGATTTAATTTGTAGTCTTGAGTACTTTGATTCATTCCAGCCTTATTCTCAATTATACTAAGCCCACTGTACACTAAATTAAATTTAAAACTGTGTTGAGGCCCCTTATACTGCCAGCATAGTGAATGCTGTTAGTGTAAATGGGAAACAGGCTTTCTGAGCTTAGCTTTTCTGTTTGTAAAATTAGTACAATCTCTTTTCACCCATCATTGCTTTATTTTATCTGTCTCAACTATAAACTCATGTTAAGTTCTCCTTTAGAATGTAGGTTGGCTAATGCTGATTGTGGTCAAAATGTTATTAGGTGCTACAGCTCTATAGAAAACACTGGAATAATTCATATTTTGTTTTTAGTAATTCAGATTTCATAACTGTGGAATAGCTGAGGTTGAAAGAGAGCTCTGAAGGTCACCTGGTGCAACCTCTCTCCTCAGGCATGGTCACTTTCTATTTTAATGTTGTGTGAAGAGTTTTGGTTGCAGAAGTAAACTTTTGGGTGTGTTATATTGAATTCTTCTATTTTTTTTTTTTTTTTTACAAGGCAGTATTTGTTCAGGTATCTGTAAATTATTTTAGATTTTTGTGTATAAAGAAGGAAAATATTTTGCATTTTCCCCCCAGATCTTACTGATAGAAATGATTGCTCATCAGTTTTCTGTTTTCTTCTTAGAAACAAGTGTCAGGAACAGGAATGCAAGAAGTCTGAAGCTGATAACTTTGATAGGCCTTATGTCTCTTTTGCCCTGAGACAGAATTGTGGCACAAAATGTAAAGTGTTGGAGAATTTCACTTTTAAAAGTAGATATTGAAATGGCTAAGGTAGAATTGTTCACATCTTGTTTGGCAGAACAATCCTGAAAGCTGAATATGGTGCATGAGACAATTCCATAACTGCTTGGGTTGCTGGTCTGCAGTTGTGGGTGTAAATTTCTAACCCCAGCCATGCAGAAAAACTGTATTTGTCAAGTACTTGACACACAAAGTAACAGCCTTATTTTAAAGCAGGGGGAAGGGTTAAAGATGTTACTACAGCATCTTTTTCCTTTCCTAGGGAAGCGGAGCACTGGTCAGATTTTGAAAAGACATCAGAGTTTTCGCATCTCCAAATTTTACAAAAGGCATATTCTTCCACAAGAAAATTGGAAAACCCTTACTCTGTAGGGTTATGTGAAACATTCTGATAAGCAATGCTAATACTTAGGCTTAAGTTGTGTGTTTTACCCATAATATCTTGGAGCCCACCATGGGGAGCGTGTATTTGCATCTAAGGTCTGTGTGACTTTGTGCAGGTTGTAGGGTGAATCAGTTGAGTCCCCTTGCGGAGTCTAGAGATAACAAAAAACATTGTTTCTTGAGGAATTCTACCAACACAATATGTGCAACAAAAGAGCACTAAAAAAGCCTTTACTGAGAGGAAATATATAAGGTTACAAAAAGAAAAAAAAAAAAAACAGAAAAATCAAATTATGGTTTGCCCGTAATAGTAATACTAGTATGAGCACTTCCAGAAGACTTGTAGCAACCAATATTGTCAGGGCACTGGTTTGCCTATAACAAAAAAAAAATACTTTTTTTCTGCAGAAAAGGAATAATTTTGAGATCACTGAATGATTAGTATCTTCTTCAGTGGGTCATAGCTCAAAGAAAAAGGTTGAAGATGTACTGGGTAGACTTTGCTAATATGAGTGTTGGTTGAACCTTTCTCATTATCAACACACTTGGGTGGTAATGCATTTAATGAAGTTGAGTTCCTTCATCATGTGACTTTTTTTCAATTATTGAATAATCTGGATGTCTAGGGTTTGGGGTTTTTTTTTTTTTTTGATAATGAAAATTCTAATGTAGAACCATCCAAAAGAAAAAAAAGAGAAAGGGAACTACTTTTGGCTTTAAGTGTGAGCATGTAGATGAACTAGATCATCTGTTTCAGGTGTATGTAATCGTTGCTTTCATTAGGTCTCACTGCTCAGTGTAGGCACATCTTTAATTTCTTCTGATGACTTTGAAGAGCAAACATTTTTGCAGGAGAAGCTGTGCAACAGAAAAAGTTTCTCAGCACTAAATCTGCATTTGTACATAAATTTTAGCTGAGAATTAGTGAAAATTAGATTTGCAAAAAGCAGAGTCAAAAACTCCGAGATCTGTCTTTCCCAGTGGAGCAGAATCTCTGACAGCTGTTATTCCCAATAATGATGTGTGATGTAGTAAATATATAAATATTAAAAAATGTAGCAGAAGGATCAAGGAGCAAAAGAAAGGAAGCAGACTGCTGTAATCTGATGTCATTGCAGAAAAACAAGAATGGAATTATTTTTGTGGTCCCAGAGGTCTTAATAAAGAAGAACACTGCAGTTTTTTAAAGGTAAAGTAGATACATTAATGCAAAGGCTCTATTTCTAGAATATAAGCTATTACACGTTATCGGACTTGTCCAAGACCCTGGGGCCAAACGTGATATTGCGGAGTCACGGCCATTTCAGAAGGTTCGGGTTATTTTGAAGAATTAGGTGTGAATATCTGTAGAGTATCATTAGAGATGACTCTTTTCAGACACTTCCTAATCATTTGGGATGAAGATAATGCTTACAAATCGTGAAAGGGAGCTGTAACTAATGGTAACAGCTTAGCAGCTGGTGGAGAACATTGGCTAAACTATCAGAATTAGGAATCTGAGGTACATTGAAAATGGAAACCTCACAGTGAGACATACGGAGGAATCTGTAGAGCAGCCATGGAATAGATTTAGATGAGATTTGTGGGCAATGAGAGGAAAATTTATACTGGTGGACCTCATAGTGTATTTATTTGAGGATAAATGTTGCTCTAGCAGCTTTTATACAATAATATACCTAAGTGTTTAAATGTATTGCTTTGGGATTTTTTGAACTGAAGGAGAAAATAGAAAAGTAAATGCTACTTGTAAATATTTTTGACTTGATTTTGACATGATCATAACATAATGCAGTGTATTTCTCAAGAGAACCCAGAGGTTAAATACATTTCAAAATGGTTTTGGAGGTGTATTTTCCAGAATTCTTGATGTCAGAAAATAATTTTTGCGTGGATTTTTTTTTTTTTCCTCTCTTCTCTGAAATGGAAAATCAGTCATTTCTGCTGTGTTTCTGTTTAATGTTATTTTGTGGCTTACAGTCATTTAACCTAAAAAAAAGAATATTCAAGGTGAATCTATCCTCTGCTGCAATGTAAACAAAATGGAATTGAAAACTGTAGTGAGGTGGTGCCTCTTGTTCAATTCTTCAGAATCTTTTCTTTCTTCCACCCCTGACTTACCTGAAACATTTCCTAGAACAGCATAAGTAATAAATAATTGATCTTCTGATAGCAAAACTTAACAGTTTTCCTTTCTGTAATTTGGAATTTACTAGAAAGAATATATACTCATTCTCATTTAAGTAAATAGATATATGTCTGAATGTACTTGCTTAATTTACCTGTACTGATTAAAAGGGACTGAACTAATGGGCCAAATATCTGCTTGTGGGTAGAAAAGCGTATGAAAAGGAATACAGTCTCCTTCAGTACATGTCAGACTTTTAAGTTTAGGACAATGTAAAAAGTTGTAAATTATATTGATTTCATTGACCCAAGCTAACCCACAGTGGTTCCACAGCTGCACCGTCGCTGTGCTCAGGGCTGAGCTGAATGCACAATAGATGAACTGAGTTAAACAGGAGATCTGAAATGGGGAATGCTGCTAACCACCCTTTGAAGTCAACTTTAGAGAGCTATAAAACAAAGCATAGCTGACTGCATAGCTGTTAAGATGATCGTGACTGAAATAGTGAAAATGGAGGCTCAACTAGCAGTGCCTAATTACCAAGAGATTCTTGATTTTTGTCACTAGTGTTTGTTCATGGAGTTAGGCTTGCAATGAGTTCAAATACAAATACAGAGGAAAGACCTCTGATAAAGAGGGCCAAATCTGCCCTTGATTGTGCAAGCGTCTCTGAAAGTGTGTGTGTTTGCAGGTATCACATGCCAGCCACAGGGCTCACCACAGCAGTGAGTGCTTTGACCAAGTTTCATTCAGTCAGTCCTTTGTTACAGCAATTTCATAAAATTCTATCAATCCCAGCAAATGCTATTAAAACCTAAGCTGGGAAGAGCAGTTCCTCATCTTCAAAATTCTTTTCTAGGTAGGCAGGTAGTTTAGGAGTGCATCCCATGTAAATGGGATTTGTTCAGATTTCATGCTTCAGCTTTTCTTCGGAATCAGGAGAGTTAAACTTAATTTCTAAACCCAAAAATGAAAATGCTTGTGTAATATTTTGTCCTCAGGACCAGATGCCTTAGGCGTAGGCCTTTAATCCCTGTACCCTAGTTACACCAATTAAGGTTCATGAAATATAAATTTTGTTACATATGCATCTTGGTTTCTTCTTTTTTCTTCAGTTTCAAAATCAGTCTGAAATATTGATGACCATATTAAATGGACTCTGTTATGTGAATTGCTTTTAATATTGCTTTCTAGTTATCCTAACAGATGCAGTGAATGACATTTTCTAACATTTAGACTTAAATGCACGTTCTCTTGCTGAAGGAAATCTTGAATAACATGGTTTCTTGTAGGCCTGCCTCTTTATCTGCATTTAAGTAAAAAAGTTGCTGAAGGTATGCAGCACTCTGGAAAACCACAGCTTTTAATTGTTCATGATTTCTAGTGCTGCAGTGCAAATTAATCATTGTTGAACTATGCTGGGGAGAATAGAAATGCCTAACAGCATTCTGGTCCCTGCCTGGAAGAGCTTACACTCCAACATCTGAAATGTTAAACCAATCCTTCAAAGTCTCATGTTATTCTTTTTCGCTGAAAGATTTCTCTCCACCTAAATCTATCATCCATTTCTGCCATCATGACTATGCAAATGGATTTCTGAATCTTGATTGTAGCAGTTCCCTTCTCCCCCCACACTGATGAAGAAATAGTCACTCATGTGAATGAAGTCCCCATCAGTGCAGGTTCTTTTGGGATCAGGGAACGCACCAATAGGGGATGAGGGTACAGACGTGGAAGAACAATTTCATTTAGGTGGTTCAATAAAAGAAGTGCTGTCTGCATAGCAACAGGTATAGCCATGCTAGATTATATTTTACTCATAGAGATAGTAGTTCCTTCAGTATAGATATGAAAGCTCCCAAATGAAAAATTAACAGCCTTCTGGGGAGTTTGTTTTTGTTTTTTAAGGCAGAGGCGTATGTCACTGTAAAACAACTATATGTACTTTAACGTGGCCAGAAAGGAGGCACTTAGCTGTTCCACTGCAAAAAGAATGAGTTAATAAACCTGGCGCACAATCTGTCTCTGCTGTAGCTCTTGGCACACAACAGCTCTAATTGGTGGAAGCTATTGAGGCCTTAATTGCTGATTTTGCAGTACTGCCATGTTTACTGATAAGGTTTAATGCAAGCTAAAATTTGTTAACTGGAGAGAAACAGTCACACTTGCGTGAAGAGTGTGAGGACAAACAGCAGGCTTTTCTGAAGCACCAAATGACGATGAGGTATTTCAGCACGTGGCATCGTTAGATTTCTCCTTTGAGACTCCTGAAAGGCCTTTCTTTGAGCAGAAGAGCAAGAAAAACTTTTCTGTGTCATGCAGCTAGTGCTGAAATAAGCCTATAGTTGAAGTGATAATGTTCACCTCCCTGATTTATATGATGTTGCTCTATGTTGAATGGATGGAGTTGAATGGATTATTTAACCATTAAGACCTTTAGTTCTTGAGCTATCCTCATCTTTTATTTTGAACATTATTATTACACTGTAATACAGTAGCCTTTTGAGCTACTAACCTGCTGTTTCATTTCTGAACTATTAAATTAAAAATCATTGTTGCTTGTATTTGAGTTTATGTAGTAGAAAAAAAAATACCAAATAATGATGTATGGCTGTTTATGTCCCAAAAGCTAAAAGGGAAAATAAATGGAAATGTGTTTTGTTGTTAACATAACACTCTGGAAGTGCCATTATTTTGTGTCTTAGCATGTTTTTCATACACTGCATGCATAGCTTAGAGCAGAGGAAAATAAGATGCTAGCTGAGTGAAAAAAAGATGCTGCTGTGAGTTTTTGTCTTCATGTTTGAAAAATGTGACAGTATTCAGAGATTTTGTGCTTTCACATGATTAAGATCTATTTAATTTTGTTACTGGACATACTGTATCTAGAGTGTGTTCTCCGAGCATCTCACACAGTTCATGAAATGTGCATCTGCACGTGTATAAAAGAGCAGATAGTTGAAGTGCCTTAACACAGTGCTTTAATCCAATATTTATTAATGTTCAAAAGATGAGAAACATGTCAAGTTCATCAAGTGTACTGAGAAAACTAATGGTAATTAGCATTATATTAATTTTTTCTGCAGCTTTAATGGAAATTATGTCAAACATACATTAATTAGGATTGTAAATTTTCTCTACTCCTTAGACCAAACCGTATTAAGTTAAGCAAGTTGTAAGTCCATGTGGATCTATGACAGTGTAAAATACTAGAAATTCTGTTACACAGTGGTTTAGATGCATAACAGGACAGCATTTTTAAATACAGACAAGTGGTTGGTCTTGAGTTTTCTCAGGGCTCTGCACTTGTGTAGTAGTCCTTGTTGTTCAGTAGTTTTAGCCTTGAAAGGCTGTAAGACGAAACAAACCTATCATCAGTGAGGCCATGGTTAAAACTTATCTATGTAGATGTGAGAGGCACTCCCCAGTCAGAGTCAACAAGGGCTGTATCTGCTTTTAAAAATCTTGGGGGTTTGCAAGTCTGGCTCACAAGAGTGACCTTCTTGACTGGCTGTTTGGCAAACTTGTGTGGATATCCATGGAATGGGTAGCACTTTGTTGTAAGCAATCGAATTCAGAATCTGTTGTCTACTGATGTTCTGTTACTCACAGATGCAGCAAAATGTATCTAAATCCTGTTAATTTTACTAAAATTTGAACAGCAATGTATTTCCAAGAAGAGTTATGGAAAATGCAAAATAATTTGCAGTACCACAGATCCATGGCCTCTTTAACTCCAAAGCTGTATTCTTCCCTGAGGGATTAAAAAAAATAAGGCCAAACCAAAAAAACAAAGGGAAAGAAAAAAGGTATCACTTATTTTCCTTCCTGTTGCCGAGAAAGTTACCAAAATGTATCTATCTACTCCCTTAACATAGCAAAGGGTCATCCCTCAAATAGCAGTGACAGCAAATCATGAGCTTTCCTCTGCCTTTTCCTTTCACTTCGCGGAAGTGTGAAACAAAAAATATGAGATAGTAAGTTTTTAATAAGATAAAGTGGGAAATAAACTAATATGTTCTTGAACTAGGTAATGTTTTAGAAATATTAACTCTTGCATTTAATCTGGATGCGAGTGTTCACAATATTATCTATCTTTAATTTTCTATCAGTAATTTTGAAATCACATTTGCTGCATAAACTTTATGAAGTAAATCACACTTGTTCTAACTCCTGTGTAGTGCTTTACTGTTAATGGTCACGTAAGTTTATGTTTTATCTCCTATTCCAGTTCTTTTCTTGGACACCTTCTTTCCCTAATAAATTGGGATGCAGAATTAAAATGCGGAGGACAAAGTTTTAGAAGAACAAAATATGACTTATTTTTATCTTTCTGTAGTATATATTAGCATAAACATGATGGTAGCTTTTCTGCCTGCTGCTATGCTGACAGAGATGGTAATTCCAATATTCTGTGTAAATAGCAAATCAAAGTTATGAAACATAAAATTTGTATTTTAATGCACATTAAAATTGTGTGTTAATGCACATTATTATTTGCTTTATATTCTACAGTAATAATTCTAAATACTAATTCCACAATTTGGTCTGATATTAGGCTTTAGCTGTCCAGAACTTTTATTTGCTTTACCAGAAGTAAAGATTTCAAACAGAAAATTGCATTTTTCAGTAATGATATGTTACTTATATATTTGCCTAATCTGAAATCAGTGGTGAAATAAATAGTTTGTTATTATTCCTTTCTTCTTTGTAATCAGTAGAGGGCTCTACCAAGCCAGTCAGGTTCTGGTCATGGTGGCTGCATTTTATTGAGGGCATTTGAGTGATCTGAGTAAGTAGTTAAGATGTTTGCAGATTAAGGATGTTTTTCATAGTTTTTTGGGTTTTTTAAATTCTTTTTCCATGTAAATTAGGAAGAAAGCTCATGGATAACACATACAATATAGATATTTCAGGTGCTAATTGTGCTGAAGTGTTGCACTCCTGTGATTGACAAAGTCATATCCTGGGGCATCATGCACTCATTTACTTTGAATATGTTTCAGCAAAATACCTTGGACTAAAGAGAATTTCCTACTTTGAAAAGCAGTGGACTAAACAGTTTAATTTGAATAACATAATAATAATAATATTTTGTAAGAATGAAACAATTGATATTTCCATGCCTCTATTCCAGTTAGATTCCTGAATTCCTTTAAAAAATTTTCCTGTGAGTGCTTTTCCAGTGTATTGTTTTATTTGCTGCTGTCATTTGTATAAAGCAAACAGAATCAATAATAACTTATATTCTTTTCTATCATGTCTGGTTTTAGGGCAGACATCTGATCTGATTTAAGCAAATAGAAGTTCTTCTACTCCAAGAGAATTGCTCCAAACTTTCTGTGGACAAAGGCATGCAATCCAGGAAGAAAAAAAAAAAAATTAAAAAAAGAGAAAGAAAAACAGGCTAAAATGAAGAAACAGTTTGTTTCCATAGTTGCATTTTTCCCTTACCACTCTTTGGTGCATCATAAATGTAGCAAGCATGGCTATTAACTTGATTCACTCTCTTTCACAATACATTGTCTCTGCTCTGGAGAGAGATTTCAGACAGTGCTGGACAAGCAGAAAATGGATGTGGTGAAACTGAAGTAAGCAGTTGGAATGAGCAAATGAAAGAAACTTTAGAAACAGTCAATATAATTTATGAAAAACATTTTCTAAATGAAGAATAAAGGAATATAAGTTCTGTAGCTTAAATTGCAGCTTATAGTTTCTAGCATTGTTACGTGTGTTACAGTGGCACTTTCAGCCCACAATACTTGGTAGTCTTGTGTAGGAGGGATTTTGCTGCAGGAGAAAAGGTCCTACCTGATTTTTTACTGGGGGCGGTTTTAACTGCACATTAATATAATGACATGTACAAACACAATAACATATAAGCTGAAATACAGTTGTTAAATTTTAAATGTTTGGCTTTTGAATTTACTTTCTTGCAACTGCAGTGTTTAATAATGTATTATTGATGTAACTGGGAAAAAACCCTGTAAAATTTCAGGCACTTGACTGGTACATTTGAAAACATAGCTAAATGCATGATGTCAGATGTCATTTTCAAAGAAGATAAAGCAAGCCTGGGATCATCCAGTTCGGTGATGCTAATCATATATGGCCAGGATAAACATAAAAGGGAAAGATTAGGGAAGATAGGTTCATGGTCTAGTTCCAGGTTTCAGCTGGCCCTTTGCTACCTACATTCAGGCAATTCAACAGTCATCTATGGTGAATAATAGAAAATAAGCAGCTACAGTTTGTGTTTTACACTCTCAAGCTCTCTGAACCTTTTTCTTTTATGCATCTGCTGCCAGTGCTGTTGAGTCAGCAGCTTATTTCTATTCCAGTAATCAAAACTCTGAAAAATTTCTTTCCTGCTTTTGTTTGCCCCACAAAAGCAGCTTCTGTCAACATAATCTCCTTTCATTTTGTAGAATCGTAGAATCATTAAGGTTGGAAAAGACCTACAAGATCATCAAGTCCAACCTTTTACTAAACACCATGATGTGAACTAAACCATGGCAACAAGTGCTCTGCCCATTTATTTCTTTAACACTTCCAGGGGTGGTGACTCTACTACTTCCCTGCGCAGCCCATTCCAGAGCTTGACAATGCTTTTTTGAAGAAACTCTTCCTAATGTCCAACCTGAACCTTTCCTGGCACAGCTTGAGGCCATTTCCTTTTGCCCTGTCCCTAGTTACCTCTGTTCTTCACCCTTTTCCCTGGTGGAAATCTACCTATGTGTCTGCAAAGGTTTCATTTCTGTCCAAGGTCACAGGACTTTAGACTTTCCAAGCCTTACTGGCAGCTGGAAAAATTGCATTTGGCAGCATGACCATTTTCTTTGTAGCTGAATGAATGCCAGCACACTGTTCAAGCTTTGCTCTTAGCTAATATCTTCTCTACTAGCGGCCTAGAAAACCGCAGACAATTAAGATAATGTTTCTCTTGGTTCCATCTCTACAAACAGCCATCATACCACCTCTTTGTCAGTGTTGTAAATTCCCTCTTTCCTAGTAGAAGTAGCAGCTGAGGTGATACACAAATCACAACCAGTATTGCTTAGGACACCTTTTATTCAGTAAGCGACAGTGGCTCTGCACTGTCTACCCAGAATCAGGGGACTGTGCAAGCATGCCTGGAGGGGCTTCTAGAGAGGTGTTGAGGAAGGTCTGCAGATGATGCCTTAGCCTTTGTCTGTGTGTACCAGAAACTGCTTTCTTGGATGGCATGGGCTGTACAACATCTTGTTGATGTTTGTGTGTGCCCGTGGCCTTGTCCTTGTAACAAGTGGTAAGTGTTGTGTGTAGCAGCTCTTGCAGTCTCAGTGGGACAGTTGGTCTCCAGAGCTTATCAGTCAGTCCTTGGGAAACTTTCACATGCTGCTTTCTCAGCAGTGTTAGAGTTCAAACATGTTTCCTCTCTTTGGACAGTTTTTGCTAACTAGTTTCTCCATTCAAGCATTTAAGAGCTTTGATGGCGCCAGGAAGTCACATGGTTTGATTTGCTGCTTTGTGATTCTTGTCTCATCAATGATGAGAGTAATCTTTTTCAAACTCTGCATTCATATTTCACACTCCCTTTTTTGCCTGTCATCTTGGTAATAATCATCAGTATTAGGTTAAATCTGAATAAGGAGGTTCCAGCAAGTGGAACTGATGTGAAACTAAGTGCTGAGTGAGAAGACAACCCATGCAGAGTGAAAGAATGCCAAGGTCTTTATTTGTAAAGTGCAGAAAATGTGATAAGTGTAACAGTCTTATTTATGGAATTGAGAATCAGTGTCATCTCATGTAGCTAATGTGGCTGCTCAGCAAAATTCACCTTTTTTTTTTTTTTGATTGTGTGTTTATGCAATGATGCTACACTGATGGGAAAGCAAGCAGGAGTTTGATTGAACACAACATTAAAAGCCCAGCTTGTTTTGAGAAGGTGTGTAAGTGCAGACTTCCTCAAAACATACACTATTTTTCACACCATTTCAAGCCTTGTGTAAGTCTGTTAATCTTTGTAGACCTCCCTCTTAAGCTGCTAGACAGATTTCATGATACCTTAATTTAAGGTGAATTAGCTGAATATTTCTCTTTACTGGTAACATTGTTGGAAAGGTTGTTGCATAACTGAACTTGTATTTACACTAGCGAATATGAAAGTCATTTTATCCTTGTAGTCTGTGGCCTTTCATACCTGAATTAAATGCTGATTCATTAAATGAATACTTCTTTCAATTGTTTTATATAATTTCTAACAAAAGTGTAAATAATTGCAGTAATTGAAGAACAACGTTTGACATTTACAACTCCTTGTTGTAATTGAGTTAAACAAAAATAATAATTTCTTGTTGCAAAAATAAACAAAAGAGAAATTACTTGTGTGAATAATAGTTTCATTAGAAAGAGTTGTTACCTGACATTTTTGTCTAAACTCTAAAGTTACTTACTATAATAGCTATGCATCTAGATCGTGAAAGAGATGACAAAGGAGCAGGAATCAAGTAAAGGAATATATTTAGTTTCACCAAAATTACTTTAGACAAATTGTTGAATGCAATTTAGTGGATTTGAAGAATTATCTAAGATGTGTCTCTGCAGCTCTGCTTAGAAGGCCATGCATAAGCTGCATAGTGAGAACTTCACCTATCTAAAGCGTTTCTGAATATTCAGTCAGTGAATAGCAAGGTGTCATACTGATTTGAAGTTATTATAATATGTATTATGACAGAAGCCTCTTCCTCCATGTATGTTTCTGTAGTGTTTCTCAGGACTTCTATTGAGAGGTCACCTCTGGAATGACAGGAATGACAGTATTGGTGGCTTAGACACAGATCCCAATATAAAAGGAAAATCTTTATTTCAGTCTATGGGATTTTAAGCCATTTTAATCTTACATAAGATAGGATTTTCCTTCCTTGTGTTATGCAGTCTTTAATCTTCCCATCAAAAATGGGAACATGCGTGGTTATCTTATCAGAGAAACCTGAATCTAAGAACTTACTAAATAACACTGAGAAATTGAATTATGTGGGTTTAAGACTGACTGAATTACGTTAATACGTGCCATGCACTTGTAGGCCTGGGTTCAATATTTTCCTGCATTTACTTGAGGAGTATTGAGACCTCAGGCATTTCCTGGCTTTTAGGTAAACCAGCTTCACAGTTTTGTGTCTTGAAGGCCTTCGAGCAATTTTTATGCAGTATTGGCATGCCACTCTCTTGTATTACCAATGCTTTTCATTTTTAAAAGGCAAGTGCTCCTGAAATCTGTGTCTCCTATATGCAATCGTTTTGTGGGTATTCTCCTTGAAGCTTATGAAAAGATGCGGTACAATTTTATGTCAGGTTCTGGTTTTATGCACTATTTCTGGTTCTGTATACTATTTCACTGTCCTTTTCTTAAAAATAAATCAGTCTAACACTGAAATTAAAGGAGAGCTGAGCTGACTTCAGTACGTATCCAAGCACATGGGTAGCAAAGCACTGAGAGGACAAAGGTATCTTTGATTTTACATGTGATGTGATATGAGGTTGACTCTCAGTGTAGAATTAATTCCAGGCCACTGTTAGTGGTCCTGCAGAAACCATACAGGAAGGGATAGAGGTTGTTCTTCCTGTACAATGGATTTGGTCACCATGGGTCTGCATGAAGAATTTTGCACAGGATAACTAAGTCTCCCTGGCTTGAGAGAGCTTGGCCATCCTTTCTTTTCAACTCCTGATAGACATTTCAAGGTCTTAAAGCAGTGGCATTCAAAGACTATTTGCACAAACTGGTATGCGGGAAAACATTTTACGTATCGGTTATCTGTGTTATGTTTAGTTCAGTGTGGCTCAGTGACAAATCATGCAGAAAATAACCTCTTTAAAGCTTTGCTTTAGTACTGAGTAGGTCATCCTACTAGGAAAATGGCAGTCAGATGGGGAAAGACCCATTCTTGGGAGGCATTTTTGTCTGTGTGTTTGTTGTTACACCATCACTGTCATAAAGCTGTTGTGTGCATCGTTTCAGATTCTTGCATACCTGAGACTGCAAGGAGTGACACCCATTCTCCTCATGGCATCATGCTGTGAATTGGACAGGGAGGTCTGTGCTGAGGGTGCCAGTGGATGCTGGATGTAATGGTGTGTTTTATCTGCCAGACATAATTCCTAAGCATGTGCATGTCATGTCAAATAACTGGCAATCCTCTGCACTACTTTCAACAAGGGTGGCTGAGCCTAGACATACAAAGCTATTGTCTTCATGTTCTTTTGGGTTAAATCTCACTTTTTCTTCAGGTTTTTCAAGAGGCTCTAACCTAAATCCTAAGATCTATAGGATGTGTTTGCTCAGAATCTTTTAAAACCTGTTTCTATGTTAAAAGCACAGCTGTATGAATCAAGTCTTCAAGTGTTGCAACTCTTTTCCTTCCTTCACACCTCTAACAAAATGGCCTGCCATTTCCTGAGATCTTTTAGAGCAGAGAAACCAATTTGTATAATACAAATTGGTTTCATTTTGTGATGTCTTGTTACTATTCAATAACAAGATTAAAATAATTTAGCACCTATTTTTAGCTTGGTTTGCATTCATAGGGCTGTTTTAATCAACCCGACTTTAGAAAGATTCCATTATGTTAAGCTTATCCCTGGCTGCAGGTGAAATAATTCTGGATTAATGTCATCAAGATGTGCTTTGAAGGTGGGAGAGGAGGCCTTACATTGATAGCAACTGTATTAATAGTTGAACATGTAATTTTTCTTGCAAAAATGGGAGAAGTTTTTCTTTGGTTATGCATTCACATGAGACTGAATCTTTTTTTAGCATGGGTAAGGTGCCCTGAGAAGAGTAAGGATGCTGACAGAAGAATAGGAATCAAACTATCATCTTCACACTAGAGATTCAATTTAATATACTACTATTTCATATGAAATTAGTTGCCTCAATACTAATAAAAGAATATTATTTTAAGGGGGACTTTTTTATGAGAGTGGTGTAAAACTTCTCTAGCAAGTCTGACTTACTTCCTCACTTTTTTCTTCCTTTTATCATGACTTCTCAGTGATGCTTTAACTGATTTCATACCTTCTTTACCAGAACTCTGTATCATTTTATCTGTTTTCCTTTATAATTACTCCAAAAGTTACCTTGAAGCCCATGTGGTCCACTTTATGCCTTGCTCACAACATTTAAAATCACCAGAGTTCACCTTTCCATTTTACTTTCCATCAGTAAAATGGAGATGGTGTCAGCTAAACAAGATATAACATGCCTTTTGTCTTTAACAAAATTAGGACCTATTAGTAACATTACTTACAGTATGAACTTTCTATCAAAAATCTTGAGTGCCTGGCTCACTTAAACCCTCTGCAGATCTTTAAGTAGAAGTGTAGGTTTGCATGTCTCAACTTAAGCACATAAAATTCAGTGAATAAATGTACTATAATAGGGCAAACTCAGTTCCTTTTAATGAACAGGTGCATATGCTAATCAGTAATATAAAATGTTGTTGGGTTTTTTTTAATTGTGAAATGAAATTCTTTCATTCATGACTTCCAAAGAGTCTGGTTCACTAGTCACATTTGGGAATGTATATCTTCTACCAGTTTGTAGTGCCTTTGTAACTACAAATTATTTTCCATAACTTTTTGTACTGACAAAAAATGCAATTAAAATTTATCTTCCTAAGGAGAAAAATCTTCTTAGGGGATTATGCCACTTATGTCATGGTTAGACAAAGTATTTTAGCCCTGTTTAATGGTTTATTCTAGTCATTATTAGGACAATACAATTTCAGGTGTGCTAAATACTAAGTATTTATACATGTTCACATTATAAATGTGGTTTTCCCTTTAGAAAATACAATCTAGGTTCTTTACAGAGCTTAGGTCTTAAGTTACACTTTTCTGTAGTATGTAGAAATCCAGCTATGCATACAGTGATAAAAGTGTAGAGTTACATTATTATGACTCTAATTATTTCATTTCAGTGATCTAATTATTTCATGGCGTAATATTTTATATATAAGCCCGAAGCAGAATTCCACTGTTAAACTCCCTGAGTTTAGTAATTGCTCATCATTTGCAATTTGTACTTGTTCTGGACAATAGATATGTTGCTCAACAAAACAAACTTTTCCATGTCATTTGCTTCATTGGTGAAAGGCAGCTGAGGAATAGTAGCAGAAATATGTTTACAGAAGGAAAAGAGATTACTAAAGGACTAGAACTGATAATAACAAAATATTTAATAATAGTATTGATGAACAGTTTCAAATGAGAGTCTATAATGGGCTATAAAGTTCACAGTTGAAATATTATGCATATGTTATGGATTTTTCTCCATAGTATTTAGGAGCTTGTGTGAATAAGCTACAAGACGCTGAATGTGCATAGAAAAGGAAAATGTTGTTTGCCTAAGGACAGAGAATGCTGCCATTAATTTTATTATAAAAAATTACTCAAAACATTAAAAAAAATATGTATCTGACATTGTGCTTGGAAACAGTTTGTGCTTCAGTTTCTGCTGAGTTCTCTAGAGACAGATTATAAAATTAGTTCTGTTGCAGATTTTTTGTTGTTCCATATCTCCTTTAAGGTAGCATAAAAATGGCAAGTCTCTGGCATAGGGAAAAAAACCCCACAAAAATAAGATTTCTATGATATAGTAAGATTAAAAATAAATTATTTTAACAGAAATATCTAATGTTGGATTGATTAATTGGAACACATCAGAGAAAGTAAAAATTAAAGCTAGGAATAGAAGCATCTGTTTAATCTCTAGGCACAAACTTCAGACAACTCCATCATTTTAAACAGCACAACAAATATAATTACCTTATTTACGGTCTTTGTATTAGTGGAAGGAGCTTCAGTCAGATTTTTTTGTTCTGCTTTTAACTAGGGACCCATCTTATGCTGTGTCTTTAAAAACCATGCAATTAATTACAGAGTAAAAAAATAAAACAAAAACCCCCAAACTGACAAACATTTCTAGCAAGCTTAACACCTATTCAGCCTTGATAACAGCTGGGTTCTGTGATAATATAACAGTAGTCTACCTCAAATTAATGTTTCCACATAAAGTACTGCTGTCAGAAAACCAAAATCCTTGATTTGAATGCAAATGACAATTAAACACAGTCCTGAAATTCTTGTTGTTCTGAATTAGAATGAAAATAAAATAATTTTTTTTAAAGTGTATGCTTAACTTTCACATTTATCAGATGGATGTCTGTAGAAGTAAAAACCTGAATGAATTGATTTTGAGAGGAAAATACATTGGAATTGGAGAATATAAACAATGCAGACAAACATTTGAATAATTCTGCAGGATTTGATTCAGTAAGTCCACTTGCGTGTGCCAGGGAAACATGTTATTCAACAAATACTCTTGACTCAGACTGCTTTTTAGATAAGTGCCTGAAATTCATAAAATAAGGAAGAACGTTTATGAAATATTAAGATATCATCTTGACAGTTGAAATGCAGTGCTACAGGGCTCACTGCATAAAAATTATATCATTCTGCTGGCTTTGAAATGTTTTATGATACTTCTTGAGGGCCTTGCAACATTAATTTTAAATCAAAAAATTATTCCAAAAATAAGTGGAATAGCGTGTCTTTGCAAATGGCAAAATGATCTGTTAGAAGAGGGATGGAGCCATAAAAAATCCAAATCCATTGCAATTCCCTGTTGTAGTCAATAATGCTTATCAATATCCTACTGTCAGAGTGTAAGGTTCTTCTTAATTTTTAACCAGTATTTCCTTTACAGAAGAAATTATAAATGCCATTGCAGCTCAGTATTAGTAAGGGTTTCCCATTCTTAATGAACAATGAAAAGTACTTATACAGAAGTCTTTCAAGATCAAATACTGTGATGTTTCCCAAGTCCTTTTCTCTCTGCCATTTCTTTTCCTCAAAAGTATCTCTCCTGAACAAGTTGCTGGGGAAAAGATGTGGCATAATAACAGTGGGTGTCCGAGAGTGCCTTTAAGAAGCACAAAATTGATGGGCTTGTTGTGAATCAGGGGATGACTGTAAGAAAAACTAAATTTTTTTTCTGAAGCACAGCTTGCCATTTCATTATGATTCATAGGTATAAGGGTAATGTCTTCTTTCACTTGATGGAGGACTTAAATGATACTTCCTGTGTCGTGGACTGGTCTTAATGTGACCGTCATGTTCTTGAGAAAGATAGCAGCAGCATTGCTTCTCTTTTAGCACCACCGTGTCAGGGATGAATCGTAGCATTCCTTATCCTTCCTTTGCACTGGTAAGTACAGTGATCATTCATGGCTGATCTTCACTTAACTCAGGACTGTAAAGCTGGACAGAGAAAAAAGCAAGCTGTCATCATTAGGGAATCAGCAGGTTCACAAGTAAAAACAATTCTTTCTGATTTGGAAGTGATGTAGAATTGTTGTCCCTTAGGTGAGGTTAAAGAGTTTGCTTGCCCCTTGGGTGAAGGTTGCACACTCAATTTCAGACAGAAAAAGATTGATCCTAACTCCCCAGAAATCAGTGATTTTTAAATTTTTTCCTAACTTAATGGACATTTTCTTGTGTTATAACTTTACTTCTTGAAAAATTTGATCAATTTTTTAAGCACTTTCAGTAACTCTATAATCCTTCCTTCCTCATTGGCCATAATACATCATGCAGATTTGAGACAGGGGATATATCTTGCTTTCAATCATAAAATAACTTCTCATTTTGCTTTATGGAAGCCTTTTTCTGATATGTGTGTACAATTGCTTACTTCCTGAGTAGCTGGTTGCTGTGCAACCACTTTTGTGGGATTCTGCATAATGGCACAGGGTGGCTCTAAATCCCACTCTGCTGGTGCTGTTCATTGAGGCAGTGGCTGTCATTGTAACTGCACTGCTTATTTCACTGAGACACACAGCAAATGGCATTGGGGGCACATGTAAACAGTTCACACAGAAGGGGTGCAGTACTTCGAGTTTGAATGCTGTGTCATCATAAATGGCATTTTTTTTGCTACTGACATTTTGTATGAGACTTGTATGTAACTGTGAGGGACACTTAAGTGAGAATTTAGAGTCTCTACTTTTGAAGAACATTTTTATAAAATTAGTGCCCATTTTATTACTTGTTACTTATGCCAAAGATATTTTTTTAAGTGTTTATTCAGTGTATTAGCTTAAATGATGGAAAACCTCTCCTCCTCACAGCCTTGCTCAGTCCTGTTTTTCATTAAAATATTCCATGATTTGTCGTGCCTATGTTTCAATATATTTGTGGAGCATTTTATACTTGGTATTAACTGATTAATCCTCGAAGATTATGAAGTCCTCAAATCTGTGTATAATTCAACAAATCCAGATTAAAAAGCTTTTAGGAATTGAAAATCATTAATCTCTTGGGGACCTGAACAATTATTTCATTTTTTTGCCAAGGAAACCAACCCATTAAAAATCATCATGTGCTTTAAGTCCTCTGAAGCCAGAGGGCTGAGTGACACTATTGCCTGGTTTTCATTTGCTCGATCATTTATTTCTTTCCAGCTGGCTCCTTAGAAGCTGATTTTGAAGAGCTCTTCCCACACCAAACATACTCATTCATACGAGAAGTATACAGCCAGTTTGCACAGATACGTAAACTTCATGAACAACAGAATAATTTATCTTTCATTTGATTACAACCCTTACCTTCTCATATTTTTTAAAAAACATCTGTTAGAATTAGTAAAATAGTTAACAAACTTAGCCAATTAATTGGAGCTTAGCAGCTGAAAAATGAATTATAAAAATTATGTTTGGACTAAACCAGAGATTACCATTTTCTGTTCTGAGATATGAATTCTGAATTATGGTAATTCTGATGAGGAAGACCTCCAAAAGGTGGGAAGTTTCTAAAATTCAATTGATACTACTTTATGTGATTTGGTGTATGAGTTTTGTGCAAGTTAGATTCTTGTTACCCAAATACTGACTGGTCCATATATTTTTTTTTTAAATCATCCCATGTGTACAGTTTTATCTGAGTTTGAAAATTGATTATTTCTCTCAATTAATGCCTCTTTGTTTTAGAGGAGGCTTTTAGTTTTGGTGTTGTGTTTTGTCTTGATTTTTTTTCTTTTTGAAAGGAGTATCTTCAAGGTGGCATACAGTAAGAATTGTGTTTAATACCAGTGAGCCTGGACCATGATTTAGTAATGACTTGGAATGACAAGCTGCTGTCTTTTACAAGCCACATACAAGCCTTCCAAAGGAAGGAAGAGAACAGTTTCATTAATCGTGTCACTGATCATTAATCAGTGGTTTATCCTAGGTGGTATATCATAAGTATATATGATCACTGAAGATACTTGGAATTATACTAACATACTAAAGTGTTTTTTTCCTTTTAAGGCAGACACATTGGCTGCTTGTTGCCAAAACAGAGTTTCTTGCAAAACGTGAAATTGTTTAAATTCCATTTATTTTCCCTGGAGACATAGAATGGTATATGGTTCCCCAGGTTTAGGCTGAACAGATCTGAATGTTCAATCCTCTGTTCTTCTCACTGAGCTCCTTGTATTTAGTTGAGGTAGGTAAATCACCTGTCAGGAACTCAATTAAACTTGGAAGTCTACAATCAAGAACTATAGACAGATACCTCTAAAGTACGACATCCCAGATCCCATAGAGGGGTGGGTCACAGTTCTGAGATGCTCCTCTGCTTGTATTGCGTAGGAAATCCCAGGCAGAAGTCAAGGATGCAGAAGATAATACTGAGTGATCGTGAAATCCTGGATGCAATACAGTTAATAAGACTGTGAGACAAAAGTAAACATAATAGGGGAAGAAAAAATATTATTCAAAGCTTCTCCTTTTTAGAAATTCATGCTGCTCTAACTCACATAGGAATGTGATACTTGGCTGAGTGCTTCTTTACTTCTCTTTTGCATGTTTCTTGTTACAGTAATAATTAAAGATTGTTCATTCCCCACATTATCAGGAATTCTAATGGTTGTACCAAGCAGAAAATTTGCCAAGAACAATACCCTTTGAATCACTTAAAGATAATTAGCTTTTTTTTTTTTTTTCCATTCTCTTCTTGAGACTTTTTTTTCACACCGTAGGCATTTAGAGGAATAAAGGATTTTTGGCATTAAAGGACTAAAAGTCTTTTTAGGATAAATTCAATAGTAGGCTAAGATAGTATTTCTTGTAAAATTTTGTACTTAAATCAGTATTGAAGTGTAAAGTACAGTATATGTACTTCTGTCTGCAGGATTTCAAGCTGAAAATAATTTTTTTCAGAACAGTAATAATAATAATAATAGTACAAAGTTTGTCATTTTTCCACTCAGGTATGATGCCTGACCCCAAGCATATCCCTGTTTACTTATTAATCACCATAGTATTTGGTAGCAGAAAGCAACAGAAATGGTAGAAATATTAATTACTCAATTAGAAGATGGAAAACATATTGGAATTTTTTTCAAACCATTGTGAATACTTTCTTGGACCACATATTTTCTATATTTTCTATATTATCACTTCATAAATTCTTTCATCTTGTCCCAGTTGATTTGTTTTTACATTTCTCCAAGACTCCAGAAGATTTATTAAATGGAATTGAAATATGCTTTTAAAAAAGCTAAAATTCTCCTGAGATTTTAGGTTTATAGTAGCTTTAGTTTTTGTGTGGTAACTGTATAAAGAATCTAGAGACTGACTCAGTCCAGGGTTGCTGCTTTGCTTACACAACATATTCTCTGCTGGAACATGCACAAGGATGACAGTGCAGGCATGTGAGCGGGTTTAAGTCAGTAGGTTAAGTACTAACAGAGGGATGCTCTCATTACAAGTATTAACTGATTCCCCGAAGGAGTGTAGTAATTTATATCATAGAAACAAGGCAGCAAATAAAAATACCCATTTTTCTTAAACAATTAAATTGAATTCAATTAAACTGAATTCATAATGGTGGTCATTGTTGATGGCTGAGTGAAAGGTCATTCCAATTCAGAATGCAAAGTCAGGATGGGAAGAAACTTGATTCAGGAAGATTTAGTGTCTCTTCTTCCTCTAGTATTTCTCTTGGAAAGGAGCTGTGAAAGCTTCTTAGCCTGTATTGGATACCAACCAAACTACAGGTACAATCAAGATTATGTCAGTTTTCTGATGTCTGTAGTGTCTTCTGCTTTTTCTCATTTTAGTTACTACCCTCCATGATTTCCATGCTCTCAAGACAACAGGATAATTTGTAAAGGTTAGAAATTTATGCTAAACATCTTACAAGGCATTACTGGAAGTTTATTCATTATTCTTTACCTGTTCCAAAGTGTGATCTGACCCATGGGAAGCCTGGAGAACTCTCTCAGCCCAGCAGAACATGCAGCTGCTTTGCCTTCAGAGGTATTCTAAATCCTTGGGTTCGAAAGGGAACCTTTGATGAGACTACCTACCACATCACACCTTTTTTTCTGAGTTTGACTTCTGCCTGCTTCAAAAGGAGATGGTTGTACTTTTTGCAAATTTCTAGCACCATCTCCACTTGCTCTACAGAGGCACTGGATTAGTGAATGAAGGGAGGAAAAAACTCAACAATTGGCTCAGTCGTTCTTGACCACGTGTCAGAAGTAATCCTGAGGCTGTGGGGTTTTGAGGTGCAGCATGCCTCAGAAAACTGCAGCTTCTCTCACTGTGTGTCTGAATAGTCTCCTTGTGAATTTTCTTTGTCTGGGGCCATTCCTATCCCCAGGTACTTACATGTATATTCCTTCTTTGGTGGCTCAGCTGGTTTTGCATTGCTATTTATGGTTCATTTTGGTTCATGGGTTAGTAGAAATCGATAGGAATTTTGAACAAGAATACTGATTTGACTTTCTGTTTACTGTGACTAGTCTATTAATAGCAAGTCTACTGATTTCAAACACTCAAATGTGGAAATAGTCACTAAAATGTGACCATATAAGGTAAAGTTTTCTAGATTATTAATTTTATTTCTTTAAGGAAAGTGGGATGCCTTTGTTAAGTACTTTAAGTACATATAGCCTTTTCTTTTAAGGGCCTGCATTCTCACAAGGGAACCACTCAGTGCTGTGATTGAATTAATGCAAATTGGATGGGAAGATTGGGCTGGGGTAGGAGCAATTGAATTTAGAAAGTTTATGAGAGCTGCTAGTTCAGGGTGAATAATAAAATAAAGACAGCAGTTTTGCAATTTTGAAAAGCTCTGTGCTATGTAATAGACTATAATTTAATTCTAAGAGACTTTTTTTATTAGATTTTTTTCCCAAGTAAAATCACAATTCCTATTGTTCCTTATCATATGTCTCATTACTGCTGCAAGTATTATCCTCTTTATATGATTAGAGTGATTCATACTTAGCTATCTTTGTTGTTTTGTACACAATTGCAGGTAAATAATGGAAGCAATTTGATGCTTCTGAATAGACCAATAGGTACTTTGGGGTTTTTCTAAACAGGGATGTGTATTTTAGCAAAGGAGTGATGATAAGCCTTACATTGAGATCATCAACAGATGCATAACTCTGATAAAATGTCTCAGCATTGGTCAGAGTAATAAGCCTGTGCCAAGCAGTGGTTCCTAGTTTCACAATAAGCATGTATGAAGTTTGTCATCATTTACGCTCATTATCCTTTGTAGATACTTCTGGAAAATATGTTATTATAATTTGTATATTTGAACATAAAACTGTCATAAGTATGTACCTAACAAACAAAATAATCACTCTTTGAGGGAAGTTGGTTCTGTGAGAGAAGGAATACTTTTCATGCTCTGCTGAGTACTTCCAAATCCAGACAAAGCCAAAGTGAATTGGAAAAGTGAGGTTTCAGTCTGCTACATTTTGGAGTTGAAAGGGCTTCACTGGTTCGGCAGAAAAAACCACTCGGTTCCAGTTCCTGAAGAAGCAATGGTTTAAGAAATCTAAAACCAGGGGAGTGATGACTTAAAGAAAAGAAATGTGTTATTGGTGAAACTGTATGATGTATTGAGACTTTGTTCTTACTGTTGCTCAGAGTTGTGTGTAGCTATAAATTCAACAGGATGGCAGTGTCTGAAGCTATCTTAGTGTTGATTGCCTGGTTATTTTTTACTTCAAAAATTTTAATTAATGCTTACCTGGGGTAAGAGATCCTGCATTTTGGCTTCTGGATTTTACTTGTGGATCAGAGCACAAATTTAAATTCTTCTCAAAAAATATAGTTAAACTTTCACAAAATGGATCAAAGGATATTGGGTATTACATTTTGCCTGCCTTAGGACATCTCGAGAAATTTGGTTTAGTTACTGCATACCCACATTAATTATTGTATGGTAGTGCAAGAACATTTTTTATTTATTAGCTTTTCTACCTCTTGAATTTTCAATTTTAAACTGATGATTAAAACTTTACTAAAGCTGCTGACTCATATTTTTACATTTCACTCCCTATTTGCCTTCCCCTTTTCCCCTTTGGATTCAGATAGTAATTAACATAGCAGATGTCATTCAAACTAAGTGCAGAGGAAAATCAGTTGAAAGTATTACACTAGGAAATGTTCTAGACTCAGTTATAAACAGTATAATTAAAATATTGACAAATAACTGAGTTGTAAAGGACAAATCCTTCCTATATTTTTCTGTGAAAATACTAGTTTTAATTTTTTGGGGTATGCTTGTCTTTGGTAATCTCTCTGTTTGTCTCTAAGAAGAAAAGTAAGACTTGTAAGTCAGTAAAGCTGAAACTCCATTGATATAGTGGTAGCAGTAATATATTGAAAGTTGTGTATACCTGTGCTAATTAAAAATTATACAGAAACATTTCCTAAAGGATGATTTCGGGCTTGCAAAGAATACTGTACAAAATGGGCAGAACTCTTAGGGGAATAAATATACACAGTTATGCAGATACTTTCAAGTGATTCAGTGATCTAAATATATTGAGAAGCCAAGTCTTAAGTTTGTTCTGTAGAAGTCAGCGTCACCTCCTCCTTCATCGTGAAATGGTCCAAATGACTGAATCCACCAGACAGGTTTCCACTGTTAGATATATTCACTAGGTCCTGAAATAAGCCCACCAATTCGGTATCAGTAATTTGTGGAAGTGCAGAGCTCTGTAAAGAACTAATGTCCCTTCACCTTGGATTGTTAATTTTTCTTCTACTGTTATAAGACATGTAGTCAACCTACAACATGAAAAAATACACAAGCATGTATACGTATCATTCTTGTTCTGAGAAGTTCAGATGCTATTTGTATATTTAAAATCTGAACTACTTTCCAAGGTAGAGGTAGAACAAGGTAATTTTTTTTTATGCTCTATGAAGCATAAGACTGGGACACTGTTGTTCTTTGTGACATTTTTTCTCTGTATCTGCAAACATACTCTTTAAAATTCAAAACACAAACTATGGTGAAATTTAAGAAGTGGAACTAAAAGGAGAAGGTAACAAAGGGAAGATGATAGTTACAGTGAGAGAAGCAAGAGTTTGAAAATTTATATATATAGATTCAAGGTGCTCTTCTTTGGGATGCAAATAATAATGCATGAAAAATACATTACTCTCTCACTATTATTTTAATTTATTGTATGATGTTAATTCAAATTCATTTCTTATGAAGAGCCTTCCAGGGACATTTTTCAGAATATATTATCATAATTTTTAGGTTTTCGTATTGCTTAATATTAAAATAAATGTTAAAATAAATATTAATGATTTTTATTAACATGGGAAATAAATGTTCATAGCAATAACAGGCTCTAATAATGGAAATAATACCTGTCAGAAACTTAGGGATCATCCTTTAATGTTTGTGTAACATCAGTTAAATGAATGTGAAAACCATAGATTGGTAAGGATGGAGTGGCATTTCTCCAAGTGGAAGTAATCTTTAAGAGCTTGTCCAAAAATAGTTACAGATGTTTAAAGTGACATTTAATTATTTTTTCAGGTTTTATTGATGTTTTTGTTAGGTTTTGTTAGCATTTCCGCTTCTGGACTGTGGCTTTTATTCAAACCCAAGATGTCATGATTTCGTGATGCCTGTGTTTATGATACTGCCACATGTTGCTGTGGAAATTATTAGAAAGTCATAAATAAAAGGCCTACTTCTGTATGAGGCTTTTCTTTCTTTGCTTCTCCTTATTTTTAAATTTATTTAGCTATACAGCTACTACAAATATTCAGTATTATTCAGGATACAATTAGGGAAGTATGAGAGCCAAAAGTGCAAGTAATCTCCAGATGTTTCAAGAAAAGACTTGAATAATCAATAGGAATTTAGTATACTTTTTCTACATGAATTCTGATGTTTAAAACAGTTGTTTTAATATATTCATCGCAAATGTCTTTTGATTTGTAGCAGTTATATTACTTTTACTTGTAAGTGCTTTCCATCTGACTGTTTCTAAGCTTTCTTTCCTGAAAACGTTAATTAAATTAATGTTCTGATGTACAGTAGGTTAATCCAATTTTCATTTTACAGATGAAGAAACTATATCTAAAAAGGTCACATCTCAAGTCAGTGACAGATGGAGGTACACAGTACTCTTCCACCTTAGCCACTGAGAAAAAATAAGTCTTTCTTCGATCTTGCATTTGCAACTGTTACCATGACCAAACATAAATGCCCAGAAATTGAACTTTTCACTCTTAGACTACATATTTCCATCAGATGAAGGGGGGAGGAGGGAATGAAAACTTTAGGAGGTAGCCAAAGCAGAGGAATAGCATCATTCAAGTAGACCAGTCACTAGATATTGGACTAAAATTTTTCCATATAGTATGTGTTTATGTGAATAGATACGAGTATATGTGTATATGAATTTACGTATTCTTAATGTATTTTTAAGCTAATTTTCAAAGAGCTGTGGAAAATATTTCAGGGGATTTGCAGTTGAATTTTATCTTGAGGGATATATCAGAAAGGATTATACTTTCCAGAGATGTCTGTTTCCCCAGAGTTTGAAAGGAAAGTGCTGCTCAGTACTCCAAACCAAAAACTAATAGGAAAAAAAAATCTGTAGTGGAAGGAGCAGCTGGCATTTTCTGCAGAATTGAAATTCTGAAAGTTTATTTATAGAAAAAATGTTTCATTTCAAACTTCTAAGTAGGCTTTTGAGACCCTCTCTCTTCCTGAAAATCCTACACATTCTTAAATCCAAGCTCCTGGGAATTTTATCTAAAGAGCATTTGGATTCATATTGAGGACCTGGTATCTAGGTTTTGCACGATTTCTAGGTTGTTCCTGAGGTTTTGAGATGTCTGAATGTATTTTTTGGTTGAATTTGAAAGCTGTGAGATCCAAATCTCCCCACCAGGCTAGTTCTAGACTGAAAGGACTGAAAAACCTGTGAACTTTGGCTTCAGAATGGTTTTACATGCAGGAAGGATGTTTCTAGGTGACTTGGAATAGTTTTCTAAAAGAAAAATTATGATTTTTTATGAAAACTGAAATTTTCCCTTGAAAGTCATGACACTTGTAGAATATGCATTTTCTACCCAAGTCATTGATGAAAGAGTGTGTTCCAGATGAGAACCTCAGTCAGTTTCTGATAGGGTTGTTAATAATTACTGAAGACATTAGAGATGTAAGCAAACTAGCTTTTGTAATTGAATGTAGCAAGGTATTTGAATATAGGGAGTAATTTTATTACCTAGAAATGCAGTTAGATACATATTTATCCAAATTTAATTTTTAGCAAGACTCTGAGATAACTGCCATTGCTCGTACTTTTTCTCTCTATCCTGAGTGAATGGCACCACAGTATAACATCTGAATAACTTCACCCTCATGAGCACATACTGGTGTGTTGAAACACTCTGCTTTGTTTGCACTTTACATTTCCTTGTTCACCTGCATAGGTGATCTTCTGTTCCAATCCTATTTTCATTTATGTCACCAGGGAAGCCAGTTGTTGGGGGGCAACACATGCACAGCTGGTTACAAATCTCTCCTCTCCTGCACCTGGTCTTAGACTCCCTACCTGTGCAATAGATGACCCCTAGAACTTCCATCTCCCTGCTTGCAGCACTTGGACCTATGAGCCCCTGATATACATGGTCTCACTTGAGTTGCTGGCACTCAGACTTCATCCTGTGCTTGCAGGTTAGTCCAGCTCAAAGTTCACTGGCTCCCATACATGCATGCTCAGAGCTGAGAGTGTACCCACACAGAAGATAGGCTTTAGTCAGGAGATAGGGTGGGCCACGGTGTAGCACAAGGCTCAGGCAAGCAGGCAGGTGTGCTGAACAACCTTTTAACATGCAACCAACATCTGTCCTTTTTTATTTTCCCACTTTTATCCCTTCCAGATCCATCTTGACCCCTCTTTTTACATATCTTTGGTCCTTTCCCTAAACATCTCTTTTTAAGTGTTACAGAATACCAAATATTTTCTCTGCTTTATTCCCAAATTCTCTCATAATAAGTCCTATACCTTGATGACCCTATCTAATGAGCATGGCTTCTTGGAGAGAGTTTCCTTGTTTACCTGCTTCAGTGGGTGTCTTCAACAGGGACAGCCATCTAATTGTTTTCCTTCAATGGCCTTTGGAGTGGCTGGTGGTGTGGGTCATTTTCCTTTCTTAGGTTACTGGGGGTTGTACACCTATATCTGGTCCTCTGTGTATATGGTTGTCAGCTGTTCTTCAGAAAACCTAGCATTTGCCATCAAAAAAGATCACTGTTAATTATGTTAGTCTGCAGGCCACATAAAAAGTTACCTAAAGCAGAGGTTGTGTAGGACTAAGGGTCCTTACCAAAACTGTGATTTGCGCTACCCCTTTTCACAACTGCTTTGTGTGAATTCTCGTGCTCTCTTATGTCCAGTAGAACTTTAGTCCTAAGGTTTCAGAAATTAAAATTACTTCCATTTTTACCATGGAAAAGCTAGATTTATGAGACATGCTACGGTCACTTTTATTAGATTGAAGCAGAAGTTACCAATTTCTTTTTGTAGCATAGCCACTGCTATTTATATATCCTGCCCTAAAGCAGTACTTCAGGAAATTAGTGCAGTTCAGATCTAGGTGCAAACTGACCTCACCTGAAAGTTGCCTAACACACAGAGGGAGTGGATTTAAAGAAAAGTTTAAGTCTTTTGTCTTTCTGCAAGATATGATCTGCAAGATATTTCTGCAAATATGATCAGGTAGCTTCTTGTATAATAATAACTTGGTATAGGTTTCTTCCGTACAGAATACATATTTATAAGATTGTAACCTTCCCCCTAGTTTTCTAGATAAATAGGTCTTTTTTAGTTCAGACAGTTATTTTTTGTGGGATCAAATGTCTGAAAATAGAAAATGACTGATAGTCAGAACATTCAAGGAATTTATTTCTTTATGGAAATACGGGTAAAAAGGCATAATCTAAGTTATAGTTTTAAATAAACTTAATGAATGACAATTATTACTGTGATCTGGGAAAGAATATGGATAATCACAGGAAAACTGAGGTTTTCAGCAACTACAGCTTTAAAGGCATTAATATATATGTTTAATATATGTGTGTCCTTTTATAGCTGGAGTTTCATTTGGAGAGTGGTGAACAATTGCTTTTCCCCAGAAATTATTTTATTCACAAAAGCTACGGTATTTGGTGAATTTGCTTGATTAAAGTTTGTTAGAATAAAACCAGTCATCTATAATACTCTATTGGTTAAGCTGAACTACATTTCAAGACAAGTAGTTGAAGCTCCTTTTGGAAAACAAAATTGAAATCTACAGTGCCTCCCCTGCCTTCCCTTCAAAGTGACTTTTGTATTTTCTTAATTTAAAGAAGCATACAGAAAAATAACAGTAGAGAGATTTTTACTGTTGTTAATGACAGAGATATAAGGGGACATGCCTCAGACATAGGTCAATTACTGAGAGCTTTGTTTTAGTTTAAATATTGATGTTTACTGATTTCCTAGAGTTGGAACTATATCATGCCTGGTTGGTTTTTGTGATGTTTCTTCCCTTAGGAGAATATGAATGCATTTTTCGTTTTCTTTTGAATTTTTCTTAGCCAATTTGTACTGATGTTCTTATTAATGTGTTTCATTTTACGTTGTTTTCTTGTACTGCACTTTTCTTCAGAAGCATTTTGTTCGTCAGGGTAAAATGTAATCTGGAGTACTGGGTTCACTATTGCAGAGCTCTAATGTCTTGCTTGTTTCTGAATGATGCAGGCATTCCAAATATATGGTAATGAAACCTCTGTGTCTTATGATACTGAAATTTTGTCTGTGTTCTCTGAATTCACATATAAGAATAGTTGCAGTGTCAGATGAGATGGTAGGGTAGAAAAAACCTCACACAACAAAAAAACACAAAAGAACAGCTGATAATCATCTGGTTACTGTAAACTTCAATTTTGTGACACTTATTGAACAGCTAACGCCATTTACTGATGTGGTGTTTAAGGATGTGGTGTTTATCTTGTCCATATAGTGTGTTATTGAGAGAAAGAAGGGCTGAAATGCTTTAATGATATCATTGAGGGAAGGAGAGGTGACAGTTCTTGAGAAATGATTTTGCAGTCAAGTTACTAATATCCTCAGATAGGAAAAGCACAGTGCTGTTGTTTGCGTGGAAATCTGTATTGTACAATTGTTATGTGATTTTCATCTCTGCTCCACAAACAGAATATGGTAAGAGCTACATAATATATCAGAGCATCTCACTGTGGACTCTGGAGTAGCATAAGGTTCTCTTAAAGGAGTTCTGATGTTTTACATTAAATATATAAATACTATTTGAATTGAAAGCTACATTTACGTAGCCTTGTGTAATGAGTTGACCCTAATCAGCAGTCAGGTGCCCACACAACCACTCACTCACTCTCCCCGCTCCACAGGTTAGGAGAAAAAATAAGAAAAATGAAACTGAAAAATACATTGCTCGGGTAAAGACAAATTAATAGATGAAGGAAAGAAGGAGGAAACTGATTCAAAGAAACCACCTCCTACAAGCAGACTGTTGTCCAGCTGTTCACCAAGCATCAGCTGCATTTGGAGACAATCCTTCAGCTCCCTTCTTCTTCCTCTATACAAGTTCTTATTGCTGAACACTATGTTACATGGTATGGCTAATTTGGGTCATCTGTTCCAGGCTGTTTTCCCTCCCAGCTTCTTGCCATCCCATGCTGGGGACAGGGTCAAAGTAATAAGAAAAGAAAACCTTGATTCTGTGCAAGCACTTTTCCGACAATGGTCAAAACATTGCTGTGTTATTAATATGTTTGGCTGCAAATCCAGAACGCAGCACCATGCAGGCTGCAGTGAAGAAAATTAACTTCATCCCAGACAAACAAAGTAGACCTTGTTAGCAGAACTAATAAATGGAATATCATGTACCATTTTTAGAATCGTATCTGAAATGAAGAGAATTTATAGAAGTAGGTAGTAACACAATTAGATGGTGTGAACAGAGATGTACATTATGTAGAAGTGATAGTGGTTAGAGGCATATGAAAAAGTTGCAACCGTGCTTTATTTCTTAGGATATCTTTGCTCATTCTGCACTGTTTTCCATTATTTCTGTTTGAAGTATTTGCTATCATTTGTTCATGGCAGCTTACAATGAATGGTTTCATTTGTTTCTCAGTACAGGCAGGCATTAGGTCTTGCTGACCTTCAGCAATGCCGTGTTAGTCAGCAGAGTCATGCTTTTAAGTCTGGATTGAGTAAGGCCAAAAGTAACTGGCTTTATATGTTCTTTTTTTTTTCTAATTCATGCTTAATCTTTTTGAAAATGTATAATTCACTGTATTAGAACTGTTCATTCTTTAGGTTACAAAGGCAGATAAAAATGCAAAGATAAAGGAAAGGAAAAATGGAAGTACATAGCCAATATGAGATATTTGTGTTGTGCAACAGAGAGGGAAGAAATTAATTTTATTGTAGAGATTTGAGCTCTGTATTTTATTTTATTTTATTCCATTCCAGTCTGCATTGTGATAATTTTGCTTTTTTGCCCAGCACATTGTTGGAGCAGTATTTAGGCAGTAATTATTTTGTACATAAGCATACTTGAGATTTGAAAAAGTCCATTGTATTCTTGATATAATGAGTTTTATAAGTAATTACAAAAGGGTTTTTTTAATAAATCACCTCCCAAAAACTTCAAGAATACAAAAAATGGGATCTAACACCTAAATTCCAAAATTTACCACAATAAAAAAGATAACTGCCAATAAATATTCATGTCTAAAGCACAAAGTAACTGAGGACATACATTGTGTATTTTCAGTATGACTAGTAAATTGGAAGGAGATTAAGGTAAACTAAATCCTGAGGAATTGGCAAGGCAATGCAGGTCTATGTGGATCTTCCTGTATGTTTGCAAAAATGAGCTTCACCAAAGTACTTGCTTGGTGGTATCTTCAATTACGGATACTTTATTAATCCTTAAAATATAGCCTGAAAAATTCCAGTCCTACTTTTGGATTTTTCTTTTATCTTCCTGTTGGATATTTTCTCTAAATGCAGCCCTTTTTTTCTACCAAAAGTCTTACATAAATAAATTTTAAAGAAGATATTCAAATATCCATCTGTTCTCTGAAACTAATTCTATAAAAAGCTGACAGTAGACACGTTTTTAAACAAATTTCAGATTCAATTCAGAATTTATATTTAAAACTGATTTAATGGGAAGGTTAGAAAAGTCCACTTGAGACTTCATAAAATTATCCATACTATTCTTTAAAAAGCTTTTCTTCAGAAAAAGCCTGCATTTATCTGTTTGTTAGTAAGAGAAATGTAGTATTTTCTAATATCTTTTCTTCTAGGGGGGATTCAGCTCTGTGAAAAATAACTGGTTTTACCAGTGGACAAAAGACCAGGGAGTTACCAACTTGTAATGTAAAACCTGTGTAAAAATATATTGACTTCTTTGTGAGACATCTAGTGGACTTAAACTCAATTTCTGACTCGTATGTGTAGTTAATTATTTATAATAACATATATAGAGAGAGTCTGAATCAGAACATAAATTCTGATTTTACAGTGAGGCTTAGCTTTATTTCAGTTACTAGTCTTTTGTCTGGTTATATATGCATATATATCAAATGATACTGTTGCTGTATGAGAAATGTACACTGTGTTGCACTTGATGCATTCTTGCCACATAATAACACATACTATCAAGTTCAGTACTAGAAGAACTGAAAAAACATAACGGTTTGAGTGGCACGGTAAAGAAAATGTGTTTTTCTAAGTAACCAGTGTTGTGCAAAACTACTGTCTGTTCTTAAAAATGTCTTGGACATATGGACTAAATAGTTGATAGCAATGAAAGAATATTTGTGTATGAGTGTGTAGGAGTTTAGGAGAAGGAAAGAGAAGTAGGTGTTAAACATGACAGTAAGGTGGGAACAAGTGACAATGGGAGAATGAGAAATTTAAGGCAGAAACGTATCTCGTGCAAGTAATCCTTGATACTTACATAATTTTGTGTATGACTGTATCTACAAGCAATATCTGATTCAATACCTCTGTGCTCTTATTCTGCTGTAACTGTGATGCAGCTTATTCCTCTTTATTTTAAAGCAATTTTTATACATAATCATATTCTTTAAAGAAAATAATCTTGAGTACTGTCTTATGTGTCTTACCAGAGTGCTGGTAGCCATTGGAATAAGTTGCTTTGCATACAAGACACGTAAGACTCTTCAGTTGTGGTTTGGAAGTCCTTGAGTATTTATAATGAAATTTTGATGTTATAAAGTGTATCTTTACTTGACAGAATTCATGATACTGAAAAGGTGACAGATTCTGTATTTTTAAGGAAAAAATTACATATATCATGTACCTTATACTTTATCTTTTCAGGTTACATTCCAATCAAGTGTTCATACAGTAATTGACAGGAGTAGTTTTTTATATACTGAAATAAAATCAATTTATTTGTAATATATATGGAATATAAGAAAGAAATTATGTACTCTGCTTAGGTTTAGGGAAAAGTTCTCTAACCTCTAACAGCTAATTAATTTAGTTGCTGAGTGATTAAAAGAGCAGTGGATTGTATTAAGTTAACTCTCAGTAATGACCTGTTCTCCATTGGTATGCCTCTAACTTTATTACCTCTTGTGATAATTGAATAAAAACAGACCCGTGTAAGCTCCCAGGAAACAAAACAAATGCTAAATTACAATCTATTGTGTTTGTGTCATGCTGATTTTTGTTGCATATTTTATGGTTTTGTTTTCCCTCTGATTGATCACAACAGGTTTTCTTCATTAGCATGTGGTACGGGTTTGCATATGGAAGAACTAAAGATGAAAGGTTAGAAAGACTGTGTCAGAAGCTCATTGTCATAAAACAAACTTGTCAAGAGATTAAGTTTATTTTTATCAATAACATAAGATTTAAAAAAATAAATGTTGTGTCTTATTGACAGTTTACATTGTTAAGATCAATGGTTTGCTCCCCATTGTATTAACAAAAAAGGGCAACTAAAATGACCAAGCTCAAACTTGTGTATAGATAAGAAAGGATATTTTCAGTGTTTCATACGAAATGCAGGTTGTCTTAATCTAAAAACATCTCTTCTTTAAAACTCTCATTTCTTCAGGGCAGTCTTAAAAATGTGATGTTTTCAGTTGCACTGGTACATTCCTTGTGTTGATAACCATGTACAAGAATGGCTCCACTCTCTGGCTCATAAAGAGTGACCTCATAAAGTGAATTGATAAACCTGAATGAACTGAGAGAACCTCTCACCAAGAGCACCAAGGCATCCCGTGTAGGTTCTTACGACCTTTTATTCAGGGCATGTGCATCCTCTCGTAATTCATTCAATTATCTGATAGACACACACACACACACAAAAAAATTAGACTTCTTAATGTATTTTAATATTTTTTTCAGTTGTTTTTATGTTCCAGAAGAAGCATACGTAAAGAATTACAGACAATGTTTTGAAGAGGAAATGGTGCCAAGTTCATTCCTTTTTGTATCCCAGAGTTAATTCCAGACTTGTATCATACTTGTTCTGATGAACCCCTTCTTTCAGCAATTTATATACCTACATAGAGTATCCATTATGTGTGAGAAATAAAACTTTTGACCTTGATGCTTTGTCCCACTGCTTTATATATTCCCTTGGTGTCCAAGACCTAAGCATTTGTGATCTTGTAGATGAGAAAAAAGACTTTGTGTCCTGTAAGCAGCCAGTGTGGGGATGTGGTATATTTTCAGTTTCTTGTATTTCTGAGTATGCTCCTTGCTGTCTTGTGAAAGTGTTGTATATTCCTGGGGGTTGGTGGCTTCATGCCCAGGTATGTTGCATTTTTGGAGCTAGGAGGCAGGAAAGTATATATTATATGTGCTCAGTCATCTGCTAGGATGAGAGTCACTGTCTCGGCCAGCTATAGATAATAGAACACCTTCTTTATATAAAATATAAACTATCATGGTTCAATATCCTAAATTCAGGAGCAGTTCTACATTGTAGTCTGTGTCAAACAGTTTATAAATACAAGTTTTTAAACAAAGGAGATAACATTATAGATAAAATTCTCTACATATTTTCCTTTGCCAAAAACAAATATATGAACTTTATCCCAAGCTGTTATCAGCCAAATATTATTCATCCAGCCAAAATATTTAACTGTAGTGGAGGTTGTTTTGGGTCAATTTGTTTATGCAAAGAGGTTCTGCAATAATACATATACATATACATATCTTGAATATGTAAAGCAATACTTTTTTACCTGATACACAAGAGAGAGGTAGGACTTAATGAGCTCTGAATTTAAGCACTAGTGAGCTCACCACTCCTATGTCTTTGTTGACCAGCCAGGCAGCATTTTGGAGAGGAATGATTGGTACATGCAACTCCCTGGAAAGGGTCTTTATGGTTCCTATGTGTCTTTCCTCTACCATCAGCAGTGATGTGGGTGACACAAGGTATAAAACCTTCCTGTGTTGGCATTTACTTCCTTAAGCCGTTGACCTACTAATAATTAATAACTCTACTTCAGTCTATAATTGCAGCTAAATTTAGTAAGCTGTTTCATATCTTGCATCCTTGGTACAGAACGAGGGGTGTGGAGTGAGGGTTGGCTAGGGTAAGGGAGGACTGTAGCTGGGTTTGGAGAAAGAAAAGGTGACAAGTTACAGATTGTGGTTAGTTATCCTTTGTATTTGTGTATATTTTTTGCACATCATGCAGATGTAATTTTTCAGACCTTGCAGCTCACTTCACACCTTCCTCTGTACGTGAAATAGAGTAAGGGTGGTTGCTTTAGGATTCTGAAGTTGAAGAAATTTTAGCCTAGGTGATGATCCCTAGCAGAACATATCTGGCTTTTTGCTCAGAGCATTCATATACATTTAGTAAATTGTTCTGCCACTGTCACCAGTTGGAGTAAAAGTGTCACAGAGCAGTACAGGACAATTAAAATTAATGGATTCCCACCAACCAATGACAGCAAAGGGCCACTAAAAGTCATCCAGTTCTGCAGACTGCCCTGAACCCGCATTATGCCTATCTAAAATTGTGAGCAGGCCTGAGGAGCAGGACTTGGTAGATGAGAAGCTGGACATGACCTGGTGATGTGCACTCACAGCCCAGAAAGCCACCTGCATCATGGGCTTCATCAACAAGAGCGTGATTAGCAGGATGAGGGAGGTGATTCTGCCTTTCTGCTCTGCTCTTGTGAGACCCACACCTGGAGTGCTGCATCCAGCTCTGGGGCACCAAACACAAGAAGGGCATGGACCTGCTGGAGTAGGTCCAGATGAGAGCCAGAAGGATGCCTGGGGGCTTGTAGCACCCGTCCTGTAAGAACAGTCTGAGGGAGTTGGGATTGTTCAGTCTGGAGAAGAGAAGCTTCAGGAAGAACTTATAGCAGCCTTTGAGTACTTAAAATGAGCTTGCAAGAGGGATTGATGCGGCATAACATTTATTTTAGGTCATGTGTCTCTGTGTGTGTTAGTTCTTAGCAAGGCCTAGCAAAGAAAGTGTTAGTCTGTGCCTCCTAGGACTCAGCTGGCCAAAGTGTGTCATAGAAAAATAATTACTGTTGAGAAAATGGTTTAATGTTTAGGGTGAAGTTCATCTATTTTTGTTTTATGGAATCTGACCCTAAATATTTGTGAAGAATTTGAACGTCTGTGAAGAATTGCAGTGTACCTCCAGCAGTAAATATGAAATAGCAGTATCTTAATAATAAATCTGAAAATATATGTTTTTATATGTCTAAGAAAAATATAGCAGATTTTAGAGGCAATGAAAAGATAACATAAAATAGTATAGTGGCCTTTTGGGATACAGTTTCCTTTTATAAGCATATTAAAATAAACTGGTATCTGCTAGTCATCTTTTCTGACTTCAACAGGAAAAGTAAAACTGTAATGTTTGTACAATTCTAATGCCTTTTCATTGTTTTAAACTTTTATTTCTCAATGATTATTTATGTTGTAAATTTTCTAGTTTATTAGGCATACAAAAAATCAACTTGCAGTAGTAGCCTGGTCTTTTCTACTTTTACAGTCATTACACTGTAGCACTGATTGATTTACATTACCAGTGGCAATGAAGTGGTGTTGCAGCAAACAAGGCTTGAGTTCAATTAGAAAGTGTAATTTTAGCTAAGTACATATCCCAAAGTCAAGTGAGAAGATAAAAGTTCTCTCATGTGAATGAGCAGTATATTTTGCTACCCAGAAGAAATGTATCATCTACTTATTAAGAGCTACTTAAGTAGTCTTTAAGAACTGTATTAGAATATTGTTTTACCTCAGGTATTGCTACAGAAGCACAAATAAATAACACATATTATTCAGCTTGAGTTTAAAACAAGTCTCTGCTCCTTCGTAAAAGGAAAATATAGTATCAATTTCTGGAAGTTCTACAGTTTATGGTCTATGGAAGGTCAAATGAAATGAGATCCGTTTCAAATTCTAAACATTTAAAAAAGTGAGTTTCAAGGACAATGCCTAAGACATTGAACAGAGTTTGTCCTTTTGCATGGTTATGTTTATACACTAAGATAGTATTTTTTACTTCAAAAGAATCAGTTCCTTTCAACCTAACTTTTTCTTTTTTCTTTTTTTTCTTTTTTTGTTAGAATTTCAGTACCTATAAATAGAAGCTCTTGACATTTTGCATCATTCTCTACCCTTGCTCTTTATATAGAACGCCCATTGATTTCAATTCTGTATATTGAATTAGACTAGGGTGGATAGCTTTTCATTTGTAAAAGATGGTCGCCGTATTAACCTCTGTGCTCATAGAAAGTCTGTTAAATCTCCTTTAATTATGAAAAACCTTAAATAACATTTCAGGATTAAATTTTATAATTTCCAGGCCATCACAAATTGAGATGCCATGAATTTATGAAGGAGAGTACAGTGAGTTCTGAACATCTTTAAAATTCATGTTCCAAAAGTTTTGCAAAATTCTGGTTGCTTCTGCAAATGGGCATTTGGAGTCACAGTGACAGCTGGCATCCATGTAAGAGTATTTCAAATTATAAAAACATTCCAGTAATCACCTTCTATAGACTCACACGGAGATACTTCCATTGACTTCCCTCAGAAGCTTTCCCACATTATTACCTTGGAGAGGAAAAAAATTGTCCATGCTGTTTTGTCTGTCCCAGAAAGGGTCAAAGAATTTTTGTCAATCCAAAATTTCTGCTAGTGGTCTCTGTTCTAGACTGATTTAAGGATGAGTTGAACTATGAAATCTTCCTTCTCATTGATGTTCCCTGAGATTTGTCTTAAGAGGAAGGTGACAATGAAGGAAGAAAAGGATGTGGAAATATTTAATGTTTTGAACTGTAACATTGTTGCTTTTTTGTTTCCTTCTCTTTAAACAGCTTTTTCATAGTCCAGGTAAAACTGTCCATGATACTGTTGGATTGATGCAAACATGATCCTTGAATATCTGAAAGTTCAAGAGGTTGAAATTTTTGACTTGGGAAATGAAGGATGAGAGTGGACTGGAAAAAAACCCATGAAATTCCAGTAAAATTAGTTAATTGTTGAGAAATAAAGGGCATTAATTTCTCTAATACTTATTACTTCTGAATATACTAAATCTCAGAAGATATCAAGGCAATATGTTTTATGCCCAAGCTATTTGATATATCCAAGTTGAAAATATAATAATTTAATTCCCTTAACGTAAATAAGCAAGTCCTTACAATGCCTCAGTGGACAAATACCATGTTTCTAAAATACAGACACTATAGAGGGTAGGTTTGATTACATATAGAACTTCTGATAACAAAGGTATTAAATTGCTCTTCTGTTGATTGAGTGGATACTGGATGTGCCGCACAGACTCTACAAGCAGTAAAGAGAATACATGAGTCAAAATAACTTGTACACAGACTGCAGAAATTGGCATTTCCATTATGTTTGGATCTCCAAGTTGTGCAAAGGCAAAGTGACTTGAATACAATCCTTCTCCAGTATGGAAAAAATCACCCAGCTTTAAAACAAAGCGTAACATCCTTTTTATTATTTTGCTATTGATTTTCCTGTTTTGTATTTGGCAAGTGGGAAGATATAGCTAGCATCTCTGAAAGCATTGTCTTGAAAGGAGTGCATATGTTTTAAATGAAACATTTTTCTCTAGTAAAAAAAGGAGCTATTGTGAATACGTTTGAGGGATAATGCACAGTACTCCTTGTGAATAGTTATTTATTGTCCCAAGCCTTGATTTTAAAGCTTTGAGTAACTACAAAATGCTGAAGACCTCTTCTGCCTTAGAAACCTGTTCTTTAGGAACAGCTGAGTTTTTAGAAACTCTGTTCTTTAGCTACAAACCAAACTGTGTTTTCCCTAAGGAAGTAATCCAGAATTTTAAAGGCAGCAAGTCGAAAATACTGTGAACCAGATATCCAGAAAATGAGGGCCTATATATGATGTATCTGTGTTTCCTTTTGATAGGTTGGTGTTTTTTAAAGTAGAAGACTTTTACAAGTTTCTGTATTAGTTCTTCGTTTGAATAGCTTTTTTTTAGCATTGCCTTGAGAGAGCTTAGCATCTTCTAAAATTCCTTTCTTCAGATATTTCTGTAAAGCAAACAGATTTATTCCTTGTTACAAGAAAATCAATGTAATAGAATTTTGCATCAAAATACTAATTGTGATTGGTATTACAAGGAGGAAATCCAACAAGCATATTGTTTAGTAGAGAGATGTCTTTATTAATTGCACATGCTGTTCAGTTTTTCTTTGGTATATTTTTGAAAAAGACTTTCTCAATTAAAAGTGTGGTGGTAAAAGGTCTTGTAAAAAGAACGCCTTAGGTAGGTGGATTTTTTTCTGTTATTTCTGTGAATGGAAATTATGCAAAAAAGAACAAACAAGGAAATTAATAAAGGTCCTTATTAAAATAATTTAACCTTATAGTCAAAGTGATTTAAAAATTTGTGGCAGATAATTAGTCTCTAATTCCTTGTGTTTACAGTTTAAGAGGTCAGGAACTTTGGCTACGCCATTATTTCCTGTGCATTATGGTTAAACAGATATGGAGTCAGAATAAAATTTGGAGTTTGTGTTGGTAGAAAAGGAAGGATGTGCTATATCTTTCCTTGCAGGGAGACAGGATGTCAAGATATCATTTAATTTAGAAAAGTAGGAAATTTTGATCTCTAGTACATAACACTTGAATTCATAAACCTTCATGGTTCATTGTTTTATCCAAGCTTTTGCTTCAGGTTTAAGCTATATTTGCTCCACTTTGTCAGGAGTGTATAGACTGACACCTGACTACCTACTATCTGATGTGTGAGTATATGTTTTTAGGAAGCAGTTGAGCCTGTCTTGAGCATACAGCCATATGAAACATTGGCCAAACTAAGCAAAACAATCCAGCATTTTAGGGTCCATCTGTTAAAAATGTATTACAAAGCTGTTTTCTCCACTGCTGAAGGAAAGGGATCTAGCCCAGTATGTAGTTTATATAGTTATACTTACTTCAATTTATTATGATGTCTTGAATGCTTGCTTTTGCCTTGGGAAAGAAACATAAATTGTTTCATTTAATCAAAGACTTATCAAGAAATTCAGAATAGATTGCATGTGATTGGAATTAAATCTGTATTGTTAAAGGGCAGATATAAATATTGATTCAATTTTATTTTTAATTTAGCTAGGCCGGTAGTAAGAATTTTCTTTAAAGAGAAGTAAACTTTTCAAACCCCTACAAATACAAATATGCAGACAAGTGATTATGGAATTATGAACAGCAAAGCAGTTGTTATGTTGGCTCTGACTGAGCTGAAGCAATAGCATTTACCCAACTTTTGTAGCAGAATCAAAAACTGGGGGCAAATCCTGAGATTTTTTTCTCAAGCAAAGCTTTCCTGGCAATCAGTGATGGAGTGCTTTGAAAAGGAGCAGTTAGGTCCAAGTAGCTGGGAAGAGGACACTGAAAAGTAATAAAAGTGTGGGAATCAATAAATTAAGGCAATTAGCACCTGTGAAGAAGTATGAGAACATTGTATTATGTAGATACAATTTTTCATCAATTTTAGCTTACCTTATTGCACTTCCTAGATTTTCTGCCATTTCTCATTTATAAAATTGGTTTTAAATATTTATAGCTTGTAGTATTTTTCATATATTTTCGTAATATTGGTCGGTCTAGAATTTAGTACTTATTTTGAATTACTTTTTGCAATATTTTCAGTTCAGCCTTTTGGAAAGCATTGTTGAAGAAAAAACTTGTTCAGCTCCATTAAAACAAATAAACTGTCATAGATTACCGAGTTTAAGGAGATGTGTCCAAGGCTAATAATATAAGAAACTCTTTTAGCTTCATATTTTTAGGTGTAGATTTGCTACTGGAAGCATTTCTGACAGAAGTGCAGAGAGGTCATAGGTAGACAACACGAAGTTTGTAGAAGACCTTGCAACAGGGAGCTGGACTGATGAAACAGGAGGATGAAGAAGAATGTGAGCAAGAATGTGAGCAAGAGCTTATCCTTCTTCCCCCTTCTCCTGGGAAGAAGAAGGATAAGAAACAGAAAGAAATTGCAGAAAAAAAGGAAGAGACTGGGATGCTTTCCCAATTGAGAGATTAGCACTGGTGCGTAGTGAGGCTTGTTTTGTACTTTGAAGGCTTTAGGAATAGGTTAGATAGCCAAGAGGAATGGCAGTGAGACAAAATCCAGGGAGGCTGAAAGTTCAGAGTAAACACGAAGCAGTGTAAACTTTTTTTTATAATATATGTGTACAAGGATAGAAGTTTAAGATTGCACATGCAGTTTTAATTCTATATCATTTCCTTTTTTGAGTGTTTGTTTGTTTTTTTGAGGGTGGGGGAGTGTGCCTAAAAGAAATATAGGAGCTTAAAGCAAACTGGAAAAAAGGAAATGTTTTTTCACTGCATGGTGTCATACAGATGCCCACTGTGTCAATCATCTAGATTTAAAAATATAGATTCATGCCATGAGGTGCTGCTATTCTAGAAATAATTTCATGAATGACAATAGTTAATTGCCACTTACTCATGATAGAATCACTTTTCTGCCAGAATGTAGAAAGCAAGTGTGGATTTAAGGAGCAGTAAGTTGTCTTCTGTATTTTCAAGGCAATGTTTCTCTGAGATTTTGTATCTGAAAAGGCCATGTGGTATTTATTTGGTGGTTTTCTTTCTCTATTTCTCTTTTATTTCCTTTCTTCAGGCTGGAAAATTTATAGTAGCACAAACATTCTACCTAGCCTTTTTTTACTGAGATAACTATTGCTATGAATACAGGTATTAAAAGAAGAAGCAATCTAAAAACATATGGTAGACCTAATATTGCAATACTCCTAATTGGCATACATCAATTTGTTAGATAATTTTATCTTAGTAAGTGACAGTCCTGTGGATATGGCATTTTATGAGAAAAGAAAGAAATTCAAGAACCATTTAGAAATGTATGACAGGCTTCAGGAAAATCGGGTGAAAAAGTACAATATGATTTGAATATTTTTAGAAGATTAGCAAGATTTTCTGTGTGTGGTTATTTTTTAAAGTTTACATAGTTTCAACAGGATAAGTGAATTCCAATCTCCATGAAACTTGCCAATCTTAACTGGCATTTGTGAAAAAATAATCATAATACTTATTCCTTCCACCATTCCGTCTGTAGAGCTGAGGGAGCTCTGGCATAGTTTGAGCTGAGTGTCCTTTCATTGCTGTGTGAATATTCTTTCAAATACTATATATTAAGTACAATATCACTGCTTTATCTAGAGTGTTTGAGCTCTTTTGCATAAACAATTCTATTTTTGTTATAACTCCTGTTATAATCATCTTTGAAAACTGAATCACATTTGAATGATAACTCATCGCCCAGAACTTTCTCTGAATAATAGTTGAAAAATATGTATAATAGTGATACTCATCTGAACATACTTCTTTCTTCTTCACTGTAATATGCTACACTTTGATTATGAAGGGCTGAGGTTATGAGACAAACATTGTTTTATTGGCTCTTCTTTTATCTTTTTGCAGCTAAGGTAGTCTTGCTATCAGGCTTTGGGTTGATTTGGTGTACTGTTCTCACTAGCTACTCTGTCAGGATTAATAAAGGATGAGTAAAATAAAATGTTTCAAAATGAAATTGGAATTGCCAAAAATGCAACAAGAGAACTGCTGATATGGAAGAAATGCTCAGTTAATTCATTTTATTATACACATAAGTTATACTTTCTGAGGGAAATTTAGCAATGTTTGCTGCTGTAGTTGCATGATACTGCAAATCATTAGCATATTTTGAGAAGTAGCATTCTCTCCCTTCACCATTATAAATATTTATGAATTTTTTCTGATTTTTTTTTTTAGGATAGATTTTTATGAAATGTATTTGGGTATAGCTAAGTGTATTGCATCCAAGTTACAACCAAGGTTGGGGTACCAGACCCAAACAAGCAGATACATGCAGATATATATAATGAAAATAGGTAAAACTTACTGTACCTGTGTATCAATTCAGGATATTGGAGTGATCAGTTCTCTGTAACTGATTCAGATGTAAGGGTCCTTTGTAACTAGATGGGAATTCTTTTAGCTTTATGCAATGTAAAGACATTTCTGTTTAGGCTGTCAATCATGAGCAGCTGCACTAGTTTGCTACACAGTTCTGTACACGCTTTAGTTATGCCTTAAATAACCTTTCTTTGCACTTCTTGGTAGCTCATCTTTTATAATTTGCATTGATGCCATTAGACATTATGCTTTCAAGATTTCTCCTATCTTGTGTTACTATTTTGTATCCTTTGATCCAGGGTCTGTTTTTTTCTTCAGAAGCCTGTGAGATGTGGCTTCCTGATAGCATTACATTTATTATTACTGTGCCATGACGATATTTCCTTATTGTTCTATGGTTAATCTAGGGTCATTCAGTCTACAAATATAATAGGCTCATTTAGAGATTTCTCGTAGGTGGAGAGACAATACATTCATAACTACTTGTTACTAATACCCGTTTGTTATCACATAACTTCTAGTCCTTTATCAAAATTGTGTTGTTACAGTGATAGAGTGATACAGTTCTGATGTTGGTGGGTGCTGCTATTGTACAAGAAGTAGCTGATAGCTTGTTTAGACTTTCATAATGGTTTTGATTCTGTCTCGAGTGAGGAAAACTTACAGAATACTACAATCATAAAATGCCAAGTTCACCTCTAAAACATGTCCCTGAGCACCACATCTATTGTCTTTTAAATAGCTTCAGGGATGGTGACTCAACTGCTTCCCTGGGCAACTCCTTCCAGTGCTTCACAACTCTTTTGGTGAAGATTTTGTTCCTAATATCCAATTTAAATCTTGCCTGTTGTAACTTGGGGCCATCTCCTCTTCTCCTGTTGCTTATTACTTGGGGAAAGAGAATGATCCCCGCCTTGCTTTCAGGCAGTTGTAGAGAACAATAAGGTCTCCCCTGACCCTCCTCCAGGCTAGATAACCCCAATTTCCCCTGCTGTTCTCCATAGTACTTGTGCTACAGGCTCTTCCCCAGCTGTTTCCCTCCTCTGGACACACCTCAGCATCTCAATGTCTTCCTTGTAGGAAGGAGCCCAAAACTGAACACAGTATTCAAGCTGCAAATGAAGGCAAAATAGTTCAGGGAAGTAAATTATTAAAACAGTGTTTCAGGGAATATGTAACAAATGAAAAATCCTTGGAATTGTTATGGATCCAAACTCCCATAGAAGTTCGCTGGTGACCTAAATGAAGTAGAAAACATGCGTATTAGACTTGCAATGCAGTGTGCTACTGCAAATACTTTGAAATGTATGATTAGAATTTGATAAAATTTTGTTAAACTGAAGATGTATTTTAAACAAATATGAAGAACCGTAATAGGGTCATGTATACGAAAAAATATCAAGTGTGCAAACTTACTTTGAAAGAATTGAAGAAAGCAAATACAATTTGATGGCCCTTAACAAAGGTGTGTAAGGTAGTCTTTTTAAATTACTATGAAAGGTATGATAGAGTGTGAATGTACATTCTGGCATGAACCTGAATGGGAACTTCCTCACCGACCTGGGTTGCTAAACCATGATGATTACTGAAAAACTTTACAGCAGTAAATTTTACTGTCAATGCATAGTATCTTAGGCATTTTGAGAGTAAACCACAGATTTTATCAAGAAATAGTTTTTTATGTATTTTATATTATGAAGATTTGATAAAATTTTGAAATTGCAGTAACTCAGAACTGAGACCAGCATTTTGTAGTGGGACAGCACAAAAATCCTGTAGGTCATTTGGAAAGTGTGTACTGAGGAACGGTGCATCTTTACTTAATTTCACAAAACCTTTTTTAAATAGATATGTGTGAAAGCTAAATTCTAGTTAGCTAGGATTAGAACAGTTTGTGATCTTGTGAAATTGCCCACGTGCAGGAAGATAGAAGAGGTCTTCAAAAAGATAGTTTTTTTGAAGAGGGTGGTGACACTTCATGTAATTAAATGTTTAGCTGTTTGCCCCTAGGTCTAGGAATGTGGACACTCAGCAAAAATACATGGCAGTATACAAGACCTGGAAAACCACTTAAAAACAAAGGGAAGAGGGGATTTGTCACTAAATGGACCTATCTTTCTCTCTCTATGTTTCAGTGATCTAATTTGTACCTCAGAAGACATTCAACCAGTGGGCTGAAGTAGTGTGGCTCTGAAGTATTAGATGAATATTGGCTCTAGCCAACTTGGAAATGTCCCAGAACACTTTCGGTCTGGTCTACTGTTCTGGCTTCAAGAATGTTTTATTTGCATAGTTTTGGTGCGCAGTACAAAGACAACAGTCCAACTTTTCTGTATCACAGAAAACTGTGTACATAGATTACTTTTCAGTAAAGAGTCCAAATTTGGATTGTATTCTTATAATTTCTAAACAATATAATTCTTCCTTTTTAGCATAAAAATTACTGAATTGAGGAAAAGAATTTAAGACAGAGAGACTGATATAGTGCGTACTGCCAGCACATCTGGAAGACAGTTATTCTCTAATTACCCGAGAGACAGAAGAGAAAACTGGCAGCTTTGCTGCTATTATAAATCCCATCACTTCTAAAGGAGTTAATGGCTGCCCAGCTAATCAGTCTTTGTTATCTTGTAACATTCAGAGACAAAATAAAGGCCATAAAAATAAAAAGCAAAGAAAACTCACTGGTCTGTTACATTAAAATGTGTGGGTTTGTCTTTCCAATGCAATCCCAACATATCTGTCTTACAGTGTTTAATTTGGTTTTAAAATGTGCAAGCATTTAGTTGTTCGGATGAAAATTTGTTCTCTAGATGGAATGGCTGTTGTGGTTACTAACTTACCATCTTTCATCTCATCTTTTGAGCTGTGTGCTCTGACCTATGTTTAAAATGGTTCTATCAGTTTTACCACCAGCTGCAGTGCAGGTTTGCCTGTAACAAGCTTGTTTCTTTTATTCTAAATTTGACTGTAAAAGAAAAGAGAACATCACATGTGAAACCCCAGAGTATTTGTCTCCCTTTTCTTTGAAGGCAAGAGCCACAAATTACTTACCTGTCAGTAGAACTAAATGAAAAAGAATAAAATTCTATTAGAGTACTCTCACCAGAACAGATAAGGTGAAAGATAAATTTGCTTAATGACATAAATAACAACCCAATTTGGAAAGGGTCCTGAATATCATAGGGGACATTTTAACATTACCAAAAAGTTGCCAAAATTCACTAAAAGAATAAGGAGAGAACTTTGTATCCCACAAGAAAATTCGACTTATATCACTTTCTTAATCCTAGAGTGCTTAGGAAGTAAAAAATGTATGGTACTTACTGCACATTCCTCTCTTACTGACAGAGGGAATGACAAATAATGTTAGATGGAGATGATCAGTGGGATTCCCTTCTGAAGGTCATAAAACTGAATTGTGTCTCACCATGTCTGAGACACATTGTATTATCCCATACTTCATCAAATAATCCACTAGTTCTTCTCTTCAGTGTCCACTGAATAGCTTTCTTCAGGGGTCCCTATGTCCAAAGCAGTAGTGGGTCACAGTAAAGTTCTAATTATCTATCTGAGTTTTTTTTCTGTATGAAAAAGATCTGATGTAAGTAGATGTGGTCACATATCCAGAGTTTAAGAAGAAGGAACTGGTTATCTGTTGGAAAACTTCAGTGCGATAATTTAGCTGCAAGCTCATTTTCCTTGGAGTTTAGGATTTTGAACACCCTGCTCCAAACACATGCATTTCAAGTTGTACAGCAATATTGTAATGTATAGAATCTCTTGCTCTGAATTTCACACTCTCAGAGCTCATGGGTGAGCGCAGACCTGTGCTGAAGCATTTGCTGTGGTTCTTATATTGGGATTTTGGGTTTTTTCCCCAACATATTTTAGCTGGCATATAGGGGTCACCTGATTTAAGATGACAGCTATACCTGGCTTGGGCTAAGCATCCCCATCCTACAGCAAGATACTTCTCAGTAATATTGTCTCTGCTCAGATGTAGCAATGACTGCTTTCTTCTGAATGGCCTTGCTGCTCAGTTCTGGTGTCTTCATGGAAAGGTGGGACTGTCAGAGCACAGTGGAACAAAGCAGCATGGTTGGGACCACAACAGATCTGCAAGTGCATCTGAGGTTTGTCTCCCCTGTTTGCTCCTCACAGGAGTGGGATGTGAGTAATAGCCTTATGCTGCTCTGAGTCATAGCAGGAAGCTTCATCAAAGCAGAAAACTGCCAGGGTGTTTTCTACTGTGTACCTTGTAATCTCATCTTGTTACTGTCTCGTGGGAAAGCTGGTCTGTGAATAGATGATTTTTGCTTGTACCCTAAGTGGTAGAAGACAGCTCCAGAATACTCTTCCCAAATAGCTGACTGATTTTCAGTTGATCATAAACATAAAATCAGTTGATACTACCCATCCCCACTCAAAAATATCTAGACAAAATAGTCCAATTGTATTTCTCTCTGCTTTGCTGTCATGGGATACTTTTTTGTTGAATTGTTTCAGGGAACCACATGGGGAGATTTGTCAAACTGCCATTTAGTGAGTGTGGCCAGACAGACTTTGAATGTTCTGCTTTCCATTTTGCAGCATTTTTGAAGTCTCCAAATCAGATTTTTAACAAGTATTATTTATGGCCAACACATGACAAAAAGAAAGGGTTATGTTATTTGAGTTTGTAGTAGAAAGAAACTTGAGGAGAAAACAAAGAATCTAACATTTCCTATTTGCCTCATGCTTAGATCAGGGACTAGCTAGGTAATTACTTGAAGTCTTAATTCATGGTAAACACTCTCAGTCCCAAAAAGAATGAGAGATTTGTCTTTGGGTTGCGTTAACTGACTTAGGTCAAGAATGATTTTCCCAGATCTGTCTGTCTGAAAATTTCAGAAGTCTCCTCTCACATCCTGGTTTACTAAACTGGGATATTGAATTGAATTAATGAGGCCATTGAATTCTTAATAGTTTACTTTAAATGCCTTTGGGAAGAAGAAACGAAAAAAGTTCCAATTATTTTTTCTTTTCCTTAACCCACACGGTGTTCCTGTAAAGGTTTCACATGGCACACAGTACAAAGAAAAATACTGCAAAAAAATAGATGATTTTTACATATAATCTGGAATGTCCTTGAGAATTTCAGTTTCTCTCTGTCCTATTTCTGCTGCTATGGTCATTAAAATCAGCATCATGACACCATCCCTGTTTTCCTCAATTATATACTGGTCACAAAATCAGAGGCCAGACTGATCACAGTGGAAGAGGTATCTATGCACTTTAAAAAGTTCCTGCTTGTGCATCTGAATCATGTCCTTTTTGCATTTTCTACAGATTTCAAAAAGAACCATTTCTTTATAGTGTGTTGCTTTTGAGCTTTTTGTTTTGTGGCTTAGTACTATGCAGATACACTCTGAACTATTTTCACACGTTTCTTCAGAAAAAAAATTAGTAGTTCATTTTAGCAGTAGTAAGTAGTTTCTTTTAGATGGTCATCCCCATACAACTTTTTGAATTCTAATACAGCAGAACAGACAGATTTGTTAGTAAGACCCCTGTATTCTCTGCCACTCTAAAATAGCCTTCAGTACTATGCAAAAGGAAGGGAGATGTCTGGGAGGGAACTGATAGGATTGGTAATTAAATGGCTGTGCAGAATTCTGTGGCTGCGGATTGATGGTAGAAATGGGTCAGTGACTTGTTGATTTTGGTCAGAAAGCCTCCCTGATTTTATCCCTTCCCTGTGTTTTCCTCCTCCGAAAGCAGTAGAACAGCCATTTAGTTGTGCCACCTGAGAGATGGCTGAGGGAACTGATCCTGCTTTAGCAAGACATAAATAATAAATAAGTACAGTAGCTCTCTTCTTCCTCTTACCAGCCAAAATAATTTATTATAAGGCTTTAAATCTGATTCCACAAACAAATATTCTTGTATTTTGGCACCAGCTGTGCACTGAGGTAGAGGGCACAAATAAATGGTTGGAGCCAGGAGCACCTAAAACTAGTTTTGTTGCCAAGGGCATCTTAACATGAAAACACAGCCCTGGAATAATATTAGGAACAGAAATATTTATACTCTCTGCAGGGAGCTGGATCTGTTTTCTCTTGTGTTTGGTTAATGTAAATTTAAAAATAAAAAAATGTATGAAACCATCAATGATTGTCTCCATTTGAAACTAATCAGAAAGAAAAGAAAACACGATTTCATCACAATTCTTGCAGATTGGAGGCTTGAATCCTGAAGTTATTTTTTTTCTCAGTCTTCATGTTTGTTAGGGCTTTTCATTTGAATATTTAAGATTTTAACAGCTGAAGCAGGTATTTGCTGTGTTAAGACTTTTGTGCTTCGCACCCTTTCCAAGGTGACCACTGATCATATAAGAACTGTGGAGCAAGAGCAAGTGAACATAACTTCTTTAATGTAAATTTCCTTTCTGTAAGAAGGTCACGGCATCCAATATTTGTGACACTAAGTATTACATCTTTTTGGTACCTGCTCTGAGAGTAGAGTAAAACCTTTTATCAGGTATTATCTCTAGGAATCACAATATTATCAAATCTGACCAGATTGTCAAAAGAAAAAAAAAAAAAAAAGTACTGATGTGGTTTTTGCAGATAGTTTGCTTTTAGAAGATTTACTTCTTGCCATCATGGATGCTTTAAGGATTCAATATATTTTCCTCAGAGATATCATTTTAATCCACAAATGTTTATACTCAGGCTACATAAAAGGAGCATTATTGACCAGTCAAAGGAATCAAATTTTGACTCCTTTCTTCATATTTTCCACGAGGAAAGGAAAGAACTTCCAATGAAATGCCAGATCATGTTTTCTAGAAATGATTCTCTGTCTTGCTGTCTTTCACCTCATGAAGGCTTCAAAAGGGACAGAGAGTGAATCACACTCAGTACTTGAAATGAAGCTGAAATTTCTCATCCATATTTTGAGACTGAGCCCTCATTTAGAATTCATCCTTTCTGGCCATATTTCTGGATTCATGAGCCCTTAGTATTACCTCTGGTTTCCAGCACAACACTTGTGAAGGCTAACTATTATCTCTTTTATTCATATGATCCAACAATTGCTTGTAGGAAAATGTCCTACAAAGGTGGCATTTCAGTGTAGATATTAAGAATACGAGATTAATAAAAGAAACTTCAATGGTTTCTTTTTACTCAGATATTCTGCTCCAGATTTCATACGAGAGCATGGTTAGATTCCAGACTCAAAATCCTTAAAGAGTCAGTGAAAACATTTAAAATTAATATGATATATTAATGTATTAGAAATGGCTAAATAAAGACCAGAAATGGCAAAGGAAATTGATTGGCTTTTTCTGAAATGTGCTTTCTGTAATAGCCATATTGTCTTTCCCGCTCAAGTGTCCAGTGAAATTGGTAGAGTGTAGCTATGTTATTAGCAGTAAAACACTGGAGCAAATTCAGAGTGATACTTCTTTCCTCAGGTTCTGATATTCAGTGTTTTCTTAGCTAAAGAATTAATTAGTAATGTCATGAATGCTACTCTCTTGTAAGCACTTCCTCTTTTGAGTTTGTCTACATTTACATGTGGTACTTATTGCTAGAGCAGTAAGTTCCACAAAACTATTTTTAAGGATATGAAGAGTACTTCCTTTATTATTTAATTTACTGAAAAAAAATTTCTCTCATGCTGCTAGTTTTTTGCATCATGAAACAGTGAGCACTTATTCCACGTCCATCTTTTCTGTGGTAGCCATGATTTTATGTACTTGCACAACCTCCACAGGCATGCGTTTTCCAGACTGAGGCATTTCCATTGTTTTAGTCTATCCCATTTCAGAATCTGTTATATACTTTTGGTATCTATTCTTTCCCTTCTCCATATGTTTCTACTGCACCATGTCTGTTCTGAGTAGCAGTAACCCTGGTTCCAAAAGCTATGTTGATATTTCACAATTTTACAATACTTATTCCTTTCCAATTCACTCTGGTTTTTCTTTTGTTTTCTACTGGTTTGGGTGGTATTGCAGCCAGGCTTACTGCTCTGTATTTCCACAGTCCATATCCAGTCTCTTGAGAGAACATTTTTTTGTCACATTTCCTACTTTTTGCACTAGTAATGGGGCCAGTTTAAAGGCTAATTCATTCACTTTACTTAATCTTTGGAATTTGCATTTGGGTTATTCAGCTCTTGTATAACTGCTGTTGCGTTGTAGTAATCTTTTATTATTCATTTTATTGATTATTTTCCAGAGCCTCTTTTACTAACGCTTTCACTGAGACAGCTACTTATTTGATGCCAGGGAAAACCCAACCAAAACCAAAACAGTGGTTTGGATGTCACTCAAGCTCCTTGGTAGACTGATGCAAAGAATTAATTTAATTGCTTGTTTTATTTTTTCTCTTACAGCCTTAATGTTCTTTAAACATTTCTTTCACATGCTGATAATCTTCTGGCCCTGCAGGCCCCCCTGGCACTGAATATTCTTATTTTTCATGATTTTTATGTTGCAAAATGTTCTTTGGCCTGACTTAAAATTTTACATTTAACATGTTAAAGTTTATGATCATCTCCGTTTTCTTTAGCTGGATACAGCTTTCACTTTTTAAAGAATGCATTGTAAAAAATATTTCTGCCAGTTTCTGATTGTTAAAAAACCAGCTTTCTTTCAGTCCATCATGTGTGATATATATTCAAACTTACATTTTATGATAGTGTTTGTAAAAATTAAAATCATGCTTTAAAAGACTTTAAACAGCTCCATTTAATTTCAGTTTACTAGTTTAAATACTTGCATATATAGCTGATCTCTTTGAAGTGAATGCTACTGCATTAATGTTTTAATTTATTAACCTCAATTATCTTGTTTCTTCATTAAAACACCATAGTATCACCTCCTATGTAGTTTTTTTCATTTCTATACTAGAATGTACTCAACTAATTATTTTTAACGGAATTTCCAAGTTGCCTAACATGCCAGTGTCCTCATTTGTAATGACTTAATTAATCTGAATTATTTTCTAATGCCTGACTGCTGTCTCTACTGTGTATCTTTTCTTAATACCTATCACTTCAGCAGCGTCATGTTGAGAGTCTGTGTTTTGTTAAAAAACAAAAAGTCAGTATTATTTTTTACCAAGTAGAGAAATTGCCTGTGACAGCTAAATGTGCATCTTTTCCTCTTTCCACTGAGACATTGGAAACCCATCAGAGATCATTGCTCAACTATCTCCTTTTCAGATAACTTGTGATACTGTTTGCTCACAGAAAGAGTTCCAGTTCCTTAAAATCCAAACAGATTCACTATCCTTTCCCATCTCTTTTTTTGCGTTTTACTGAAGACCTAAATCCCACATCTGTGTTTCTGCTTTTACTTCTATTACCTTTGATGCACCCTTAAAAGAAATACAATTCCTGCTCATAGGAAATGCAGATTGAATACATGGAGATTTCCTGACCTGGGCACACCGAGATCTAAGGGAGAAACCTAGTTCCTGATTTTATTCTGGCTTTTATATATCATCCAATTAATTACCTCAGTATCATTAAGCTAAAACTACAGCAAACAGGAGTTTTGGGAAGATGTGAGACTAATTTGGAGCAAGGTATAACTCCACAGGCATGAATTCCTCTCTTCAGATATGGACACAGGTGGAGGAAGGAATCTTTGAAAAATAAAGGTATATAAACACTAATGAAATAATTTAGCACTAAATAAGCATGCAAATACATGCTTAGTTTCTGAACTGTTTCAAAGAATGCCAAAGGAAGCTCTGACACATTTTTGGCATTTAATCTTCCTCCTTTGTATCCTATGAAAATTAGTAGGATTTGCTGGCCAAGCTAAGCCAAGGCAAGTCTTCTCCCCCCTTGCTGCTGTACTTTCTGTGTCTCATAAACAGCCAAAACTCTCAACATTTGGTCAACAAGCAAAACTGTTATGTAGGCAGGAACAGGTTACCTGTACATTATCTCGACTTGTTTGCTAAAAATACTCCTAATTGCAGTGAATTTTGTTATATGAATATATACTCATTTATCTTACTGGATAATTTCAGCAAACTCATCAAAAGGTAACATTTTGCCTTCATTAGTTGAGAGAAGCTATACATAGCATCTCTTCTAATTTGGAACAGTTGTGATATTTTTTCCTCTTTTTTTTTATTCCCCAAGAAAGGTTTTTGTCATTTCTAGTTACTTTGTTATTGTGGGGTTTGTTGTTGTTGTTGTTGGATTTTTTTGTTTTAGATGGTCACTATTTTGTTTATGCGCTCAGTGGTAACATTCTCAACCTAGAAGAAACAAATAGCAAAATGTCAGCTTCCTTGTGTGAACATTCCCTCATAATATATATGTTGCATATAAAATCTTCTTTTTCAAGTCTTGAAATTTCGAATTCGCATGAATCAACACAATGTTTTGCTTTCCAGATGACAAAAACCACATTATAAAAGACTGAAACTGTAATTTATGCTGGGGTTTGTTTTCACTGTGGATATTTTCTAAGATTAATTGTTGTCAATTTGTATTTTAAGAAGATGCACAATTTTTTTTTCTGTAATTTTCTCCAGAACTTTAAAGTAGCCACATTTCTAGTCACTTTTAAGTATTAGCACTATCATTGTTCAAATGATCTATATTAGTTATCTATCAGCACTATCTGCACTTTGGATGTGAAGTTAGGAAAATATCCATGAAAATTAGTAAGGTGATTCCATTAAAAAAAAAAAAAAACAAAAACAAAAAACAAAAAACAAAAAAAACCAAAAAACCAACCAGCTTTTATCTTACTGTTTTCCAATCTATTTTTTATCACCTTCATTTCACTGGAAAGAGGTTTAAACCATCTATAGGATTCTCTTTCAGGTTATTTTGTATAGAACCAGTGTATGAATACCAACTTTCGCCATTAAATACAGTAACAGTAATGAGGTACTGTTTTACTCTTTTCTCATGAGCTGTCAGCTCACAACTGTTTTATTCTATGTGTTATTACTGATATTTTTCAGGTTGGTATTTTTAATGGAAATTTGTGACTGGTCACTCATGCTTGTCCTTAACTTTAGCAGTTAGTAATGAAAACTTTCTCAATCAATTCACAAACTGCAGTTTTGCTGATGGTGCTGATTTCGTGCTATGAATTTCTGCCAACACTAAGCTTGTGAAGCCCTAAGCTAATTGACTTTCCAATTTCACAACTGAAGTAATATTGTGCCAAATTTCTTGGAACATTATTTTATAGAAGTTCGTGCACGAAACTGACCCACATGAGTTGTTTGCCATCTGTTAATAAAACCAGAGCAAACAAACCACAAACCAGAAGTAAAATAACTTTACAATATCCTTCATGCAGAAGTTGACAAGTTGGCATGCAAGAACACCATAAAAGCTTACAATCAGAATCACACTTTTAATGACACTGTTTTCTAACAAAGAAAGAAAAATCTTTAGTAATGGTTGTAGAATAAAATATGCTAGGGTATTCTTCCTGCTGCACAAACACCTTTTCTTGTCTCCTCACCAAATCAAGTAAGTCCTGGGGCTTTGTTTCATGGAAGACATTCTACACATCCACAATGGTTACAGTGGGTGTGGCAAAGTTTTACGAACAGTATTTTCAGCTGGCATAAAAGTAGAAAATGCAGAGATATAATATTTTATCTGTCAGAAACATAAATGCAAATTTTGGTGGTTTTTTTTAATTTAAGTGGTATAGTCTGCTGAAGAAGAATTTGCCACACAGGCAGTCTTTCAATTTTAATGTGCATAGTAACATCTACAATACAGTGATAATTAATAACAAAAATGAGAACCAGATTATTTGCTTTGTTTTCCTGTAAGAAATATCCTATAGATTCATTTTTACTTTGTCCTTTTTCCTTTGACATTTCCAATAAGCATTTAACACTGTTTTTCTTCTTCTGGTTCACAAGGAGATTTTCAAATGTGCCTTGCATCGGATTGTAGCAATTCAGCATACTTGTATACATTTGAGTTTGTGAATTAAGACAAAAACTCCTACTGTAGCATGTTTTTAAAGGCTAGGTCAGGAATTTTTCTAAACAATGGAAAAATGGCATTTCAGCTCTGGCCTCTGCAGTGAAATGCCAAATTTTAGAGTTAGTTTCATTGGCTTTCCCTTGAGGGGCTTAGATTGCTCAGACTGGTTTCCAAAATATGCTGACTGAGGAGTGGCCATAAGGGCTCAGAATAGAAAATTGTAGCATAAGAATAATCTTTCTTTGTCAATTAAAGGGTTATTCAGAAACATAGCTTAACAATTTCTAGTTGGAAAAAGCATTTAAAATCCTTTCAAAAAATAAAAATCAGTCTTTTCTCTTTTAAAAAAGTCTATAGCTAGATTTTCTGTTACAGTATCCTGAAGACAACATTTCTTTGAAGATCCAGTCATGGATATCCTGTATCATAGGTGTGCCAACATCTACTCAATCAAATTCAAGGATAGGAAAGAACAGTTCCTATATTTTGCTCTTGCTTAATTATAAGCAAGAAAAAGTTGTACTTCTATCCATAGTGTTGTTACTTTGTGGAAACTGGAATGGGCCTTGAGGGTTTGTCTTGCCTGTGTCCAGTGACTCTGTAGGATCAGGCATTCCAAGGAATTCCCTAATGTTTCTCTAACTCGTTTAGAAACAGACTTTTAGTCACTGTATTTTAGAACTTTGTGATCAGTTTATTTCTTTTAGGACTGGATGGCCTACAGGATTTTTTAGGTCACAGATGTGGATGTATGTATTCATTGCATTCAAGTTTTTCTGTTGGAAACTAAGAACTTACTTGGATCTGCTTTCAGTGATATTTTTTTTTAAAAGATGGTATGTTTTTGTTCACTTATATTGATGTTGCTGATGGCCTTTTCTTTTGTTTGTTATGGTGTGATGTTACCTTTCCTTCCAGTTTGTTTTTAAAAGATGTATGAATAGATTTGTAAGATGAGGCAGTGTCCGGAATGATATTTTATTTTTTGATGTCAGAAGAATTAATAAACAAAGCCATTTACCTACAGAAAAGTGATAAAGGATTGTCACAGACTTTCAGTTGAGAATGCACAGTATGCACAATGGTATTCCTTAGTGAGTCAAAAGGCAGGCTAGTCAGTGGAGAAATGTACTTCGGCATGTTTGCAATCTCTCCTTTCAATGTCATTGCCTTCAGTCTTGTCAAATTCTGCAAAAGGTAACATTTAGCACAAGAAGGCATTTGAAGAAAAGATAAATGACTGCAGAAAATAGGATGTTGTTTCTTTTGGATTGTCATGGACACAAAACTCAGCCACCGTTTTTGTCAGAACTTGTGCTACAAATCTTGACTAAATACAACGCCTGAATTTTCGTTTTGTTTTAATGTCCTTTCAAGAGTTCTGCCAAGAGCAGAGAAGCAGCTGCTTGGGATTGACCCAGTTTATAAATACAAGGTGTGTTACGGGTCATAAGAATAAAAAGTGCATCTACCTCTGTCGTTTTTCTCTAGCAGTGCCCATAAGCTGATATGCAGTGAGCAGGAAAAGCAAAACAAATTTTTATGTTTCACAACTGGTGTCCCAACTTCCAGTGGTTTCTCACTCATGAGCTTTCCATGCTTTCTCTGCTTGGTGTTTCTTAACAGAGCCCTCTTCCAGTGCCTGTTCAGCCTTTCCTTGAATCCACTGCTATGTTTGCATCTGCAATACTCTTTGCCAAAAATACATCCATGGCTTCCTACCCACTGCCAAACAAACCATCTCTTGTGACTGGTTTGAATCTGACTTTTGCTGTCTTCTTCTCCTACCCTCAGTTCCTCTATTGGATGAGTTGGTTAGTAATTTACCCCCAGCTCTCCCACACCACATTGGTTTTTGCTTTCAGACATCTGTACTTCATTTACCTTCTCTGCTGGCCTCTAAACTCCTTCTCCAGGCTGAAGAGGCCTTGTTGCTCTTCTGACATGAGCTGTTTCATTCTTTTGTGATAGGACCTGTTTCCTCTCTGACCCCTCCTATTCTCTCTCTTTGAGAGGAATGAAAGTTGGTGTGAGCTCAAGCATGGGTAAATCATGGTCATAGTGGCACAAAAATGCTCTCCATTTTTCTCTGTTGCTTTTGTGACCAACTTTAGCACTTGATTTACCCTTCTGACAGCCACTGAGGACTGAGCAGATGTTTTTAGAGAACTGTCTATACTGTGCTGAGACTTAAAGCCCCTCTTTTCCTAAAATAGATGGTCCTGGTTCCCAGACTTGTGTTAACTGATGTGTTTCTGTGCTGCAATTTCCCCCTGTTTCCTTAATAATAAGCATCAAAAGTCTTTTGGAAACCAAAATATGTATTAAAAATTAATTTAATATGGACAATGGTACTTAGGTAAATTGCCCTTGTATTTTAGTGTGTATGTTATCTTCTCCCTGTGTCATAATGTGAAGTAAGAGTATATGCTCTTTAGTCATGCACCTCGTTTCTTCTGAAATGCAGCTTCATTACTGGGACATTAAAATGCATTAACGACATGAGCTATATACCTATATCAAAGTTCAAACTTCTTATCTTAATTAGAACTGGAAAAAATTGGCAGAAAACTTTACAATTCAGATAAATCTTTCTATCCTTTTTAAAGAGAATGGGTTGCTACTTTCATCCTCTAAGATCAATGAATTAAATATGGGTTCAGTATAAATTTTGTGCCCTCCTAATCGGAAGATCTTCTTCTGTTGCATAAGAAAGTAATGCAAATTCAGTGTCTCAGGTAAAGATAGTAACCATAAATCTATGGTTTAGATATGTAGAATATTCTTATTTTCCCTAAATGAGGATATAATGAATTAATACTCAACTATAACAAATGTTACAGTTGAGTGTTGAGAGTTTATTTCTGTTAAACAATAGCAATACTGCTAAAAAATATTTTTAAAATTTCGGTGATGATACATGTATGTAGCTTCTGATGAAGTATTAACTTTCTTTCATTAAGCTGTTCTTGCAAAACTCAGTGTTTGAATTTAGCCTCTCTGCTTTTGGAGCGTCCAGATTTACTAATGAGGGTCTTGCTTGGTCCATAGTAAATTACAGCTATAGGGAGCTAAATTAGATAAGGACTTTTTTAACATAAGTCCTCTGAAATGCATGATGCAGAAATTTTTTTATTCTGTTTTATATCTGCAAAAGGATTTGTGATTATGTTAAAAATGGCACCTTTTCTGTAAGTTCTTTGGGGTTTTCGGGTTTTTTTGAGTAAACATTTAAACAAGGGAACAGTTAAAAAATAATAAAGTCCTAGATGTCACTACTGAAAATAGGAGTACATAGGACATTGTAGAGGACTTGAGATGCAGAATGGATTACCTCACCTGAAGAAAATATGGTAGAATGAGTCACTTGGCTTGTCTCTCTTGGAATTCAGGATGTTTCTTCCTTGTCATCTCAGAAATTAGCTCAACAAAAATTGCAGCAGTTTTCTTAAATCAAATCCTCAAAAAAAGGGTTTTTATTTGTGGAAGTGTTTACATGGTCAGGGTCTGGAATAGAAAATAGAAGACAGAAAGCCACTCTACACATAGAGGAAACAAGAACAGAATAAGATACCAGAGGGATGGCAGGGTAACTAAAAAAAGTTCTATTTGTATATTGGTCTACTGTGTACTCTTTTCTTCAGATAAAAAAAGGAAAGACTTTTCCCCCCAAACAGAAATGGTTTTGATAAGAGAAATAATATACAGGAATGTACATATTCAGCCAGCTAATAATTGTTATATGAAATATCTATGTAATTCCATTAAAAATTCCCTGCACTCCCAAATTCGCTATTGCAATTCAAAATTCAAATTCAGGTGCTGATGCCTACACATGAGAATATGTATTTTATGTATAAATAAAGGAATTTGGTCCCTATTTTGATTGTTCAGTGAAGCATAAGCAGCAGCAATCGTGCTCTCAAGAAAGATAAAAAGGGTAAAATCCTATGTACCTTTAAAATAATTGGCTTTGTGTTTGTGCATGCACAGCAGCCAAGGACTTAATGAAAACTTTAAAATCCTTCATTCATACAGCCTCATAGAGTGTAAACAACCAGGTAGAAGACTTTGATAGACTGCCTCATTATAGTGGTGCCTGTGCCATTTAATCACAAAGCAGACGGCAAGCCAGTGGCCTCTTACAATGTAGAATGTAATTTTTCTATTTGAAAACTATTTTGCACAAGCCAAACTCAATTGCTTTAAAAATAAAAGCTGAAACACCTATTCCAACCTACTTATATTGGCTCGCACATATTTCCTTACAAGTCAGGATGGATATGCCTGGTTGATACTCAGAGCTGTCAAAATATTAGCATACAACACTAAGTTTATTTATTAAAAAAATTACCTTTGACTACGGAAGTTCTTCATAATTTCTCACTCTTTCCTTTTCTTTTTCATTTTGTCATAATGAGCCTTAACAAAATGTGCATCTTTGGTGCAGCTGTTGGAATTTCTTTGTAATTTTCCTAGAAGTCTGTATTTTTTCAAAATACAGGCCAAAATTCAGGTAAAAATGTGTTAGAATCAGATACAATTTAAAATCCTATATTAAAAGCATCTGGGGTTTGATTCCTTACAAACAGTTTTATCACCTGCATTTTAAGAATGAAGTCTATCTGAAGATGTTAGTCAAATCCATTGTGTAATTCTGTCTTATCATAGGCTTAAGTTTTTTCTTTTCAATCTTCATTTTAAAGTACCTCATTTATAGCAATATTTGAATATTTGCTAACTACTAAATAATTTGTGTTTTCCTAATCATGAATGTGCTCTATCTTAATTATAATACTTCATCTTACCAGTATAATTAAACTGTAAGAAAATATGTAATTAAACCTTCCCTGATGGAATACAATCTGTAATTGTCCTGGTTTAGCACCAGCCAGCAGCTAAGCCGCACACAACCACACAGACACTTTTCTGGTGGGACTGGGGAGAGAATCAGAAGGGTAAAAGTGCAGAAATCCGTGGATTGAGACAAAAACAATTTAATAGGCAAAGCAAAAGCTGTGAGGGCAAGCAAACCAAAACAAGCAATTAATTCACAGCTTCCCATGGGTGGGCAGGTGTTCAGTCATCCCCAGGAAACCAGGGCCCCATAGCACATAGTGGTAACTGGGGAAGGCAGACACTCCAAACATCTCCCTGTTCCTCCTTCTTCCCCCAGCTCTATGTTCTGAGCATGCCACCATATGGTCTGGAATGTCCCTTGGGTCAGTTGGGGTCACCTGTCCTGGCTGTGTCCTCTCCCAACTCCTTGTGCACCCCAGCTGCCTCACTGATGGGGTGGGGTGAGGAACAGAAGAGGCCGTGACTCTGTGTAAGTGAAGCTCAACAGTAATGAAAACATGCCTGGGTTATCAACTGTTTGAGGCACAAATCCAAAACACAGCCCCATACCAGTGACTGTGAAGATTAGCTCCATCCCAGTCAAAACCAGCACAGTAATATAATACTCATTAGACAGAACCTCTCATTAAGTTACACACAATTTTGTTAGTAGTGTAAGCGAGTGTCTTTTATATATTTTGTTATCTTTTGCTTTTTTTATTAAGAGGAATGTAAATACTGGGCTACAATGACTACAAAGCCTGTTAAGCATAAATAACTTTATACAAATGTGTGCAGTTCTTCAGACCAAGAGTGGAATTCTGTTTTATGAAGAACTGTAATGAAAGTCTGTGCAAGAACTTATATTCCAAACAGCTTGTCAAAGTGAGACCAAAGAGTCTTGAACTGTCAGCTTTCTGCATAGAGCTGGATTCTGCCCTACAATTACAGCAGCTTGAAGCATGAATTATTTCTTCCATTACATTTTCTTGCATTTTAGGTGAAAGTTTGAATCAGCAGATATTTGCACAGCTCTAGCTGCTTTTTGCAGTCAATCTCACTGAAGATAAGTGGAGCCTGCTTATGTCTGTCAAGAGATTCTGTATGCAAATGTATGTATATGAGAAGAATGAGGTAGCTAGATAGACTGCATGATGATATCGACAGGGACCTTTTCTATGGCTACCTGAGTTCCATTGTCTGAGGTGAAATAGGAAATATAGATACTTTTTCAGGTATTGAAACTGTTCAACATTATTAACTTGATTTTTAATATATTACTGTGTGTCAAAGGGAAGCAGAAAAATACACGGCAGAAGCCCTTTATGCAGCTACAGCAGGAGAAAGAGTGTCTGTGAACACACAGTGCTGTTGGTGAGATAAACCTTCTGCTGTAAAGGTGACGTGTAAAATAGGCAGAAGCTACTTCAGGTCAGAGGAAATCAAATTGCTTAAGTAATCAAGTTGCCATCTCTACTTTTCATTTTGACTAATTAGATGCCTAACTAACAGCCACTACAGTTTACATAGTCATTTTTCCTTGATGTTGTCTTTGTTTTTGCTGATTCTTTAAGAAAGATGCCTAGTGAACTATAAATCTATGTATTCTTGCATAAGGCTTGTCTGTTGTGAATAGATACTCAATATTTTTGTTTCATCTGGACCTAAGCTTCATAGAACAGAGTAAGTCGTTTCAAATTCAGGAAGTCAACAGCTCCTTTGCTGTATTTTACTTTCTACATATATACACGATTGTTTTTATTATGTGCATTTTGTATTAGTTATATTTTAAAGATATATAGGAAACATGGTGCCAGTTTCTGGACTGGACACTCACAGAACTTGGCACAGTCATTCTTTGTCCTGTCCTGAAAAATCTGCATTTTTCAGTTTTCAGTGAAGAGATTTGTGGTTTGTGTCATGATAAACCAGAGTCCTAATAGTTGTCATTTATCATCCAAAGAGGAACATGGATTTGAAGAACAAGATGATTCCCATTAATGCTTCAGAAAAATGAAGCTTGGCTTTTCCTTCCTTTTCTTTAAAAAAGCAAACTCATAAACTCTGTGGACTAAAACTCTTAGAGGATCAACCTTTCTTGGAGGGTTTCAGTGTATCTGCCTATGAACAATAAGGTCTTGATTGTGTTCTTCTGGAATAAATGGAAGGTTTCCCATTGATTTAAATGCAGATCATGCAAAAGTAAAAAGAACATCTTTACGCAAGAGACCAAAGAAAAACTACCGAATAGTTTAAATGTTTAAAAACTATATGAAGACCCAAGAAGAGCTTCAAATTTAGTACCTGAAAAAAAATTAAGTTTCAAATCTGGCTGGTTTTTTGCTTGTTTATCTTATAAAAGACTACTGAAATTAAATGTTTACATTGAGACATTTATGGAGCTGACAGATACAACTACTAGAGGTCAGCTGTAAAGTTTCTCCTAATATTAGTTTTAAAGAAATACAATTCTTATAGGAATTATGTTCATATAAGAAATTAAAGAATGGCTGTAAATTGATGTTTCTAATTAACAATTTGAATTTAAAAAAATAAACTCAACAAATATTTTATATTGTTTTTGTAAGATGTGGAGAAATACTTAATTTACACTTTTTTCCTTTCCTGTACTTTCTTTCCAAAATTCCCATAATACAAAGTTTAGTTTCACATATAGATACATGTTTGTGGGGGAGTCACATAATGCACAATGTAAGATTCTGGTCTGTGGAGAAAATGGCAGCAGCCTGAAATACAACTTAAATGATGCAGAAGCAGCTCATCACCACTGAGAATTAATTCTAAATCTCTGTGTTTGGAAAGTGAGAGATTTCCAGTTGTTTACTTCAAAACTACCTTTGTGTAACTTCAAAAAACTCCAGTCTTTATCTATTTTGAAACTAAAACACTTTGCTAGTTTGCTCTTTGCATGAGTTAGTGCTTATTTCACAAAACAAAGGTATATCTGCTGTAACTGAGATGACCAAAGGAAGCAAGCCTGTTCACCCAAAGGTTGATGACAAGAGATCTGGATAATTTAATTTGTAATTCTCCTTGTTATTGTCTTCCTTCTTGTAGTGGTTGCCTGCACAGCTGCTTTAGGTGTTACAGAAACTGCAGTAATTTTTGTACATGCCAAAACAGTTCTCGCAGATTCTGAGTAGAGCCATGCTAATTATAGAAACTATATTTTAACTGTTAAAATCCCCCTTTAAGGTAAGAAAATGTAAGCTTTCAGAGTTAAAAAGTTGTATTGCCATTTTAATTCCTTAGGATTTTTAGCTAGGGTGAAATCAGAGATTTAAAGTTTTATGCAGGCATGTAATCATCCATATTCAGTGATTTGGCAGAAGCATGGTGAAAAGTAGAGGTAATTCCACCATCCTATCTCTTCTCGAAGCATGGCTTGGGTAGACCACTTATACCAAATTACGTAAGTGTCTTTGTTGTATTTTTAAAATCTTCTGCATCTTTGCTGACATTGCTTAAAGGTGTGCTAGTTACTGTCAGTAGCTGTAATACTGGACACCTGTGAGCTTGGAATTAGGCAAAGACTACCAATTCATTTTATGTAGGACACTGAACAGGGAGCAGATGGCAATAAGCTTCAGTCAACATCAAGCTGGGGAGGATTCACACCACCAAGTTAGATGTGGAAAACTCAAAATCCCTTGGCTAATCCCATGAGCCAGCCATTCTCCTTAATTATGTCTTTCCATAAGAAGATGTACTTTACGTGTTCCAGTCTCAGCTGAAAGAACAAACATGATTTAATGTACTGACTATAGGATTTTACTAATCTATTTATTAGTTCCCCTTTCAAGGGAAGTTATAATGATGTGTTTTCACTTAAAGCAATTAGAATGTATTTTTAACAGGGGAAATTACTTAGATTATAATTACAGAGCATTATGCTATACTTTTAATGATTTTGCTCTTTAGAAAAATGAACAGTGAGAACCATTTTGCATAAAGTTATTACCTTGCTCTAACAACCTAATACTAACTTCCTTCTCAGGCTGTTGGGTGACCACAGCTGTTGGCCTGTGTCTTAGACTGAAATAAAAAAGAAGAAAATGAATGAACATTTGCAGTTGCATCTGTAGCAACTGAAATATTTGAGTCTTTGTATAGTTTTGAAGCAAAACCAAAGCTAATTTTGTGAAGGTTTTACTGCTGTTTTTTATATTTATAGTTCCCAGTGTTGCATGTTTTAAAATGGAAAATTAAATCTAGTGCTATAGCAGCAACAAATCTATGAGACAGTAAAAGCAAGCATGCCTTGTTCTATATGTTCAGCAGACAGCAAAGATAAAATAAAAGGTAGGACAAATGCAATTCTACTCCTTTTCCAGGGAGAAATTATGTGACACATGGACTTGGCAAAGAGTTGGTTTAGTCTCATGAGAAAAGTGGGCAATCACAAAATAGTAGGTATGGGGCATGGCAGGTAGGTCTTCAGCCTCATGCATCCACTGGTTTGCATGCATTGTGTGGTGGGGGAAGTGGCAGGTGCTGTGGAGTCTGGACCAGTACCACAAGAAAATTTCATCCCTTTTCTTCTCAGCTGCAATGTAGACTCTTCTCTAAGAAGGCTATTTGGCTGAGCAGGTTTTGCAATGTTTGTTCTCAAAGTACATTAAGGAAGCTGTATACATTTTCCTAACCCTGAGTCTTTCAGCTGGCATAGAAATTACTGAAATAATTGATAGTCGATAAAAGAGAAGTCTCACATTAGTGAGGTTATCTCAATCAATCCTCTGTACAGAGATCTAACTGAAAAATGAGCTATTATTCTTCTCTTTAATTCTCCTAAATTACCTCACATCAACAAACCTTGCTAGATCCCCTCCTGTGGAAGGTAATTTTCTGAAAGCATGCAAATAAAAAGCAGAAATGGCACTGTGTTGTAAAAGTGAGACAGAATACAAAAAGGTTAGAGATTACGGATTTACAGACAAATGGTTGGAAACACTAGTCCTTTGACAGTATTGCAGTAATCTCTTAGGTAAATACTTGCACTTTTTAGACGTTTCACTGCACAGTGTACATTAATAAAGGGTGCTTTGGTGAGTTGGGCAGTCTGAAAGGAGGGAGGTTCTGAGCTCTGAGTATTTCAATTAAGAGAGTGGAGACAGCTGCTCATTGTTTTCCTGGGCAGGAAATGCATTGGAAGTGAGTGGGCGTGAGCTGGTAAAATTTGGACCTTAAATGCATACCTGAAATATGGGCCTGAGTGCAATGAGAACAAAAGTAATGGGATTGAACAAGTTCATAGTACTGCATTGAAACTGGAAGAAGTAGGAGACTGAGATGGTAAGAAGAAGGTAGGGCTCAGCAGATAAGGGGATAGGAAGCGTGCAGTAAACAAGTGGATTCATAACACAGCTCAGATCTCTTGCAGACATGTTTCTGATAAGTTGAAAATAAAGCTTAGCTTCACGTATGGTTTTCGTTGAGGTTCCGTCACTATCAGATAAAACATGGGTTGTAAATTATGACCTACCTGCATCTCAAAATACTTTCAGCCATCATACCAGTTCTGTTTTTCTCCACACAGATAAATATTTCTCTTTTAAGATACCAGACACTGTGAACCAAAGCAACTAAGCAGGAGTTTGTGTGATACATAATACAGGAAGATGATCCATGTTGTTCACTGACAGAAATATCTTAATTTGATTATAAACCCATCTTGTAACATAGGGCTTTCCTTTAGTAACAGCAGTTTATTAAATCCTCTAGGTGTGGGATGGCTGTCTGTTTAAGATGAACTGGCTGGGTGCCACTAGAAGCATTTGGTTCTTGTAAAAGTCTATCAAGACTCGACGTTTTTGTTGTGAATCCCTGAAAGGGTTACAGGATTTGAGAAAAAAAAATGAAGCTGGCTCTTGTGGTATGTGGGTGAGCTGGAATTTTAAATTCCTTGCTGGAATTTTAAAGATGAGAGTGAAGAACAAGGAAAGCTTGGAGGTTTGTTGGAGGTTTGATTCAGAGCAGTTCTGTCAAAGATAGGGAGACTGTGGAAGACAGAGCATGTGTTCAATGTGTTATTAATTTTTCCTCCTTTTGCTTTTTACTTTGCTATCACAAGGCTGCTATTGTGTAGGCAGCTTGTCAATGTACAGTATATTTGAAATGCTCTGATAGGAGCAGAGTGACTAATTGGCTTGGCTGTATTGAAGGAATAACAGTTTGTAGTCAAATTATTTCTTTTGTCAGCTTTAAGATCTGTTCTGAAAAATATCCTCTATGGGGAACTCTTGAAAAAAAAGTTTTAAAATTTCCTCAGAGTTATGACTTCTTTCTAAAAAAGACTCTATTAAATTCTTTTTTGTTTGTTTTCTCTTCATGAATTATGAACATTATTAATGTGGTAGCTTTTTTTCCAGAGCTTTTTTGTTTATTAACTAATAGTGAAACCTATGCTTCTGTGAATGTCAATTTACTATTAGTGTTGTTCAGTAAATAATGAATGTTAGCAGTAGACAAAAAATTTTAAATCAACTTCATGTCTAAAACATAGAGTACATTGTATTCTTCTATCCTCTAAGGGCTTTATATTGAGTACTGCTGCTGTAAGGCATGTGAAGCGCTCATCCATTATTTAGATAATTTGTGTTTTGATACAAAGGATATAAGAAATGTGAATGGGCATTAAAATCAAGCATCTATTTTGAAGTATTCATCCATTCACGGTTTGAGATCTACTGGAAGTTAACTAAAGAACTTTGGTGTTAAGATTGATTTAAAAAAAGCAAAAAAACCCCCAAACAACCCAAACCACAACAAAAAACGCAAGGACTTGTTGGTTTCTTTCTATGTATTCGTGTTAGTATTCTAGCTGAAGATATTTTGATCCTCTTTAAGAGGATACCTGAAACTAGCTCCATGAGTTTGAGTGCTTGGCAAACATTTCCTCAGCCTTGCTTTTCTCTCAGCTTTCAGTAAGAGTAGAAGCCATGACCATGCTTGGTAAAATGGTGTGTTGTTATGTAAATAGATGTGACACCACCAGTTTATGCTTCATTGCTAGATCAAATGTGAAGATATAAATGAGGTAGAAATCTCTAGGATACTGTTTCTATACAAGGAAAAAATTAAAATACACCAAATATTAATTATTAGTTAATTGAGGTGGTTTTAGTATGTCATGACATTCAGATTTTTTTTTTTTTCTATAGCTAATCCATAAGGCACTTGTCTAAATTTTGAGAGCTTCAGGTTCTGTGCCTGATTCAAACTGGTTGGGCACAAACCTGTTTCAACCCAGGAATAAGGGCGCTCAACAGAGATGTCAAATTACAGCAGAGCTTACATAAATACTCTGTTGTCCTACTGTCCTGGTTTCATCTGGGATAGAGTTAATTTTCTGCCTAGTAGCTGGTACAGTGCTGTGTTTTAGATTTAGAATGAGAGCAATGTTGATAACACACTGATGTTTTGGTTCTTGCTAAGCAATGTTTACACAACATTAAGGCCTTTGTTCCTCACCCCACCCCGCCAGCAAGGAGGGTGGGTGTGCACAAGAGTTTGTAAGAGGTACAACCAGGACAACTGACCCCAACTGACCAGAGGGATATTCCATATTTTATGGCATCATGCTCGGTATATAAACCAGGGATACAGCTGGCTGGGGACCACTGCTCGGAAACTGTGTGGGCGTTGGACGGTGGGTGGTGGGTGAGCAATTGCATCCTGCATCACTTGTTTAGTGTATCCTCACTGATTTCTCAAATTGTTGCTTCTGTGTTGTTTTCTCTTCCATTTCTATCCTATTAAAATGTTGTTACCTCAAACCACAAATTTTATTTTTCCCCCCCAATTTTCTCCCCTATCCCGCTGGCAGGGGACAGTGAGTGAGCGAGCAGCTGTGTGGTGTTTAGCTACCTGATGGGTTTAAACCATGGCACCTGCATTTTCAGTTCTCACGAAACAGGATGATTGTTCTCTAGTAAGGTCTAAGCAAATTCTCTTTACTAAATTCAAGAAATTAACAAGGTAATTGATGAAGGAACTGCCAGCAGTCATGTTCAAGTTTCTGGTTGGGTATCTATGTGTACCTGCAGGGGAAAAGGTTCTGTCAGACATTTGTTTTGCTTGGTTTGAAAGGATTAAGTAAAGAAATTGGTGGGGGGTGGAGGGAGTACAGAAGGGGAGATAAATGTTCATTTCTAAGGCTTTCACACTCTGCTTGTGTTACTGCAATACAGGAAATATCTGTCCCGTGGGTTTGAACAGGATCATTCATGTATGAAATGAGTGATTTTTAGACATTGTCCTCTATTGCCACAAAACCTACTTCTAATACAAAATGTGTCTGGGTCATAACTCTCATCTGAATTTTCCTGAATCATAATGATGATTATGTCACTACTTGGGCAGCTCATTTTTTTGTGGACAATCATCCTGCCCTTCAGCTGTGAAGCCAGATGTCACTGCCTCCAAATAGGGTCCTTAGCTGACCATCTCACAAGATCACAAGTGTACTTGCACCTCTCTTTCACTTCCATGTTTTAGTCATTGCTGCTTGAATAGGTGCAAATATTCAGGGCCAGAGGTGAAATTCTTGGTCATAAATGAGACAACTGAAATGCCAGCTTTCAAATCACAGCTGCCATTTTCACTGTTAAAATTCCTTTGTTTTCAGTCTTGGACTATCCTAGAGTCTTCATTCTATCTGAAAAATGCTTCTTCAGTGACACAAGATAGAAATTTAGTTCTCATTTCCTTCTAATTCTCAGAAATCAAATTATTTTTTCCAGTTTGTATTTAGTTGTGAATAGTTACTTCCCTGGGGTGTGGTGAATACCACAGCAAAAGAAGCAGGGTAACATGAAAAGAAGGATAGTAACTTTATTTATATATTTACCACTATCATATTTTCCTCAAAGAATCTGCTATTGGGAGTTGAAAATGTAATTTTTTTAAAAACTTTTTTATTCTTTCTGGTGAATCTGACTACATGTCAATAGGTTGAAGCAACTTGTTCTGCCTGCCTTCAGCAGTACTTGTAGTTGTTTAGATAAGAAGTGAAAATCTAGTTATTCATCCTAGGTGTCATCACAAAGAAGTTTTTGCCCTGTTCTTCCAGCCAGTATTAATTGCAGGTGACGTGCAGACGAGCAGCTTTTTTGGAATGCTTAGAAGTAAATTCTTTTCTATTTGAGCAGTACTTTACATCTGTGGAATTACACCAGTCTCAGACACTTAGGACTCCTGGGTTAGAAATGAAAATGTCTAAAATACAACAGAAGAACATTTTAAGATCAATGAATTTTCAACAATGTCTCTTGTAGTTTGCAAGGTGTTAAATATGCTTTTGAAATTGTCAGAAAGCACTTGATTTGAGCCTGTGGTCCCTCTAGCATAGGTTGTGATGTAATTTCATGATGGATGCATCAAAACCACTTCTACAACAGTGGCAGGACCTGAAACCTGATGCGGAAAAGAGGAGACAGTTGCCATTACAGAAAAAAAAACCACTTTAATTTAAAACCCTGTATGTTGGCCATATACTATTTCTTCTCTAAAATTTAACAAAATGGTCATACTTAATCTGTGCACACTACTGGTTATCTTAGACTGCTAGTAAAACGTACAAATTCTGAACTTTCCCAGAGACACCTTTGTACAAATGTCTTGATGATATGATCAAAACTTCAGAAACTTGTGAACAAAGATTACATTGTGTAGTGGAAAGTAAAAGCACACGTTTTTATAATAGCATGGTCCCAGATCTAGAGTTATTTCTGTCCCTTCATAATTTCAGAAGAATGGAAACCACCATTCCAGTGTTTGCAGTCTAATTTCTATTCAGCTTTTGTTCAGAGCCTGACATCTGCATGTGTGTTTTGAACTGTGCTGTTTCGGCTGAAGAGACGAGGGCAGACACTTATGCAACTTGGAGGCATAAAGCCTGATAGATTAAAAGAAAATGCATATTCTTACTCTAGACAAAGCAACTCTAAACTTTTCCCTAGAAGTTACTGAACCTTAATTCTGAGATATTGTAATAATTTTTTGCCTCTATATAGTGGGATGAACCCATTGTTAAAAGACCCTTGCTTTCACTAAAGTTAACAATACATAAAGTTTTTAGGAAATCCTTTATTTGGAAGGGAGAAAGTTGAGTTTCAGCTCGGAAGGGGAAAGAGCTGCCATCTGTAAATTACTTATTCAAAAATGTGATGAAAGGTTTTATTGCCAAGAAGAGGGTAGCAATATAAAAATGGGGGAGAGGAAGTGGGAAGAGAAGACTAAGGAAGTGGAAAGAGAAAACTAAGGGAAAAGCACACTGTATTAATGCTTTCTAGAGTTTCAAAAGTAGTCCTTGATGGACAATTGGCTTTGCTTGAGAATCCTGCTTCCAGGGTGTACAAGTGGAAGAACCTCTTGTAGGCTCTGTGGACCAGTTTTGCTTCAACTCATTGAGTTCCAGTTTTAAAGAGAGTAGAGGGCAGAACTGAGAATAAAAAGGCTGTATGTTAAGAGAAGATCTCCATATTGTTTTCTCTCAGAAATTCCTCACAGAGAAAATTGTAACTCTAAAAGGAAATTTGAGCATTTAAGGTTAAATTTAGTCACTAATTCACTTATTCATAGGATCATGGAGATGAGCTAGTCCAACACCCCAGAGTGGGACTGTTAACTACTGGTATGTGATTTTAAAATAATCTCAGCCATCATATCAAGCTTTTGCTGTTCACAGTTTGCAGGAATTCTCTGCAGCAGTAATAAAAAGGACAATAAAATAGATTTCTTAATGTAAGCACTCTCTTAAAACACATCCACATCTCTTATGGCAGTTCTAAGAAATTCTAATCACCTGTAGCAAAATCGGAGAGTACTGCTCTAGAAATTAGAACTTCAGCCAGCAATGCTTGCAAGTGCTTATATTTTTTAATAGCATAAACTTAGTTTAAATCCTGTGTGCTAATTAATTTTCCCCTTGGAGTGCTTATAAATGAGTTAAATGAGTTAAATTTTGACATCTTCTGTACTTTCATTTTGAGGGTATACATTATCCCCAGTAAAGCTTCTGAGTAAAGGTATACACACACACTGAGACATTTCATCGTGGGTGTATTTTTAGAACAAACACCCACTTATATAATTGTCTTGGATCTCTGGTGAAGTGGTGTAGTGTTGTTAAAAAGCTCGGTGACAATGAGAATGACACAACATGAACGACCTTAAAGGAATTAAGTATGTGTTGTATTATGTTACTGAATTATCTTATGGCCACTGAGGGAGGTTTTTTTTTTTTTTATGGTTTGCCTTGCTTTTCCTGAAAAAACATCAAAGACATACTTCAATAAATTAAACTATTATTTTCTATTTATAGGCATGTGCTAAAGGGAGAGAACTTTTAAATTCTCTTTTAAAATAATCCCATTGTAAAATAGCAGTAAGACTCTTAAAACAAAGCTGAGAACATGGTCTACTCTAAAGTTTGTGCTGGACAAAAAAATTATTATCTTAACCAATTAGAAATATTTTAGTTAGTCCTAGGCAAAATTATTTAGTTAGTCCTAGACAGAATTATATGGCTTCAATTTTAATTGGAAGTTATTTGAAGACGTCTAAAACTAAAGATCAAAATAAAAAATATGTGTCCTTCTCACAATTTCTGGACACTGAAGATCACAGAAAGACAAGTTGAATGTAAGTGGACTACTTGGTGAAAACTTTGTCAGGACAATTCTAATGCTTCTAAAGTATTAATACTGCAGTGCCTATAGAAGGAATTTGTCCCAAAGACCAGATCTAGTATTGATCTGTATAGGTATATCTTGTGAAAACATTTTTTTTCCTAATTTTTCACTATGTTTTGATTGTGCATTTTTTGTTAGCAATGATCAAAAAAGAAAATTCTGAAAAGAAACCAGGAAAATATTTACATAGACCTGTTAAGAGTAATTCTGACCACCCATCTTAATGATAGTAATTTGAAGCCAAACTTGGCTCAGTTTTGTGAAATACACCATTGCTCTCTTTTCTTCTAGTTTCTGCCTGTGATCAATGGGAATATTGCTCTCACTCCCTTTTGAGCAAGCCCTTCATCTGCAAAAGATGTCTGGAAAAGTTTAATACAAATAAGACATGAAAACCACGTAGTGAACTCTGCTATTGCTTTCCTCAAAGATCAAGTTTTGAAAAAATAGAAACCCCCGTAAACCTTCTGTCTTCCAATGCTTGTACCATTGAAAACTGCATTTTAATGATGTTTCTGCAGCCTTCAGAAACAAGGATAGGAGCATCAAAAAGATCTACAAAATATTTTAAAGCACATTACACTAAAGCAAGCATTGTAGGATGATGTTTGCTAACGATTAAGAATAGGAATCTTCAGGTGTGTATGTAGAAAGAAACAGACAGGCTCCTCTATGGCATTACACGTGTATCTGGTGGAACATCTCCTGTGAGACAATTGCTAATGCTAATAGTATTCTTTGGTTGCTTTGCTGCTAATAATAAAAGAATAGGGACAGTTCACAAAAAAAAGGAATTTCTGTTGTATGCAGCAATAGAAATAGCAGCAGAAACGTAACAGTAGAGAGAGGTAGAAGTCTGTGAACAAGTAAAAAAAAAATCACTGTAAATAGGGCTGATCTTCCATTATAAGCCTTCTCCACTTATGTAATATTTTATTAATTTATGAAGTCTTAGCGCTTAAATCTATCATAAACCAAGACTGAACTAATTTAAAGTGATTATTGAAAGATATTTAAAAGTCCAGCAGGGCAGACTTAAGGAGACCATAGGGAAAACAGTAGGAACCAGGGACTTGTTAATTTGAAAGGTAGACGAGCCAAAGGAGGAATTACTTATTGTGTGCTGACAAGAATAGAGTTGGATCCTTCTAAAGAAAAATAGAACAAAAGCCTCTGCCATCAAAAAGCAAGATGGTACAGCATCCTTGACTGCTGAGTGTCGCAGTGGCTATCTTGCTGTGACCTGATGCTCTGAGTTCACTGGTGAATGCTGCACTGAAGTAACGTGTCTTCACCTGAATGGCTCTCTGCTGATAGATTCCTTTTAATACATGTTAAAAATACAAAAGCTAGTAGTGGAATGTACTAAAACAAGTGATTTTGAGTGAAAGGCAGAAATCTTTTCATGCAGGTGTTAGCTGCAAGAATTAGAATTTGTGCTGGGACAGGGCTCATAAATTAAATCATAAAAACTGTCTCTCCAAAGCACGGTGGCTATGTATTAGCCAGTGAGCACCTATGAAAAAGAATTATGAATGTGAAATGTCCAGTATTTTCTCTCCCTGGGACTCCTCAGAAAGGAAATTATCTTGATCTTAGTGAGCCAGTACCAAAAGAACAAGGAGAAAAACTGTCACACTTCAAATATGTTCTTAGATATAAATTGTGTGATGAGTACAGGAGTAGCAGGCACCTATTGCATGGCTCTCTGCAGCTGAAGGAGGCAGAGTTCACTGACTTGCATATTTTCTCTCATTCATCTATGCCCAACTCTTACCTAACTCTATTTTGGTTCATATGCAAGCTGGGTCATTTAAGTGCATGCTTTAAAGCAAAAAGGAATGTGTAACAATTGCTGCTCTGCAGTGGTGGACTTAGACCTGTCTGTATCAAGGCGAGAGTTTTAATGAGCACATGCAAGGAGTTGCTTGAATTAATTCCTGAGATACTGGAAATATAACTGTGATTTTAGAAACCTATTTATGATATACATCTATTGGAGAATGGCCATAATATGTGTTGATTAACATGCAGAGGCAGAATTTGTCTGCTGCTGTCAGCATGTATTACCTGATATATAGATAATGTAAATATATACCTAATGTAAAACACCTCTCAAACACTGAATTTCTCAGTGAGGGTGACTGAGATTTCCAGTGTTCTTTTATTCAATTTTACACTAAAAACTTCCTTGTCTCTCCTCCCTACCCCATCTCCAAATCAGAAACCTTAATTCTAAGGTATTGAAAATCATTTGGGTGTTCTCACCATGGCTTTGTTGTAAATAAAATCAGTCAAGAAGATGCACTTCCTGTGGACTCTTGATGTGTAAGACAGCAACTGTGGTGAGCTAGTCAAAAGCCACCATAGGCATAAATTCTTGAAGATGCTAAGGGTTGGTCCTAACACTTTGCTTATTTAACTATTTCTAATACTAAAAAATGTAATAAAGTCATTGGTCTACTCTCTCACAGCATCTGAATTTACAGAATACAGAATTTGGCAAATTTTTTTGTAGTTCATGATTCATAGCATGTTCTTACTCAGAGTGGTTATTAATAAAGGTAATCATTCTATTAAACCTACTGGGTATTTTCCATAAAATCTGCATATTTTGTATTGTAACCATAGTTTTCTGCTGGCTTCTTACATGGAGAGGTTGCTTAACAAGAAAGCTGACTTCCTGTGGTTTGGGAGTTTGCTCATTGCTGTCACTATATAATAAAGCTGTATCTGTAACAAGCTACCTACATTTTCAGTCTTAAACTCTTACTAAGACCTCACAACTAAGATAGAAGTTAATGCTGCAAAGCCAGATGTTGCTTCTGGTAGAATGTGTGAGCACAACAGCATTCCGACCCTGATTCTCTCTTATGTTGGACTACACATTACAACTTCATATCTTGTATCTGAGACCATCTCAGGAGTGGCAGGAAGTAAGAAGGGAGCAACACAACTTTCTACTGTTGTCCTATATGCACTTTTAATACAGCAAATGAGAAAAGGTACTTGTGTTAACTACTCTTGAACCAACATGCGAGATATTTGTACCCTGTTATTTGACCAGAAATGCGACAACTTTTTTTTTCTCTTCTTCCACCCACTCATGCCCTCAGGTGGTCCCCAGAGCACAGAAAATCAATGTGCTTTCTATTTCTAAGTGGCTGATGATACTATAAAAATGAATAGCATCAGTCGGGTAGACTAATAATTTTCTTCTGCCCATGGGAAATAGTTGTAGAAGGACAATCTTAGCTCCTACAAGTTCTGGAATGCTGGTGACAATCAGTGGAAGTAGGGGGAGGGATGGGAAAGTTGTTTTGAGAGGGTTTTTTCCTTGTGGGATGACCATAATTCCTTTAATGAAGAAATTCGTGATTGATATATGAGGCCTTGAGTGTTACCAGTTTGGGTCTGAGCCAAAGCACACTAAAGCATGGCTTCTGTGGATTTACCTGAATATATTTTGGGTGAATGTCTCAAACTATTCAGGGCAGATGTTTTGGAGACATATCACAGGTACAGAGCAGGGAATTCAAAATGGTCTCTTGGACTTAGGGAGTTTGGGTTTGGAAACCATCTGCTTTTCCTCTGGTTTATTTCCCTGGGGCCGTAAGAGCATGGCTCCTAATTCCCTATAGTAGCAATTTCCCCACAGGACATCCTGTCTGGGAATGTAACATGCCAGCTGCATTTGTGTTCTGAGGGAAGCTATTTCATGCTATTTTTCTTTGAGTAAAAGCTGTCTTTATCTGTTAAAAATTTGCTGTTGCAACAAAAGCTGAACAGAACTGGTGTTGGTAGTTACAAGAGCTAAGGGCTATAGCTTTTTCTTCCAAATCCTCTTAGTTGTGTATAAAATCATTTGTTTTCTCTTGCTTTTCTTACTTTGGATTACGCTTTTATTCGTTACAATATTGATGTATTGTAACAGCCGACTGGTAACGTCTTTAACCAGAGATTTTCAGGAAATATAGTAAAATAAGTAGCACAAGAGTGGTAGAAAGCAAATCATTTATACAAATGAAGCAGCGTTTGAAATACGTGTCTTTCTGTCTGCATTCATCTGAAACTTACAACACCCATAGCAAGTGATAGTTTTTTTGGGTGTTTGGTTTGATTTTTGTTGGTTTTGGGGTTTTTTGGGGTTTTGGGGTTTTTTTTTTTACTTCAAGGTAATTCTGTGCATAAATGTTGCAGAAAATTTCAGTGAATTTCTCCATTTTAGTATCAATTTAATTCCTGTGGCAGAGGATTCTTGCTAACTCTGAGCTTTTAATTATTTCCACTTACCGCAAGATGTGAATTCATATTCCTCCCCTTCAGTTAATTTAAAAGTAAGAAGTAATGAAGGTCTTTGGGGCATGCTAGCATCTCTTATAATTCTTGGTCAGGAGGAGATTTAACCTATAGGTTACCGTAATACAGATGTTCAAATGCCAGAAAAACAGCACTGAAATTAGACATCCTCTGAACATTGCTATTTGTATGGTCCTGCTTGAACCCTGCTGCAGACTTTGTTTTGCAGAACACCTTATTTTCTATGTAAGATTAATTTCTCCATGAAGTCGAGTGGCCATGTCATTGTACTTAAAGGGGATTCAAAGCAGAATATCTAACTACATAAAAAAAAAAGCATGAATTTGGTTTGTAGGAAACCAACACAATTGAGTCATGCAACCTGATATTTCAGAGGTTTATTGAATATGCCATAGATAAATGCCATTTTTAAAATCTGTTCCTGTTCTGTGGTACAGTGTATCAAAATATGTTGGAAGAGCTTTTCTTCTACACTGGCATTTGTATGTTGTTTAGTCTCACTGTATAAACATGATGCATGCACTTAATGCATGCCTGTGTGCCAGGGGGAGTGACCAGGCATTTAACAGAGTCACTTACAGATTACAGTGGTGTACCAGTTTGAAAGCAAGCCAGTTGGAGATCCCAAGTCAGAATTACAATTTAATAGGAAAATTAAGATAAAGGCAATAATACAGAAACACTGGCTTAACCTGACAGAGTCAGGGTACAACCTGACACCCTGCCGGGAAGGGTGGTGGTTGCAGTCCAATTAAGGGATGGCTGCAATCCTCCTGAAGTGATAGATGTGGTTCTGTAGAAGCAGTGATCCTTTAGAAGGGTCTGGTCCTCCTCTGGAGGTCCAGTGGTGGTTTTGTAGCTCTTGTCCTCTGGGAATCCTGTAGGTGAGGCTGGCTGTTGTGTTCCAAACCTCAGATTATATCCAGGTAGCAGTGCTTGGTTCCTCCCCCTGGGTGGAGCATCTCACAACGGGATGATGTAATTTTATGAGCCATGCAGTGAAGTTGGATGGCCCATCAGCAGAGATAGCCCCCAGAGGGAGTTATCAGGGATGTGTCACAGAAGAGATAAAGAATATTACCCCACCTGATTTCAACAGCTGGTGATAGAATACATACTTTTGGTTACATCTTACATTGTAACCTAAGACAAGTGGGCTTTCACCCATTTACATCAGTGTGGCTGGATTTGCAATGTTTTCTAAATATATGCTGAAATACCAAAATGTGTCAAAGAATAAAAGGCTCTGACTTTCCTATTCTACTCTGGGGATCAATTGCTGTTAGAAATTATACACCTACATAAGTATACAGTGGAACTTACAGTCAGCTCTCATTGTATTTTCTTTACAAAGAATGCTTTTGGCTTAGTCCTGTGCTCAGCTCTGTTAAATCCCATACAAAGCAAAATTTCCACTTATTTTATTTATTTTCCACTTTTCAGTCAAAACAACAGCATCCTGAGGACTCTGATGCCTTTGTTAAGATGGGTTTCTCTGCAATAATGTAGAGAAAAGATAGATGATCAGAGGGCTGGAGCACCCTCCTATGAAGACAGGCTGAGAGAGTTAAGGTCATTCCGCCTGAAGGAGAGAAGGCTCTGGGAAGACTCTAGAGAACCTTCCAGTATCTAAAGAGGGCAAGAGGGCCTTCAAGAGAGATGGAACAGGACTTTTTACAAGGGCATGTAATGACAGGGCAAGGGTCAGTGGCTTTAAACTGAAAGAGAGTAGGTTAAGATTAGATATTAGGAAGAAATTCTTTACTGTGAGGATGGTGAGGCATAGAAACAGAAAAGCTGTGGGTGCCCCACCCCTGGAGTGTTCAAGGCCAGGTTGGATGGTGGTTTGAGGAAGCTGGTCTAGTCGGAGGGGTCCCTGCCCCCCATGGGGTGTTTGTGGGGAGTGGGTTGGAACTAGATGATCTTTAAGGCCCCTTCCAACCCAAACTGCTCTATGGTTCCGTAATGTGTTAGAAAATCTAGCTGATGTAAACCTGAGGAATAATTTTGGATTCTGAAGATAAATTTGAGCTTGTAACCCTCTAAACTGGAGCTGTAAAAATTAGTTGCATTTTTGCCCCTTGATAGTATAGAACAGATGTCTGTAATTACTATTTTGTTCTGAAGCTCTGCTTCATTTTAAGGTATTCTGTTGCATGGGTTTGATTTTTTAACACTTACTTTCACAAATCTCTTCCTTCCTAACATGAAGTACTAAGAATCTGAGCTGATAGCCACCGTCTTTCAATGTGTGTTATTTCAGCTTGTGTGTAACAGTCTGAATTTTGTTTTCTAGCGACATAAATAAGAATTCTATCTCAATTACTTATTTGTTTCTCAGCATTAAGTTCCCTTGTAGGTACAATAAATACCTTTAAATTTTTCAGGAAGTGATGACTGTCTACCAAAAAGGCATAAAAGATACCATGTTTCAGCTTAATAAGCTCATCTGTGGAAGAAACATAGTGATTATTTCTATGTTTATTTTTAGTATTAAAAACAAAGGAGTCCTAGTTTTCTTCTCTAAGTATTGCTTTCTACTGCAGTATATCAAACCATCCTTTATGGTTTTTCAAATTCAAGTGGACTATGTTTACTTGTAACTAATTAAATTAAAACATTTTTTAATAAGTGGGAAAAAAACCTGCTATTTCCACTAAAGAAAAACAACTTGTATGAGTTAACTAAGGTAGCTACTCTAGTTCAATTTGAGAACTTACTCAAATTTGATATTCAAGTATTGCAAAACCGTAACTTTCTCTGAGGGTATTTTTTTCTGATTACATTTAGAAAAGTATGTGTAGGAGGAGATCCCCACATACATGGGTGCATAATTGTTCCTAAGTAGGTGCTGCACATTCAGCTTAAGCTCAGTGAAATGCTTGAGATTTCTTGAACATAATAATTTCTTTTAAAAATATTGCAAGCTCTGGGATTTTTCTGCTGAAAGTGTGCTAAAACTGTTGAAACCAAATTTTTCTTCTGGTTTCAAGGGGGCTTTTTTTGTCATCAGCTCTGAGGCCAGACATGAAGTGAGCAGTATTAGTTTTCCTCCAAAGGGATCAATGCAGTTAGTCTTGCCAAAACTGAGTCAGAGATGCAGAAAGCCAAAAGAAATGGCTACTGGAACTGTTTTTAAATAACTATGAGATCAGTTCAGATGTAAGTTATAAATTCTGCTGACCTGCAGACTGCTATGGAGTCAGAGTGCGTTATTTGTGTAGGCTATACTTCTGCCCTTGAGTTGCCCTGATGGTGCTTCAATACAAAGCAACAGTGGTGAGGTTTCAAACTATGGGTGCTTAAGGATTGATGAAGTTGTGTAACACTTTTCACAGGAATACAAGGTGCAGATCTGTTCAAGTATGTATCCTCCTCTCTCTTTTAAACACATTAAAAAAAAAAAAAAGCCTTCAGATTCCATAACTAAAGTGTTTGCATTATGCACAGAGTAGTTTAGCTAGTAGAGGAATAGTTGGAAAATTGCTATGGTGTACTTTGATTTCACATAAATCCCTAATAATAAAATAAATCCTTTTATGGATTACATGTATAGCCTGTGACTATAACACCATAAATTATAGTATATTATAAGAATCTATATGAATCTATAATGGCATGTTATGGCAGCAAAAAGATGACGTGTGTATACTATAACTGGGTGAATTGTCCCTAATCATCTCTCTCTAACCATCCTAATTGTCAGACTGCAATCAAGCCCACAAGGATTGATCTAATCTTAGATGAAACAGTCTGTAGCAGATGTTTCTTTATTTCTTCAATTCCTAACTCTAAATGCCAGCAGATTTGCAATGTGCAAAATATTAGTAATAAAAAAATGCAATCAGAAATTTTAGGATTTGAACTATGACACTAAAATTATGTAACTATCTTGGAGCAGAAGGTCATGTTCCAAGCTCTGTAAACTTGAAGTTTAACCTTACTCCCTAATTTGGATGATGAATTGAAGCTCAAGGGTACATGCAAGGTTATCACGTATGAGGAATGTTTCCCTGCTGGGTAGTATTCATAGCATACCTTCAGACAATATTTCTTGCTAAAGACACTACCAGTCATTTTTTTGGTATATGTTTGTGGGAGTTCATTAGTCTTGACTTTACAGTTTAAACAGCTTTGCTCTTACTGTGGTTGCTTTGTGGTAGATAGTTTGGTACCATTTTAAGAAAATATATTGAAATAGGCAAGAGCAGGTGGAGGGTTAGACTCAATTGAAACAAAAACTGAAAACTACCAACACTTATTGTATCTTGTGACAGTCTCGGCCCCACTGCTGACAGGAGCAGGTAACGTCTTGCTTCTGAGCGGGACTACAGATTCATTTCGCCTCTCCTGTTTGGGTGGTGGATATCAGATGGCTGTGGAGTATCTCTGCCCTGCTGCTGGGACATAGGTGAGTTCCCAGCAGTGTGGTAAAGGAGCAGGAACTGGCCTCAATTCCCTGCTACTCTGCACCTTCTCTGCTGATTTGGGGAGCTCAGTGCTGTGCAGCACTGCTCTGCCTCTCTTGCTTCTTCATATGAATCCAAATTTGCTGCCCAAAATGCACTCAATTAGTGCAGTGGGTACCGTATTTCATTTCTGTTGTCAAAAAGGTAGACAGCAAAATCAGAGCTGTTCAATTGTTGGTAGCTAAAGTAAGTGGATTGCAACGATGAGGTGTTTTGGTTTGTGGTTTGGGCTTTTATTCTCTGTTGAATTGACTCAGCAATAGTTTAGATCCTGTAACTTGCTCTTTAGGCTGAGGTATGAATTCCCATTTTCCTCCTGGGCCTTTTTACAGATAATAACTGCATTTCAATTTCTCTTAAGTTTTACTTGAATGTGTGACAAGTGTAGCAGTAAGGTGTCACCCCTTGTCTCTTCTCCCTTAGCCAAATTATGTACAGAATCAAAAAATGGTGGGTGTCAAAACAATGGTTAAATATGACTTTATTTTGACGACTATTTTTATTTTTCTCACTATGAATGCTGTATTTTTAAGTTGTAACTACATTTTTTTAATCTCACAACAAACTGCATTTCTCTCACATATCCCTTAAAAATATCCATTTCTAATGTAGATAACTAGTGAGGTAAACTTGAACACATTCATATTTAAGTGGTTTTAATGCATATACTGCAGATGTCTTGTCAAACAGGAGAGCAATGCACATGGCAAGTCAGGGTTGAGAAATCAACTAGCCTTTCCTGCAGATAATGAGATGTAAATGCAGAACTGAATATTATTATGTCGTTGTCTTCCTGGGAGAAAATTTGGTGGGTTATGCTAGCAAAAAGCCCCATGAGTGATGCTTCAGTGCCTGTCCTGGTCAGTGGTGTTTTCTGTTAGTAATTAGGAGCTGACTCATTGCTGTTTCTCTCAAGAGACAAATGTTTCTACAGCTAGTGGCAGAAAATTAGATGGTTTTCCAGTATACTCAAGAAAGCTGCCATTTGTACTGTCTTTTGGAGAGGTGCAGGGAGATTCAGAGCATCTAAAGTGGTTTGGGAAAAAAAGCTTATAGTGTTGTAACTTTATTTAAAGAAAAAAAAAGGGATGGGGGATTTTTTTTTAATTTCTGGTTTTGTATTGGGTTTTTTGAGTGTCAGATTTCTGGAGTAATGGGTAGAAATTTGTCAATAAAAATCCCTTCTCTAAATATTAGTGATGACTGTGAAAGCTTTATTGGCTACAGGTGTGAATAAAAAGAAATGTGAATCTCAAAAGTATTTATTGCAAATGACTAGGAAAAGGCCTTAGAAATCTCTGGAAAATGGAAAATCATGCATAAGATTTCCACTGTAACTTGATTATTTTAGAGAAAAGAAAATTTTTTCTTTCTGAAAAAAAAAACCCAACCAACCAACCAAAAACACAAACCAAAACAAAAAAAAAAACCCTAGCCAGTGGATTTCCCGCAATATGTATTTTAATGGATTTGTTGTGAACAGCCATGGCAACAATAAAACAGAATTGTATGATGTAAGCATGAAAAGTAATAGCCCATTCAGAGGCCAAATTTTTGCACATATTAGTCAAGAATATTAAAAAATATGATCATGCTGAAAATGTGAGCTGAGCAATGTGCTATATTAAGCAGAAGAAAAAGTATGGAAAGACGATTATGCGGGATTTCATAATTAATTGATCTGTTGCAGTGTTTCAAGTAAAATATAAAAGAAAGGATCTCTGAAGATTAATAGAAATGTGTCAGCTATAAGGTTATATTGTTCCAGGTTCTGGAATCCTCTTCTCTCACTAATAAGATGAGGCTGCTCAGGGTCCATCTTTAGGAAAGAGGCTGCTCTCTCCCACAAGCTTATACATTGTAATCAAAATCATTCCCATATGATATCACAAGGGGCAACCTAATCAGTTCTCACCAGACCACAAATGGGCTGAGTTATTGCCATGGCTTACTGATACAAAATTGCACAACATCCTGGGTAATAGAATCTGGAGGAATATTTTTTTTGTGCATTTCCCATCTTGTAAAACTGAGATAGGAAGTGTGTTGTTTAAAGAGGTTCT